>NW_021620941.1:206154-235588 GCF_004785775.1 Grammomys surdaster | reverse complement strand
CCCTCCCTCTCTTCCTCCCTCCTTCCCTCTCTCCCCCTGGGAATAGGGTCCCCACTTGTCTAGAGTGTTCTTGTTATTGGCCAGGAACCATCAACCTATCTTGATCTTCCTTTGGTCCAGTTCTATACTCTCAGGAGAGTCTGACCTGCTGAGCTGAGGGCCAATGAGCTCTGGTTGTGGACTGAGCTAAGCAGCATCCATAGATCTTAGAGAAAGGTGACTACTGAAGATGAAGACTCATATTTATGCTGGTCAACATGGCACTCACCATGTAATGCCATCACTCAGGAGGTTGAGACCAGAACACTGTATGTCCAAGGGCAGCCTGAGCTGCATAGTAAATTCCTCCTCAGAAAAAGGGGAGGTGCTCCAACACTGGCCCAGCCAGGACAGACCTAGGCCACCACATGGTCAGACTATGCTGTAGGAAGAGACATATATGGGAAGTAGAAGCTATCCCCTTGTAAGGCTTCTTCCAGCTCCATCACTGGGTGATTGAGGAGATGGGACCTTAGTTAGCAATGGTGACACAGGACAAAGATAGAAAATGGAGAAAGCTTCAGATGTTACACAGATGACCCTAGAAGAGAAGATGACCTGTCCAAGATCACAGATGATTCCTGGCTTGGGGAGGATGAGGGCCTGCCTTCCTCTCCCAGTCTACACTCTGCACACTAATAGATGAACTGGCCTGGCCAGAAAGATTCTGTGTGACAGCAGGATCTAAGAATGTTTTTCAGAGGCCACCGAGGATCACTGGAGGCAAACTAACACCATGTGTCTCTACTGAGACGTGCAAGCGCATTTCCTGCTCTGGAGTGGGGGGAATTGAGGAGGACACCGTTGATTCTAGAATGAGCTCTGCCTTCCTCCTGCAAGACCTGCAGCAAAGAGGGGCACCAAGGCATAGAGAGGGGACCCAGTCTCATAGGAGGGAGACCAAGATTCACAAATAAAGGGACTCGTTTTACAGGAAGGAAACCCACATTTTCAAAAGGGAGAACTAGATTCATGGGAGATGCGACTCAGTTTCACAGACGAGGGGTTCAGACGAGGGAGAAAGTACCCAGCTCCACAGGACCCAGGTCCATATAAATGGGAGCGGGGACTCAGATTCACGCATGCACGTGAACGCGCACATGAACGCCCACGCACACGTCCATCAGGGATCTCGAAAGATCTGAGAAGACACCCTACTTAGAATAGAAAACATATCCTTCTCCTCTAAATCCCAAATCACACAAAACAAGTGAGGGGAACCCTGACTTCAGGAGCAGAATGGAACCCCTTCACGGGGTGAGGTTAATCCCCATGCTCGGAGCTCGGAGATGGAGACGCTCATGGACCCTGAGACTTGCCCTGTGGTCTGTACAACCCACCATGTTTGGGGGCGTGTCTTGGTTGAACAGAGAACCAGGTTGGCCGCACCTTCCGTCCTTTGGTGGAGACAGAGCACACAGGTCACCCTTAGTTGTCTGTGGGTCACTCTCTTGCCCTCACTCCCTGTAGCCTTCTCCTCGGAGCCAGCCCCAACCTCATTCGAACAATGTCATGAATATTCCCTCCTTGATGAACTTCAAGTCTTTTAATGACTCTTCATAAAGGAACAGTGGGGCCAAAAGTTGAGCAAAGGAGATGATTAAAGTGCCTTATTAAAAGCGGCCTTGTAGAATTCTCCACATGAAAGCAAGCACCATTATGAGGCCTTATCCTTATAAATGACGCTTCGCTTTCGCGAACATGCCGAAACCTGATTAGAGTGACAGGCGCTGACTGATACTGCAAACCTGTTAATAACATGAAAATTAGAAGAGGCTCATGCAAAGAAGGGAGATTAATTTAGCCGGAGTACATCTCGCGCAAATTGCAAAGTTGTGAATATGTTCTCAGATAATGAGCCTTCCCAGTCATCAGCCCGCTTGTCATCTTCTGTAATTAATGTTAAGGAAGACGCCTTCCTGATGGTTCGAATTACTCATATACCAAGAAAATTTCTTCAGAGAAATAATTTACATTTATTATCATCGGTCTGTTTGTGTGGTTTATTCCGTGCCCGCGTAATTTATTGCGGGACCGTTCGCCTTGCCTTGATTAGTCGCTCGTCAGGACAAGATGTAATTTTTTTTTCTTGATGGCGACATCTAACACTTGACAGTGGTGTAACACTCCTTGTCTCTGGATGGTTCCTCCCCCCAACCCCCACTTAAGTAAACTTTGGGGCTGAGTTCCCCTAAGATTGTGTCTCAGTCAAGATGAGGTAATGGAATAGCCATTGGCCAGCATGCCTCCAGGAACAATGGGGATTCCCTGCTGAGCCCCTGGGGAGGTTCTAGGTCATCTCTCCCCTCCAATGGCCACTGAGGAGGCTGTGGTGTAAGAGCTGATTCCACCCTCTCTGAATCCACTCACCGCTGTTGGAGATGGAGTGTTTGCTGTCAGCCTCCCCTCCTGACCCTCCCCTAACTCCTCCCTCAGGCTGTCTGACACTGGAGAAACCTCCACACCGTTGTATTCCTCTATCCCTACTGATATATTCCCCTCATAAGATGCACAACCCCTCTATCTTGACACTCATCCTCTTTGGGGTAACATAGAGCTTCAGGGCACAGGTGTCCACTAAGTTCATACCCCCCCCCCAACCTCTTTCAGGTCCTACCAGTGGCTAGAATTCCCATGGAGGAAGGGCTGACATGGTAGAACAAAACTTAAACAGATCTGTCCGTCTCAACATGACATGCTAAGCCACTGTTGGCCCTGGGCCTATACCTTCTGTCTTCTGAGTACCCCAAAGAGCAAAGGCTCTGGACCAGGTCTCTCTAGGTTGGGCCCTCTCTGTCTATCTCATCTGTCTTACAGGGAGGTCAAAAGAAACGGCCCTCCTGGGTTCTTTTGGTGCACCACCCATGGGTCCTGTGACCATTCACAACTGTTGATAATGAGTACTAGGAGAGACTGCTCTGTCTATGAAGTTCTGTGCCTCATGGAGGGTCAGTAACTCATGAAACACCAGCATCTCTGTCCTGGGAAGTAATAATGACTATGGGCTATAGCAACAGACCATGAGTTTAAACACGAGAGGAGCCATCTCCTAGGTGACAGGCATGAGTAGATGATCCATGAGTAAGTTAAAACTCAAAGAGTTTAACATTCTTATCTCTGTCCCATGGCTAGGAAGCCTCAGAGGTGAGTCTGACCTCATGCCTACTGTGACCACTGCTCTAGCATCTCTCCAGAAACATACAGTTCCAACCCCCACCATGTGGCCCTGCTGGCCTTTCTTTTCTGTAATGCCATATGTGTCCCATTTCTATCCCTAGGTCTGAACTTTAAGAATATTGTTCCATTCTCCCCAGCAGGGGTGTCCGGGCTGTGAAAGGCATAAACAGACGTAGTTGGTGTGAGCCACTGACCCTTGCTCTGCAAATGAGTCAAACGACACAGATCAGGATTCACAGACAGAGACAATGATCTGTTTTATTGGACATCTTTCCCCCACTCCAACCAGTGGCATGGCGCTGGGTCATCCCGCAGGGCTCCGCTGGTGTCAGTTAATGATAATCTATATTTATAAAATGATAGTCCATCAAAGGGGGATGAATATTTTAGAAGCCTCGGACAAATCAAATTGTCTTTGTCAAATGGGCATGTGCTCCCATGCCCAGTGTGTTTTATGGCTCTTTCTGGGGTGAGAAACTCAGGGTTCCCAGAGCGGACTGAAGGGCTGTCTTTCTCATTGAGATGAGAGCCGAGACTTGCTCTTTTAAAAAAGCCAATGAGCTGTGGAGATTGACATTAGCTCAGTGGAACTGTGCTCTGTTTGATGAAGTTAACTATACCGGAAACCACAGACGTAGCAGCATCTTTGTGGGCAAGAGTCCATTTATACTTGCTTAAATAAATGTGTCTTTGCAAGTCTGTGTTAGAAGGAGCTGAGCCGGGAGGTACCTGCCTGTAACCCTTGCACTCAGGAGGTAGAGGCAGGAGTATCAAGAGTTCAAGGCTAGCCTCAGTGCTATAAATTTAAGGCCAGCCTAGGCTACATGAGACCTTACCTCAAAAGAACAGAAAACCAAAATGGAGAACAGAGGAGATAGCTCAGTGGGGAGAGAACTGGGGGTGCAGGGTGAGGGCTGTGCTGAACCCCCAGGACTCACACTGAAGGAGGAAACCTGGGTATGGCAGTGTGTGCCTATCGCTCTCATGATGAGGTAAAGATGGGTGAATCCTGGGATTTTTTTGGCCAGTTAGTCTCTAAATCAGAGAGCTCTCATGAGAGATCCTGTCTCAAAGAAAGAGAGAGGGGGGTAGGGGGAGAGGGAGAGGGAGAGGGAGAGGGAGAGGGGGTTTGGAGGAGGGGGAGTGGCGGAGGGAGGGGGAGGTGGAGAACAATTGAAGAAAACATCTTGATGTTAATTTTTGGTCTGTATGAACATCCATACAGGTGAGTGCATCTATATATGTTTGTGTACACACATATATTATGCCCCCTAAACATACACAATGGTAAAAAATACAAAAAGAAGACTAGGGGGCCAGGTAATAGTATTTGCTGCAACAGCACGAGGGACCCCAGTACCCACATCAAAGCCAATGAGTGCATGCTTGTGATCCAGCATGCCTGTTACCCACTCAAGATGGGTAGCAACAGAACCCCCAGAGGCCAAGCCGGCCAGCCTACCCAAGAAATGATTTCAGGTTTCTACAAGAAATAAAGTGGAGAGTGATAAAGGTATCAATGGCTATCTCTGGCCTACACACACACACACACACACACACACACACACACACACGCACGCACACACGAGGGATGGAAGGAATGGAAAGAAGGAAGGAAGGAAGGAAGGAAGGAAGGAAGGAAGGAAGGAAGGAAGGAAGGAAGGAAGGGAGTAAAGAAGGGGCAGAGACCCTTTTCTGAAGCAAACTTCATGCTCTACATAAAATCAAATGCATAAACTCCAGGAAGTTGTATCATTGGTCTGAGCCTTGGTTCTCCATCTGTCTAAAGAGAATGACAGATTTTGGATTTTGGTTTTGGCTTTTTTTTCAGTTTTTGTTTTTTCTTTTTCCCCATTAATTAATTAATTAATTAATTCACTTTACACCCTGGTCACCACCACCCCTCCTCCTGGTACCTACCTCACACAGGCCCTCCCCCCATTCCTCCTTTCCCTTCTCCTCTAGGAGGGTAGAGGCCCCCTCTGGGTTTCCCCCAACCCTGGCACATCAAGGCTCTGTAGGGCTGGGCATATCCTCTCCCACTGAGCCCAGAGAAGACAGCCTAGTTAGGGGAACGGGATCCACAGACAGGAACAGCTTTAGGGACAGCCCTGCTCCAGTTGTTGGGGGACCCACATGAAGCCTGAGCTGCATATGTATGGTCGGCCTAGGTCCAGCTGTGTATGTTCTTTGGTTGGTGGCTCAGTCGCTGAGAGCCTCCAGAGTCCAGGTTGTCTTCCTGTGGCATTCCTGCCCCCTTCGGGAATCTTGATCCTTCCTCCAATTCTTGCATAAGACTCCCCGATCTTCCTCCGTTTGGTCTCTGCATCTGTTTCAGTCAGCTGCTGGGTGGAGTCTCTCAGAGGACAGTCATGCTAGGTTCCTGTCTGCAAGCATGACAGTATCATTAATAGTGTCAGGGATTGGTGCTTGTCCTTGGGATGGGGCTCAGGTTGAGCCAGTTACTGGCTGGCCATTCCCTCAGTCTCTGCTCCATCTTTGTCTCTGTATTTTTTATAGGCAGGGCAATTTTGAGGTTGAAGGCTTTGTGGGTGGGTTGGTGTCCCCATTCCTCCACTGGAGGTTCCAGACTGGCTACAGGAGGTGTCTACTTCAGGTTCCATATTCTCACTCCTAGGCATCTTAGTTAAAGTCACTCCCATAGACTCCTGGGAGCCTTCCCCATCCCAGGTCTCTGATATGTCTTAGAGATGCCCCTCCATCTCCCCTACCTCCACTAGCCACCAATCTTCATTAATTCTCCTGGACCTCTGACCCTCTTTCCTGTCTCTCCTGACACTTGATCCTGAACGCCTTCATCCCCTTCCCCATCCCCTCTCCTACCCAGTTCTCTCCCTCCATCTGCTTCCTATGATTATTTTACTCCCCAATCTAAGTGAGATTCAAGCATCCTAGCCTAGGCCTTCCTTCTTGTTTAGCTTCTTTAGGTCTGTGGAGTGTAGCATGGGTAGTGGACTGCCGTCCTGTACTTTTTGGCTAATAGCCACTTACTTATAAGTGAGTACATTTCACAGACCATCATGAGGATGAGGTAGTGGCCTGAGAAAAGGAACTCGTGGTTACCAGCTCATAGCTGGAGTTAACACTTAGTTTTAACAGTTCACTCGACACGGCCTAGAGTCCTCTGAAGAGAGAGTCTCAACTGAGGGATTGCCTAGATCAGATTGTCCTGTGGGTGTGCCTGCAGAGACTGTTAATTGATGGAGCTGGATTAAGCCCACTGTGGGTGGCACAATTCCCTAGGCAGGTGGCCCTGGGCTGTATAAGAAGCTAACTAAGCATAAGCCTGTGAGTCAGCCAGCAAGCAGCATCACTCCTCTATAATTTCTGATGTGTGTCCTTGGGTATGAGTGACTTCCCTGATTAGAAGAAATGCAGTGAAAGACAGCAAGCAGGCCTGCCTTCTAGCTACATGCCTTAGTAATAGACTTTGATCTGGAAGTGGATACCAAATAAGCCCTTTCTTCTAGGTAGCTTTTGGTCAGGGCATTTTATTACAGCAACAGAAAGGGAACCAGAACAGTGAAAGTCAGCTGTTCTCCTCTAGAGTGGTGGTTCTCAGCCTTCCTAATACTTTATCTCTTTAAATACATACAGTTCCTCATGTTGTAGTGACAGCTACCACCATAAAATAATCTTTGTTGCTACTTCATAACTATAATTTTGCTGCTGTTATGAATTATAAGGTAAATCTATGATATGCAGGATATCTGATATGGGAACCCTACCAAGGGGTCTCGACCCACAGGTTGAGAAGCACTGTTCTGTCTATCCAGTAGACTCCAGGCACCATCCTGCCTGTCTCTGAGCTTTAGCCTCCATTTTCTCACGATGACAGTCACAGAAGAACATTTCCTGAAGGTTTTCCTAGCACAGTGTGTTGGGCACTGTGCTAAGTCTTTTATACAAAATGCCTCCTTTTCTCTCAGCTGCACCAGGTTCCCTGAAGAGAAACAAAATGGAAGGCACAACACACAGTCTTTAAAGAGTGTGCGGTCCTCGGGAGAGGCCTCTGCCCACAAAGTGCTCAATGCACAAGTAAGATGGCCTGAGTTCAAATCTCCAGTGCCTGAGTTATAGGGGTGTGCTGTAGTGCCTGCAGTTTTATGTGGGTGCTGAGAATCCAAACTCAGGTTGGAAGGCAGAGGTGGGACAAGCCCTGGGCTTGCTGGCCAGCCAGTCTCCCCAAGTCAGTGAGCTCCAGGTTCATTTGAGAAACTGTGCCTCAAAAACGTAAGTTAGAGAACAACTAAAGAAAGTACCCAATGTCGACCCCTGGCCTATACACACGCACACGCCTACACACATGTGCACATGCATATACACATACATACATATACACATGCATATACAGACATACATGTACACATATACATGCATGCATATACATACATATATACATATGTAAAATTATATTTAATAATCCAATCATTCCTTGTTATCTGTGTGGTATTAACTTCAGATCCTCTGAGAACATCTAAATCCATAGCTGTTCAGCCCCACCCCCTCTTATTAGTTAAAACCTTCATTTATTTTATTTTACTTTTTACAAAAATCTAATATGAGACCATTATACTGATGGCTGGAAAGGGGTGGGAAAGACAATGTGTGTTCACAGAGCCTTCCTTTAGAGCAGGCTTGGACAGTCCCATTCTGTCCAGCTCTGTGTTCTCTGCTGCTCTGAGGAACACCCCTGGTGGCTGTCACTCATCTCTGCCTCAAAGAGCCAGCCAGTGCCGGATAACTCTCATTTTTTTAAAGATTGTGTGTGTGGTCTACATTTGAAGAACGATTGGAAAAGAAAGCTTTCCTGGCCCTGGGAGCTAAGACTAGGCAGCCAGGCGAGATGGACTGGCAGCTGATGTACCGTAGGAGCCCGTGGGATGTGACCAGTGAGCAGCACCGTATACAAGCAGGTTCCCCAACACTTGGAACCAGACATGCACCATTCAACCATGCTTCTGCCTCTCAATTCTAGAGGCGGCTCCATGGGAACACAGTCACTCTCCAAGTGGCCAACCTCTAATGTAAAGCAATGGGATGGGGGTGGAGAGGAGAATCAGTGCTTACTGCTTGTGCAGAGGATCCAAGCTCAGTGCCCAGCACCTCTGTCCAGCAGCTCACAAGCATTTGCAACTCCAGCTCCAAGAAATCCAATGGCTTTTTCAGGCA
Source organism: Grammomys surdaster (assembly GCF_004785775.1). Lineage (NCBI taxonomy): Eukaryota > Metazoa > Chordata > Mammalia > Rodentia > Muridae > Grammomys > Grammomys surdaster. The sequence continues at coordinate 227,179 of NW_021620941.1, read as the reverse complement.
TCTCCACTCATGGCTCATAAACACACCCCTGCCCAGACATAAACACCTCCATACACCTACACAGACACACGAGGCCCTAGGTCACCCAGCTGGTAACTTACAGACCCACATTCCTAACTACAGTCCTCTAAAAGCCATCTGCCTCTGTTAAGACTCCAGGGTCTCACCAGTTGACCTTTGACCTCTTCTGAATAGTACAAATGAAGCTTTCAGAGCCTAACAAGGTAGCATGTATGCCCGTCAGTCATCGCTCCTGTGGAGCAAACTACTCCATGTGTACTGGCTCAAAACACCAGCTTCTGTACCCTTTATGTACAAGGTTGGCAGTTAGGGACAGGGCCCAAAGGGATGGCCTGTTTGGGCCTGAGTCTGAAATATCACCTATAGGCTCACCTTTGAATGTGCAGTCTCCAGCTTGTGGTGCTATTTTGAAGGGCTTGAAGACTGTCATGAGCAGAGAGAACTCAGCTGGCAAAAGTAGGCCCCTAGGATGAGCCATTGACAGTTATACCCGCCTTGGGTTCCAGTCTATCTTTCTCTGCTTCTTGATCTGACATGAGAAAACGTTACCATATACCCCTGCCACCGTGAGCTGAGATGCTTCCCCTATGCCTTGCCTCCCCTAAGTTTGTCATGAGGGCCTGAGCTCTCTGAAATCATAAGTCAACATAAGCCCTCCCTTATTGACTGTTTCAATAAATAAGCTGTTTCAAGACAAGCTGTTTCAGCTAGCACAAGGCTTTTTCCTGCCCCACACTCTGTTAGCCTGGGTGGATCTTGCAGACAGAGGTCATCTGGAGTGGCTGGAGTGGATGGGTGCTTCCTGGGACAGCTGGGCCTTGTTTATAGGACACTTACCTTGTCTCTACACAAAGGGTTCCTCTAGTGGGATGGCCTGGGTCCTCTCTGAGCCAACATGGACGCTTACATGGTTGTCTTAGCTGTCTGACTGCTTTATGTTGCTGTGATTAAACTCCATGACCAAAAGCAATTTGGGGATGAAAGGTTTATCTGGCTTGTACGTCCAAACCACTGTCCATCAGTACTTAGAAGAAGTCAGGGCAGAAACCTGAAATCAGAAATTGAAGTAGAGACCATGGAGGAATATTTCTTACTGGCTTGCTTTTCCTGGCTTGCTCAGCCTGCTTTCTTATACAACCCAGGACCACCTGCCCAGGGTGCCACTGCCAACAGATGTGCCTACATGCCAATCTATGGAGGCATTTAGTTGATGATTCCTCTTCCCAAATGACTCTAGCTTGTGTCAAGGTGACAAAAAACTAACAGCTGATCACCTGTCACCTGACAGAGAAATACATCAGTATTAAACCATAACCATTCCTTTTTTGTTTAGCTCCAAGGACTCAGATAAATTTCACAATATAAGACACAGTTAACTTTAAAAGTCTCATTTTTGAAAATATTACCACCCAGTTCACAAATACAGATACACACACACACACACACACACACACACACACACAAAGGAACCACCCGGATTCTTCTCCATGAAGCAGGATGTGGTTATTCATGAATATGACTATTAGTCTCCTTATTTTTCTGTGGCTTACCTTCTCTGATGCTTCTCAGTCTGCACATGGAGTGGTTGGAAGTACCATATGCATAGCCACGGACCTCATGTACAATAAATACTTGGTACATGATAGCTACCATCCAGTGAGGAACACCTCACTAACTAAACTGCACAGAAACCTAGGAAGGTAAGAGAAAGGGTTCCAGCAGGTCCATGTGCCCCTGGAGCAGTAAAAGAAAGCAGCACAACCTTTCCCTCAGAAGGCAGAAGGGAGGAGCCCAGGGTTCCCACAGGAGGTGTGGAATGACGGACCAGGGCTATTCACTCCACTTGAATTTTGATCTTTGTATTTTTAAATTTTTGAACTCAAGTTCATTACACAAAATTTCAAATTTAATGTTTCTAATGATAACTGTCACTGCCAAGCTGGAGAAATAGCTCTGCCTGTAAAGTGATTACCACTCAAGCAGGAGGGCCTGAGCTCAGATCCCCAGAGCCTGCTAAGAAGCCAGGCTTGTTGGTATACTTACAGTCTCAGGACTGGAGAAGCAGAAACAGGAGGGAACTTGCTGACCAGACTAGCCAAATCTATGAGCTGGCTCCAGTAAGAGACCTGGTCTCAAAAAGTAAACTGGAAAGGGATCAAGGGAGATGACTGATGCTGACCTCTGACCTCCATCTGCATGTGTGCACACCTGCACACACACAAACACACACACACACACACACCATAACACAAACCAAAAAGAAAAAAGGAAAAAAATAAGGTAAGGAAGGCAGGAAAGAAGGAAGGGAGGAAGGAAGGAAGGCAGGAAGGAAGGAATGAAGGAAGGAAGGAAGGAAGGAAGGAAAGAAGGAAGGAAGGAAGGAAGAGCAAAGGTGTTACTACCCCAAATAACACAAAGGCAGAGAACTCCCATGGTTGGCCATGAGCTTTGTCACCAACTCTGAGGATCTTGAGTCTTACTCTACAGGTAATTCCCCTCCTATTTCTACATAACTCTGAATCAAATACTCAGCATCCTACCAGCTGATTCACTATTTCATCCATGCCTCTTACAGTTTTTGTTTCTGAAACAGGGTCTTACTGTATAATGCTGGTCTGAAACTTAGCACATAAACCAGGCTGGCCTAGAACTCACAGAGATCCACCAGCCTCTTCCTCTCCAGTGCTGGCATTACAGGTGCCATCACACCTGACTTACAGGTGCCATCACATCTGGCTTCTAGATTTTCATTTTTAATTATTTAATTATCAAATGCTATTATTAAGCACTTAAAGCAAATTATAGATCCAGGTGTGATCCTAGCACTTAGGAGACTGAGACAAGAGAATTTATTAATTCAGTCTGATATACAGATATATACATACATATATATGTTTGTATATATGTATATATGCATGTATATATATGTATGTGTGTATATGTATACATATGTGTTTGTATATGTACATATACATACATGTATATATGTATATACATATAGTGTGTATGTATGTATATATGTATCCCCATTAGGAATAAATGGACTTATCTAATTTTATCTATGCCATTTTCCATACCATGCCCTTCCACTCTGTATTTCCTGTAAAATAGCAATCGATATAGAGGCTTGACCATTTTGATAATTTTCCTGTCTGCACTAGTTCACAAGTGTCGTGACATACTTCCATCACAAAGTATATTACGGGCACAAGAGATGGCTCTGTTAGTAACTGCTGTGCAAGTATGATGGTCTGAATTTGGATCCCAGGCATGGTGGTAAATTTCTGTAATTCTAGAGCTGTCAGGGCGGGGCAGAGAGACAGGAAGATCCTGGAGATTACTTGCCAGCCAGCTCTGACGAACCAGTGAGTTCCAGGTCCAGTGAAACATAAGGTGGAGCAGGAAGGAGCAGAAGATACCTTGTGTTGCTATCTGGCCTCTATAGGCATATGCATATCCATGCACATGCATACCTATACCACACAAAAATGCATGGATGCATAAATAAACAGGTAAATAGATAAATAAATAAATAGATAAATAAATATTATGATCTCAGTACTTAAGAGGTAGAGATAGGATTGTGAGCTTCAGGCCAGCCTGGGCTACACAGCAAGCTCAAAGTTTGCCTAGGCTAAGTAGCAAAGATCCTGTCTTAAAACAAAGCAAACAATGGAAAAAAAAAAAACTTTAAAACCCAGTAAGGCTCAGTAATAGACTGCTTGCATAGGCCTTGGGTTGGTACCCAGAAGAAAGGAAAGCATACATACATACATACATACATACACACACACACACACACACACACACAGAGAGAGAGAGAGAGAGAGAGAGAGAGAGAGAGAGAGAGAGAGAGAGAGAGAGAGAGAGAGCATTTATTTCCTCTTGTATGTTTGCAGTGATCACAACTCACTGCTAAGAACCTTTATTTTGCTGAGTTTGGGAAACACTTAGTTCACAGTCTTACCCACTTACCCACCCTCCCTTATCAGGCATCTGTAAGGAGAAAGGTAACATCTGTGTGTTAGCTCCACAGTGGGCATTTTCTTCCTTCTTCCTTACTTTACTTTTCTTTTTAAAGATAACTCCATGCCCCACCAATATCTTCCAAACCATCCTGTGGGTGTTGCATGGTTTATTCTGGTTTGGGCTGGTTTGTTTCATGTCATTATGAATCGTGAGTTTGGCAGTGTGTCACCCACCACCACTGTGACAGTGAGCTTGTCTCCGTGTGAGTTCTGCTTCTCCTTTGAAGTTTCAACACGTCTTTGCTTCCTGGAAAGACAACATCCTAGGCTTGTCTGGGGCAGGTTCCATGCCAGAGCTGGGGGCAACTTTCCCGGGCTGTCACTGACGCTAGAGTGGGCGTGGGCTAAGTGAGGATGCTGTCTCTGTCACCCAGGCTTCTACAAACTGGGCCAGCGATTCACCAGTTCTCTGAGCTGGACACTGGTGAAAGCTTGTCTTTGGTCTATAGTTGGTATCCTGTCCAAGGTAAACAGATGTCTGTTCATGTGCTCCTGGGGAAAAGTCACATCACATCTGGGGAGGAGAAGGGAGAAGAGGCACTAACACTGGAGATAGTAATCCATATATGCCAACTGGCAGGACCCACCGAATGGCACCACTGGCTCCAGCTACCATGAACCCCAGTTCACAGGGGTGGGAACAATATCAAGTCCCTGGATCTTTCTCTCTGGGGACCACAACTGGTGAGAGCTGACTGAAACTTGAACCCCAGAGGGTCTAGTCTGTGGGCCCAGGATTCCACCCTGCCTGTGGAGAAGGAGAGGGGCTTTGTTTCCACCAAGACACTGGATGGAAGGGGGCATTTACCCCCCAAATGCTGTCTTTTGAGCCCCCTGACCCCCACTAAACCTGCTTGCCATTTTTCTAGCAGGGTGGAACCTATTTTTCCTCCTCCCCTGAGTCTGGGCCCATCAGTGGCAGCTGCAACTCAAAGACAGTGGCAGGTATGATGTCAGAACACAGGCCCAGCAGTTTCTGAAAGAATGCTGGCATGGGAGAAACCAGGGCCACCCAAGACCACCACTGTTGGGCAAGCTCAAGCCAGCACCTTTGAAAGATGTGGAAGAATAGACACTGTTGCCTGCCACCTTGCTGTCTGCCATCCCAGAACAGGGGCCAGACATGAGAGCACAGTGCCTACTGTGAGCGTTGCAGCCCTTAAGGATGCTACACAGAAAAACCACACAGCCTCAGATTATGGCCCCAGTGGGACAGGTTCTGCCATCTTCAGCAACCCAACACTCTGCATCTAGGACTCTAACAGTGGAAGTGGGTCTACATGGAGTTCTTCGACCTGAACCATTTCCTTTCTCTTGTTTCCCCACATTGCAGGCATGAGCTTCATCCCCATGAAGTGCCTATTGAGGGCTGTGATCCCCTTTAAAGATCTCCCAGATGCCAGGCCACACTCTACTTTGTGGCATCCATTCCTCCAAAAGCAGTTCTGAGAAGGCCGAAGGGACCCACGGATGTCATGGTACATATCTTTTCCCAAGGTACCTGTAACCCTCAATATACCCCAGCAAATGTTCAAGGTCTCCAGGCCCAAAGGAGCTCCTTCCGTCTTCCTCAGAAGCCCAGCAGGGAGTCCACATACTGTGAATGAACAGAGGGGCCCTGGCCCTGAAAGGTGATGGACAGCAAGAGATGCAAAGAGACAGAGGAAAAGAGGACGTCTAACCTGGGCAATATAGGAAGGATAGAGGAAAGGAGGGAGGGACGGAGAGAGGGAAAGGGAGGGAGGGAGAGAGAGAGAGAGAGAGAGAGAGAGAGAGAGAGAGAGAGGAAAAATAGGGCTTACCAGTGTTAAGGAAAGAGATATACAGAAGCAGAAGGCCAAGAGAGGAGGTGATGAGCTGGACCCCAGGCAAGGAATAGCCTTGGGCAGGCGGAAGCCAGGGGAGAGCTATTCCTATCTCCCGAGGCTCTGCTACTCTCTATGGAGTTTAGCATCCCTATTTGTCCCTGCCCTTCTGTGTCTCCCCTCAGCTCTCTCACTGTGACCTTTGCCCCTTCACTACCCAACACCCAACTTTAAGACCCTTGAGTCCCGCAGATGTGAGCCATTGCTTCAGAAGACACTAGCATGCTACCCCACCGCTGACCATCCCTGTCCTATATAAGTCAGTCCCCTGGGCTGGGACCAGATCCATCTGTCACCCAATCCATGTTTCCCAGCCCTAACTCTGGGGAAGCCCTTTTGGGGTAGGTACACAGCCTTAGGCTGAGAGAGACAGAGCCCCAGCACCGAGGAGCAGTTTAGAAGGACCCCAAGAGCCACTTACTAGAAAGATCTTGCTCCCCTCCCCCGTGCACTCCTCTTCCCCCCCTCCAGTAGAAGGAAGCATAAAAGCAAGAGAGCCCCCATGAGCAGCCCCCATAACTCAGCCAGCCAGCAGAGGCCAATATTTAAATCATAGCTTACTTTGCTTTGTGTGAGGGAATTTATTAGCCTACCACATAAATGTTTTATTCATTAGGCTACGTAAATAATGCATGCCTGTTTCCATGGAGATTTAACCCTTGGGCTCCTAGTACCCTGGCCAGGGCCTGCCCTACCCCTTTGTGAAATCTCTATTCTCCTGGTCCTGTCACTACACAAAAGGACCAATGGCAACGCACAAGAACCGATATTACTAGCATTTATCATAGATGAAGCTCTTCAGGAGGCCGGGCAAGTGTCCAACAATGCCCCATGATGTCATTATCCCAAATGCTGCCATCACCCCTGTCTTACAGATAGGGAGACTGAGGCTTCAGGAAGAGGGACATTTGGGAGGATCACACCAGCTGTGACTGACATTGGATCACTGAGAGTCCATGTCTCCTATACTCTCCCAGGTAGCCTGTAGGATGCAGGAGGTCTGCTCGGAGGAACCACACAGGTGGGAATTCTCCCCTACACTTTACGCTTCCACTTCTCATCACCAAGCTTTCTGCATCTAGCAGAATCCAGCCCCAATACAAGACTCCTGGGGTCCGGCCATTCCATATTCAGGGACTAAAGGAAGACTCAGGACTCCCAGTGGCCAGAAAGATGTTAGGCTTTACACCTGAGCCTTGGTTCCCACTTTGTGCCCTGAGCCTCCTCTTCCAGAACTTTCTGCAGTGCAGCAATGGCAGTCTGGCCCTCATCACTTTACAGACAGCAACCCTGAGACCTGGAGGTTAAGAGCTTGGCACAGGGTCACCAGCAAATTGGCCACGCGGGCATGTGGAGAGGCCCGGGCAGGCCCCTCGTTCCTCCCGTCACGTCTGGTTGCTCTGCTCAGCCAGCGTGGGCTCACAGTCCACCTCTGCCACCTTGCCTGCTTATTAGTCGGCTTCCACAGGAGCCTCTCTGGCCCCTTGATGACAGCAGTGCACGCAGGCCACCAAGGCTCTCCTGGTCATCATTGCAGGCTCCCAGGCCCCCTCCGACAGCTTCCCAGCCTTTGCAAATGGCAAGATCGTATATGAACTCCAGCTGCCAGTGGAAAACAAGCTTGCCAAAGGACACCTGCAAACTCCACCTCAAAGCTCTGCCTTCACACTCCCACCTCTTCTGTTCCCCATCAGCCTGGCTCCATACAGCCCTGGAGCTTCCCTGACTCACTCAGATTGACTCTGCGCTTGGGTATACGTCAGGACTATGTCTCAACCTACCACCTCATTCTCTCCAAAGCAGCCCGTGAAGGACATCTGGTTTACCTCATCTTGAGATGAACATTTGAGATTCGGAAAGGTGGAGAAATCAGCCCAAGATGCATGGCTAGCAAGTGGTACAAACACAGTCCCTGACCCAGCAGAGGCAACCATCTGTCACTCTTGACTACCTCTACCCCTGATGTTGCTCTGGTTCTCCTGAAGAGCAGGCTTTGAGACATGATAGCCCAGTGGCTCCCAGAGACTGCCATCGGAGAAATCATTTCTCTTCACTCCCTTCAGACCTGCTCAGGTTGAGGCAAGAGTCTGCTGCTGTCCTGTGAATATCACCCTCAGAAACAAAGACCACAGGTCCCTGGCTTAGAGCCCTCTGCAGGCCACAGGCATTGGCTGGAATCACCCCTCGTGTTTCCACTATGCGTGTGTATTTTAACAGCTGCCGCTGTCAGCAGCAAGCTATACTGCTTCCCTCTAAACAATGCTAATGATAAGACAATAGAGCTACCTCCAGCCCTCCCCAAGGCCTTGCATTGTTCTGAGCTTTGTGGATTTTTAACAGCTAGTCCCCAGACACCCTAATAGGGAGGCCATTATTCCAGTGACAAAGAAGAGGAAAACAAGTCACAGGGACCTCAGGGCTGACCCTGTGATCACACAGCTAAGAAGTGCCTGGGCCACCATTTGAATTCTTATCAACTTATCTGTCTCCAACAATCAGCTAAATTTCCCTTTGAAAATCAACTTTGGACTTTCACACATACACACAGGCACACAGGCACACAGGCACACAGGCACACAGGCACACACACACACACACACACACACACACACACACACACACACAGGGGCCAGGGAAGAATGCTGTGGGCAAGCCTTAGGTCATTCTTTTGATTGCTGATTGATGTGGAAGGAATCAACTCACTGTAGACAGTAATACATGTGGGCTGGAAGTCCAGCGTGCTATCAGGAAGCAGGCTGAGCAAGCCATGGGGAGCAAGCCAGTAAGCAGAACACCTCTGTGGCCTCTGCATCAGCTTCTGCCCCCAGGTTCCTGCCTGGAGTTTCTGCCCTAACTTTTCTCAGTGGTTTAGTATGATGTAGTCATAAGCTAAAATAATCCTTTCCTCCCCAAGTTGCTTTTGTTCATAGTGTTTAATTGTGATAGACAATTTCCTCCATCTTACTTCTGCTGGAGCCATCTTTGGTTTAACCAGAAACGGATGCCTCCTGCTGTGAGAAGTCCTGTGGGAAAGTACCCAGCCCTGTTCTGGAGATGTGTGGTCAAAGTGCCTGGGTAACTGTGTGGTTTTGGCTTCTGTTAAACTGCTTGCTTGCCTTACCTCTCCCTGAAACTGCCAATCAGGACATGGTTTGTCTGTGTTCTTTGGTTCTCTGTAAAATGCATTCAAGACAAGGCTGCTTTGTGAGAAGTATTTCTCTCCAGATGGGGCTTACTTAAAAACTCTTAATTCAGACTTTGGTCTAGCTGAGTGGTCTTTGAGTCCTACTCTATGACATTACCTAAGATACACACACACACACACACACACACACACACGTAATTAAAATTAAAAAAAACAGAATCTTTCAAAAATAAATAAATATGTCACCTCCATCCCCTGTCTGTGTCTTTTCCAAGGCAGGGTTTCTCTGTGTAGCCCTGGCTGTCCTGGAACTTACTATGTAGACAAGGCTGTCCTCAAGCTCCCAGAAATCCCCCTGCCTCTGTCTCTCAAGGGCTGGAATTAAAGGTGTCTGTCACTACACCCAGCTAAAAAATAAATAAGTCTTTAAAAAGCTAGAATAATGTGAAGTTTAAAGTTTTCACTCACAGATACCTTCACACATAGGTCCATCACTGGCTTCCTAGGGGCAGAGGTGGCTGGTCACAATGTACCAATATTCAGGAAGGAGAGGGGCCAGGAAATTGGGTGGGGTTGTAAAACATCCACTTCCTCCAGCAAGACTTTGTCTTTTAGAAGCTCCACAACCTTCTAAAACAGCACCCTCCATCTGGGGACCACGTATTCAAATACAGGAGCCTGTGGGGGACACTTCATATCAAGCCACAGCAGACTTCTTCAGACCTCTCCTGGCTCCTCACAGTTTTCCATAGGCAGGGTCCATTACTGTCTCCATTTTAGAAACAAAAGAATAGACGTATATAAAAGTTAAGATTGTTCTTCCTCGGTGGCCCAGGGCCAGAGCTTAGGGCCAGGCCATCTGGTTTCAGAGCACTATGTGACTTAGGCATTGACCATGAAGACACGACTATACAAAATTATCTGCAATACCTAGATATGGCTGCCCCCGCACCCAAATCCTACCCTGGACCTTGCCTCTATCAGTGACTGTCATCCATACTTGACCTGGGAGAAATGAATGGGGGACTCCCAGTACTTGCACAGGAGGGAATGGCAATGCCCCTCCCTCCTTGGCTAGAAGAACCAACTCAGAGGACTCAGTTTAAGTCTCTGCTCCTACATGAGGGGTGAGGCAGGTGAATGTCACTATTGGAACTAGGGTTAGAGGCATGAGGGTCCCATGGACGTACTGACTGTGCGTTTGGATGACTGTCAGTGAACAGCTCTTTCTGCATGTAGCTTTAGTGATTAGATCCCTCACCTACACCAGGCTCTGCTGTGTGCACAACTGCCTGAATTCTGCCCTATGTATGCTTTCTCGGGGACCCATGACCCATCTTATCATCTTACCCGATCAGCATACCTCTGTGATCAGGGGGCATCATACCCCTGACATCTCCATCATCCCAGAACAAGCACAGTGGCAGGGGACTGACACCTTGTAACTTGGATTCTGCATAGACAATATCACCTCTAGACCTCTCCTGTCCTACCTTGGTCAGCTTTGTATCTCTGCTAAAGGGCTTTGTCTAAGACATCAAGGCTCCAGGTCCCCTGGCCCCAAAGACCCCTGCATCACCTGTAGCCCATGAAGAACTGATATGCAGGATGAGCACAGAACAACACCACTCTACATCACACCCAGCCCCAGGGGTCCTCTGTTGAAACGGTTCTCAGTTCCTGGGCCAACACATCTCTCCGTGGCTCAGATGTGAGTCCATGGGGCCAGATGCAGACAGGCACATTCCTATTTTTGGTGGTTTGAACATGCTTGGTCTGTGGAAAGTGGCACTATTAGGAGATGTGGCCTTGTTGAAGGAAGTGTGTCATTCTATAGGCAGGCCCTGAGGGTTTCTAGTGCTCAAGCTCCACACAATGAAGAAGAGAGAGTCTCTTCCTAGATGCCTACCAAACAGAGTCTCTCCTGGTTGCCTCTGGATCAAGGTGTAGAACTCTCAGCTCCTCCAGCACCATGTCTGCCTGCCCTGTCATGCTTCCTGCTATGATGATAACGGACTGAATCTCTGAACCTATAAGCCTGACCCCAATGAAATGTTGTCCTTTAAAAGCATTGCTTTGGTCACGGTGTCTCTTCACAGCAATAAAACCCCAACTAAGACACTATTCTTGCCTTCAACTTATTCACCTACCTCCTCTTCCCTCTCGTGGCTGCACACAGTCTCCCATGTTTTAAACCTACCATAAGGTCCCAACCATCACACACACACACAAACACACACACACCTACACACACATGCACACTCAACACTCAACTTCACTTTTCTTCCGCCTCCACTGGACCTTGGAAGCTATGGAGTTTCCTACCAGCTCAAGTGTCATGTCTAATCCAGGCCCTCAGTGTCTTTACTGTGTCACAGTAGCCAGACCCCATGGAGTCCAGGAACAACTTAGACCCCAGAACGAGCCTTCAGTCCCACCTCTCAATACCTGCTCACTTGTAAGGTTAGCCCTGCATAGTCTCTCTGCCAACCCTAGATAGGAAAGAAGTGAAATTGTAGGGACAGGGGAGAGAGGCCAGATCTTAAAGGACCCAGAACATTTCCTTCCCCACTGGATCAGCTGGTTAGTGCCACTTGTTCTTGCCTCAGTGTCCCCTTGGCCATCTCTCATGCTTCTGACAAGGCCACAGAGGATGCAGTGATTGGAACAACGGGGCTGAGGGCACAGAAACACCATCACCTATCTTAGACAATGAAGCTGCCCAAGGCTGGTCAGACTCCATGAGGAGCCCTGCTCAGTCATCCCTGGACACACTCAGGGCTCATCCATCCATCACCTGCTCCTCAAGCTTCAACTGTCCTATTCCTCAACTTCTGTGAGCAGCCACAGTCTCAGGGCTTCAACACATATGGACCCCAACCCACATATGGACCACACCTGCTAGAACACTAGACACGCTCTTCCCTTTTAGCCTGGTTCCTAAATAACCCTTTAGGTCTCCTCTTATTCCACCTGCACTTGACTAATCTCCTGTCTTATATTTCCATCACTCCTGTGAAATTTTAGAATAGCAGTCATCATAGCTTACTGGGGTTCCTAGAACGATCCATCTGCAAACATTTCCCTCCATGAGGCAACCCATGATACCTGCCATCCCTGGCACACAGTAGGTCTTTAGTAAATATCTGAGAATGAATTAATGAATTTAGGTGAGGCCCTAACCTCTGTGTGGTGACTTTCTGAGCTGTAGAGAAGCTGTGTTAGTTGCTTTGCTCATTGTTATGACAACAGAAGCAACTTAAGGGAAGGAAGAACAATTTATTTGGGCTGATGACTTGCGAGGGTACACAGTCCATCATGGCAGTGGGCCTGCAGGGCCGGGACTCCTCCTTCCTAGATCCTGAAACAGCAGTGAATGCTGATGTTCACCAGACTTAGGGGGACCCCCTAACCTATGGATTGTGCCACCCACATTCACAGTGGGTCTCCATCAGTTATACCTCTCTGAAAACATTCTCACAGATGTCACAGAGATGACCCCACAGTCAAATTGATGCTGAAAGTTAACTATCACAGCAGCCCTGGTAATGCAGGCTCTGTTTCTTCTTTTTATTGTTGTTTGGGGTGTGTGTGTGTGTGTGTGTGTGTGCACATTCCTCGCAGGAATCAGTTTTCTCCTACTGCTCTGTGGATTCTGAGGAGTGTCAGGCTCAGTGGCCTGCTGAGCCGTCTATGGAGAACTGTCTGGATTGTTGATTAATGTGGGAGGTGCAACCCCTGAATAGGTGGCTTTGGGTTCTATAAGAAATCTGGCTGGGGGAGCAAGCTGGTACGCAGCATTCTCTATGGTTTCTGCTGAGTTCCTGTCCCTTCAATGACAGACTATGACTTGAAAATAGATGATAGATAGATAGATAGATAGATAGATAGATAGATAGATAGATGGATGGATGGATGGATGGATGGATGGATAGATAGTCCTTTTCCTTCTCTAGGCTGTTGTTTTTGGCTATGGCATTTATTATAGCAACAGAAAGTAAATTGATACTCACACCCCTAATGTTATTTCTCAGACAGCTCTCAGGTTTCAGTGCTAAGATGGTTTGGAGTAAAGGTCCCTACTAACTTCCCAAGAGGGCTAGGTAATTAGAAGATGCTGTGTATCAAATTCTGTCCCTCCAAAATCCAGGGAGATAGGTCAGTCAGTATAGTGCATAGGGGCCTAAGTTCAATCCCCTGTTAGAATTGGGCATTGTGGCACACATATACAAACATGAACACATACACACAAAGCCACATTAAATGCCAGACATGCAGACATGGTGTCTCAGGCCTGTAATCCAGCACCCAGGGGGAAGTGGGATGCAAGGCAGCCTTCTGTTTAAGGCCAGCCTGAGCTACTTAGCAAGCTCAAACTAGTCTGGGCTACTGCAGCGTGAGAGCCTATCTCTAACAGATAAACAAAAAGCCACATAGCAGTGTCAGTGTGTTTGTGAGTGGGACCTTATTTGTAAATTGGGCCTTTGTGGGTATGATCAATGTAAGATGAGGTCTTACCAGAATGGGTGGTCCTTAATCCAGCTGTACTGGAATCCTTACAAGAAGAGAGGAGAAGAGGAGTCCACCTAACTTCAGAGGCAGAGTGAAAGAGTGCAGCCACAAGTCCAGGATATGGAAGATCCCTGGCCTCATGTGGAGCTAGAGAAGCAGGAAGCAAGCACCCCCAAAGTCTTCACTTCAGACATCTGGACCCCGGAACTGTGAGAAGATAGAGTTCTGCTATTCTTAGCCACCAGCTTTCATTGCAACAACATAGTTTGTAAACCAGGGCTGAGGACTTTCTGTCCTTGTGGGGTCACAAACCAGAAGCTGCATGGAACAATCCTTTGTTCTGTGACAGAAGCCTAGCAAGTCACTTGGACCATCAAGGATGCTGGGATAAAGGAGAGCCACTCACATATGTAGGAGATTGCATGGTTCAGGAATCTTCAGGCCACTAAGTCCATCTCTCCAAAGACACCTCATCTAGTGGGCCTCCAGCCTTTGTGGCCATGGCTTCTGCTCAGTGTTGGTGAAGGTGGCAGCCCTTGGCTGAATAATTAACCATGGAGAGCCCATGGTGAGGACTTGCCTCATGGCTAGGAGAGGAGATAACAGATAATCCAGTGTGGTGGTTGATATTGACATCAACCTGATAGGATCTAGAATCATCACCTAGGAGACAAATGTCTAGTCATGTCTGAGAGTATAACTGATGTGGGAAGACCCACCTGAGTATGCATGGTACAATGCCATGAGCTGGGGTCCTGAACTGAATAAAAAGCAGAGAGTGAGTTATGTGCCAGTGTTTGTCTCAGTTAGCTCTTTGGCTGAGTATACAGTGTGACTAGCTGCCTCACACCCCTACTGCCACGACATCCCCCACCATGATGGACTGTACCCCCAAAACTATGAGTCAAATAAAATCTCCCTTCCCCAAGTTGCTTTGGTTAGGTCTTTTGTTACCACTCATATTTTTCAATTATATTTTTACATTTTTAAGTTTTAAATTTATTTTTTTTATGTACATGAATGTTGGCTTTCATGCATTTCTATATACCACACATGTGTCTGGTACCCATGAAGGTACCCAAGAAGCCATTGGATCCCCTGGAACTGAAGTTACAGAGAGCTGTATGAGTATGGGTGCTGGGAAGCAAGACCTAGGTCCTCTGAAAGAGCAGCACGTGCTCTTAACCACTGAGCTGTTTCTCCATTCCTGTTGTTTTAGCTCTATCTGGTTTACTTCAATGCCTTGCTTTGCTGATAACCCCTCGCCCCTCACCATGACCCCTCACCCAGCAGCATCACTTCTCTCTAAGCTGCCCATCACCCCACTGTCTCCTCAGTACTGTGTTTGCAAACTTTTCTCTCTCACAGACTCTCTCATGTGTGGTCTGATCAGCTGCCTGATCTCTCCCCAACTGGAATGGTACATCTGTCCCCCAAGCCTCTGAAGGCTTGGGAGCTCTGTAGTCTTGTCTAGGCTACCCAAACCCAAGACGTTCCACAGAGCTCTTTCCTTCCAATAAAGACATAGGACATTCCCCCATCTCAAAGAGTATAATCCCCAGCTTCTAGTTCCCCCTACATAAGCATCCAGAAGACCTCACTCCCTCTTAAAAAGAAATCTCATTATATGTCCCTCATGTTCCACCTTTCATGAGTCATTCTAATCTGACCTTTTTCTTTCACCTTTGGCCAGTGTCATCAGCTAGGTCCAGAGTGAATGAGCCTAACCTATCACATGTTGATGTCTGAGATAGCCCAGTCAATAATTTGCCACATAAACATGAGGGGCCTGAGTTTGACCTCCAGCACCATGCTTGTGATCTCAGGGAGAGATGGAGACAGGCAGGTCGCTAGGGCTCACAGGCCAGCCAACATAGCCCAATCAAGGATCCCTGGGACCTGGTGAGAAAGCCTGTTTCAAAAGGCAAGATGGAGGATGGGAGATGCATCGGGAGGTAAAAGTGCTTGCTGTACAAGCACAAGGGCACGAATTCAAATCCAAGCACCCAGGCAAAAAAGGCTGGGCATGGTTGACACGCCTATAGCCTCGCATTATAGGAACAGAGACAGGCAGATCCCAGGAGCGCATTAGTCATGAGCGTAGCTGACACTGTGAGCCACATGTTCACCCATAGGTCCTGTACAAAGCAGTAGGTGGAGAGCAATAGAGTAGGACATGATACCTTCCTCTGACTTCCATGTGTGGATATAAACTCACTTGTATACACCACACACATATCTCTTACACACACCTACACACATACCACATACACACATACATACCACACACATCACACACATATCTTTCACTCATACATATATATACACACACACCACAGACACACATACACACACACACACACACATCACATACATACACACCACAGACAGACACACTCACACACCACAGGCACACAGCACACACACACATACACACACACACACACACACACACACCCCATAGACATATACCACACACACATACTCACATACCACACATACACACACACTCACACACCGCATACACATATTAATACTCCACACATACCACCCACATACACATACACACCACACACACAAACACATACACACATACCACAATACACATATACACATACACCACATACATATACTCACACATCACACATACACCACAGCATACACAATACACTATACATACAGGGCGGGGTGGAGAGAGCTGGTAAATCTGTTTTAGGAAATAAACCTCATTTAAAGTCTAGCATTAAAGAACTATAGCCCTCTCTGACCTGATTGAGCAAGAGCCTGGTTCGTCCCAGCCCCCAGGAACCAGATTAAGAAATGAGGTTCATGTCTGGGGCAAGAGCAAAATTCTCTCCCAACAAAGAGAAGTACATTCAGGACCCCAGAACCAGCTTGTCCCTCATTACAGAGAGGCACAGATGTCTCAGTCCTTTCTGCCAAGATCTTTATTGTATTTTTTTTCAAAGGAAAACAAGTGTGGATGGGGAGAGGGTTAACCGTTTATTCTATTTTTTTTCTGAGTGATTTTATCACTGCCGTTAGAACATTCATTGAAGTAAGTGAGGAATCCATCACAGGCTGACAGCAGTGCGTAGACTAATGGCTGTTACATGGTAATAATTTTTAATATGATTTTTATTTCACTTAATTTCATATGTGCTTGACAAAAGGTCCCCAGTCACTTGGGAGCAGTGCGGGTCTGGGAATATGCACACACAAAGGTCTGCAGAGCCAGGTGCTGGGGCCCTTCAAGCAAACAACTTTGCTGATGGGAAAGAGGAAGTCAGAAACTTGGTGAGAAGAGAGAGGGAGCTGGCTTCCGGCACCATGCTGGTATCACACCCCCACATGCCATGACACCATGAGTCAGAGACAGGTGCATAAGCGATGACTCTGCCACATGGGAACCTGCACAAAATGGCTCATCTTGTGATGACATGGTCACAGCCTGTCAGCCACACTGTGGATCTTTAGAGAAACACACAGTAACTAAGAACTGGTCACATAAATATGCTGCCTGGGGAGGGGAGAGGGGAAGTGGAGAGAAAGAAGGGGAGAGGGAGAAGGAGGAAAAAGAGGACTTAGGAGAGAGAGAGAAGGAGAGAGGGAGAGGAAAGAGAGAGAGAGAGATCCATTTTTTTGGTGAAATCCCTGTGCCTAGAACTGTAAAGACCCAGTATAGTCAACATAGTCTTAATGCCTGTTTCTGTGCATGCACACTCATGCACACACATACACACACACACTCAGAGAGAGAGAGAGACAGAGAGAGAGAGAGAGAGAGAGAGAGGGAGAGAGAGAGAGAGAGAGAGACAGAGAGAGAGAGCGAGCGCCCAGGACTTGACACAAGTCACCCAGCTCTGTCCATGACAATACTGTTGTAAAGAAGAGAATTAAAGTGAAATTAATCGAACCCTGCAGGTATCTATGCACTAGACTCTTGTCACAGAACTTCAGACCACGATCCCTGGCAGGTGATATGCCCCACTCACACCAGCTGCCTTTCACTGGTGCTTTGGCTCCTTTTGGTTTGATAAACAGTGGTGCCTACCACAACTGGCTGTGGCCAGGCACAACATGCTCCTGACCCTAAATGTGTCTGCCGACCTCTCACTGATGAATGCTTGGCATAGCTGGCTTCCACATGCTGCGGGACAGGAAGACTCCAGAGTCAGACTGCCCAAACTCAAACCCAGCTCCATCCGCTCACTGTCTCCATAGAAACATAAGTTTCTACCTCTCAATACTCCTATGGATTCATAGGAAGAGGTGGCTGTCAGAGGAGGTTATCTACTGTGATCACATCCTTCCAATTTCTTCTGGAAAGGATAAAAGTTGGATTTTCTTAGGTCCTCTTAGAATGGAAGAGGGTTATGGGAAGCTAAGGACATCATCCAGTGGTGCCAGTCTTCCTCGAGACTCTCGTCCTGCCTGGCTTTGAGATGCTTTGAGATGCTGTTGTCTGTAGGAGTTAGGGAGCTGACAAATAGATCACTTTACTGAGGCTAATTATTCTCTCATCTGTGTCTACATACACAGACACTCACGTGTGTGCACCCATACCCACACATATTATTGCACACACACTCATGGATTGTAGTGTGAACATGCTTGTACATACACACATTCATACATGTACTGTGAATATGCTTGCGTGTACACACACACACACACACACACACACACACACACAAACACACACACCTGTGCACGCTCAGTTTCAAACACTTGGGTTCTTGCCTTTCTCCACAAGTTTGCCAAAATGAGATCAGGACTACGGACAGCGACCTGCCCCTGGCCATGGTGCTGCCTGTTTCTCATTCCCCAAAGCGCTGCTCCACATCCCATTCTGCTTGTTCTACACTTCAACCAGGAGAACCAACAGGATATTTCTCCAAAGACCAGGGCTCTGGGGTATGCTGGGATAGAATCAGAGTCATGAGGAAATCTGGATCTTAAGAAACTCCAGTAAAGTAACATTCCTCTCCTCGTTTGCCCAGAGGGCACCAGCTGCCTTTTGGGTTGAACAATCCCAGGCTGGGGCCCACAGTAGGCCAAGAAATGGCCCTATGTTATTATTGGCTTTGTTACTTCTCTACTAACCCATTGGGTAAATGCTATTGTTAGCCCCAGTCTGAAAACCCCCAAGGTCAGAGATTCACCCACATCCACACTGGAAGAGGTGAAGGAAGAGAATATTCCTCACACCCAGACTAAAAACTCCAGATAGTCTGTCTCAGAGATGCATGTGGCTGTTGTCCTGGTGCCGTCATCTAACAGAAATGCTCTCAGTGAATGTGTGGTGAACACATGCATGACCCCAAGTCCTTCAGCCTGGCCTCTTCATTGCTCTGATTCCTGGCTAGAAGGCTTGGCTTCTAAGATGTTTCTGCAGACACTGGAACTCCCTGTTACCAAGACTTCCCCCCGCCCATTTCCCATGGAGCCTGACAAAAGCTCCAAGTGCCTCTCAGTAGAAAGTGAGCATTGTAAAGGAGAAAGGAGCTTGAAGCTCCTGAGATGCAGTTACCTTCACCATAGAGCAGCAAGTACTGGACATTGTGGTGGTTTGAATAAGAATGTTCCACTCAGGTTCATAGATTTTAATGCTCAGCCATCAAGGAGTGGCACTATTTGAGAAGTATCAGGAGGCCTTGTTGAAGGACGTGGGATATCATTGAGGAGTGGGCTTTGGGTTTTCAAAGTCTCCACCTGGTCTCTCTGTCTCTCTCTCTGTCTCTCTCTCTGTGTCTCTCTCTCTGTCTCTCTCTCTGTCTCTCTCTCTGTCTCTCTTTCCCTCTCTCTCTCTCTCTCTCTCTCTCTCTCTCTCTCTCTCTCTCTCCTGCTTGTGGAACAGGGTGTAGCTCTCAGACACTTCTTTGGCACTATGGCTGTTTGACAGCCACCATATTTTCTACCATGATGATAATAAAATTGACCTCTGAAAGTGTAAACCAGTCCCTGAGTAAATGCTCTTTTTTATAAGAGTTGCCTTGGTCATGGTCTCTCTCCACAGAGATGGGACAGTGACCAAGACAGCCATGCTGCCAGCAGAAGCCCAGCCAGCCTGCCTTCGCAGCCAGAGCTGCTGTGCCTATTCCTCACACTCATCTGAACCAATCCTGTGAGCTACTGGGTCTGTCTCTCCCTTGACATTTACATGAGGAACTTCTAGCTAGTTTCCAAGCTGGGGGCAGGTTTGTGGGGGAGGTAACTCAGCGAGAGTACTTTTGACTCAAAAGGAAGACAAAGATTCTGAAATTGCCCAGACTTGGGACCTGGGTGTGCATGGTAGTTCATGATCCTCTCTTCCCAGGTTCTTACCGAGATGGCAGTGGCTGAGTCCCTACACAAGGAACAGACGTCAACAACAAACTGCAGTTGATGTGCTCCCTACTACAAGCCCGACACTATGCTAGGAGCAAGGCATGCAAGGTTAGCCAAGCAAGGTCCTTACCCTCAGGAATCCCAAAGATTGACAGAAAAGAAATACAACTAAACAGACAATTTATGCCAGACAATGCTTTGTCAAAGATGACTGAAGAGGAAGGAGCCAGGGCTCCTCCTGGGCCATGTTAGTTGAGAGTCTGTCCCCAGTGACAGCCTTCCTCAGACCCCACAGGGCTCTGCTCATCAACTGTCCCGACTCCAGACAGCACATCCAGGTAGAAGCAATAAAAGCTAGCGCTCACCAAAGGCACAGGTTTGAGAGGCCGACTGCTTTTATTCAACTCCAAGCCCCTTAACTTAGTCACTGTGAGCCTTTGTACATGTTATTAACCTCTCTGGGCCAAAATATCCTCAGCTGTAAAATGGAATAATAAAATCTAACCTATCTCAAGGGGCGAAGTAAGGCTTCAATGAGTAGGTGATTATAAAGAGCTCAGGACAGGGATTACCCATAGTTGGACTGGACCGAGACCCAGAGGTAGTGATGACAGGAATGTCCTCATCCTAACGCACATGTGTATCAGAGGCTGGTGACAAAATGAAGCAATCAGGGGATGGGACACGGTATGGTGTCACATATGCTTGGGAACTGTTTGTTCCATGCTCACCCTCACACACCAGGCCAAGGACCCCACTGGAGCCATTTCCATCTCCAGTGGCATAGATGCCTCTTTACTCCACTGCCTCTGCTCTCACTAGTGAAATGGCCATGACATGGGCACCAAGCTGATGGGGCACTCAGTAAACATCATTCCACCCAATAAGTATCCCCGTGATACTTTTCCCTTTTGTTGAGATAAACTCTCACTGAGTAGTGGTCTGCCTTTAATCATAGCACTCTGGAGGCAGAGGTGGGTAGATCTCTTTGAGTTCAAGGCCAGCCTGGTCTATAGAGAGTTTCAGGATGGCCAGAGGTATATATAGAAACCCTGTCTCAGAAAAACCATGAGAAAGAGAGAGAGAGAGAGAGAGAGAGAGAGAGAGAGAGAGAGAGAGAGAGA
>NW_021620941.1:174781-206144 GCF_004785775.1 Grammomys surdaster | reverse complement strand
AGAGAGAGAGAGAGAGAGAGAGAGAGAGAGAGAGAGAGAGAGAGAGAAAGACAGAGAGAGAGAGAGAGAGAGAGAGAGAGAGAGAGAGAGAGAGACAGAGAAAGTTTCATGCTGTGTTGCCATAGGTGACACTGAACTGCTGATCTTCTTGTCTTCATTTCTCTAAGTCTGTGGCTATAAGCTTGTGCTATCACGCTTGGTTTTATGTGAGGCTGAGGATACTGAGCAAAAATGGGCCAGCTGGTACTGCATCCTCCTATACTAAAAGCCACTTAGCCAGCTATACACACAGCACTCTCTCTCTGACATGCCTTCCACAGAGGTATATTGTATATGTGTGTATGTGCATATATGTGTGCATATATGCATGCACATATATATGCTAACACACATATATGTGTGCATACACACACTTCACATGTAAACAGACCTGAATTCCAGTCCTAGTTTTCTGACTTGGGCCTGTCATTTGTCCTTCTGGTACTGGAATTTCCCACCGGTAGAGCAGAGAAGAACTCTATCTCTCAGATGTAGTATTCCTGTGCCACCAGAGGGACCTGAGCCCAATAAGGAACCCATCCACAACCTTCATCCTCTTGAGGGCAGCCATGTAACTAACAGGACAAACTGGTCTAGAACTTCTAGAATTCTGCAAGAGCCAAGCACCTTTCCTTGTCTCTCTTTTTCCTGCCTTTTTCTGTCCCACAAGTTTTACCAGGCCAAGTAAAGTCAGGATATTGAGAATGAAATCACAAGATTTCTGGAGTTCAGGTCTAAACCAGTCTCACATTGGCAATGTCCTAACCCCATTGAGCCCCAGTGTTCCTAGTGATAAGATAGATGAGTGATACCTTTCATACTGGGCTCCTCTGGCACTCAGAGCAACATGTGTCAAAGTAGCCAAAAGTGGAAACAGCACCAAGTCTGTGGACCTAAGAGCCAGCAACCAAAGCTTGATTGTGTACAGTGGCCACACACAGCTATAGGAGCCCAGTAAGGACTAGGAAGGAACACAGAAGCCTGCCAAATGTGGATAAACGTGAAAAACACCAAGCCAGTAAGTGCTCGTACAAAAGGCTACATGAAATACCCAGGAAGACAAGCCCTGAGGGACAGGAAGCAGATGAGCAGCTGCCAGGGGCTGAGGAGGGAGGCTTTGTAGGGTTTGGGATGTGCTCAGGGGAATCAGTCAGTATAGACAGTGATGCTGGTCACATGTCTGGCTGCTATCTAATAACCACTGCACTATATCCATAAAGGTGTCAATGTAATAGCATATGAATCACATCTTTTAATAAAAGAAGAAAGAGAGAGACTGGTAGATAAGAGGGCTATGATTAGTCCTCCTTCAGCAACCTAAGGAAACCCTGTAGAGGCCCAAGAACCTGGGCTGCCACTCAGGCAAACATGTCTACAGACCCTAAGCCAGGCTAGCTCAGGACCCTAAAAATGTCAGGGACAGTAGTGAAGGCAGAGTCTGAGAGTCATAGGATCTCTCTCTGAAATGCTAACCGCACCACCTGGGACCCCGTGACCACAGGTGTGTCCTCAAACCCCTTGGGTCTCAGTTCCCATGTCTCTGCATGGGCATTGCTCACTTTACCTTGTTCTTGTGAAAATTATACACAAGAGATGTGACGACACACCCATCATCCTAGCACTTGGGAGACAGAAGCAGGAGGATCAGACATTCAAAGCCATCTTAGGCTAGTAATGAATTTGAGGGTAACCTGAGCTACGTGACAGCCAGTCTCAAAAACTCTGATAGAAAAAAAAAAGAATGTTATCAGGTGAAGTGTCTGTTGCTGGAATGAATGGGGGGGGGACTCTGATAGCTATGTTCCTGGTATTATTAAATCTACCATCAGCCCTAACTGAAAAGAGTTATTTTCTTGGGGATATTTATGGAAAGTCACTTGGAGCTTTGGGGCCAGTTGGAAGCTGCTGTTGACTCACTGTCAGGGTAGTGACCTGGCCCAAGCAGGTCTGATTCCAGGAGTATCTGGGAGAAGAGCCAGGCAGCCAGTCACTCTCTGGCTGTAGGTGAAGGAAGCCCCACACTTCCCAGATCCTTGAGAACAAATGCTTGGGTAGAACTGTGGGGGTCCTGTGTTCAGGGGCACAGAGGGAAGATCTTGGAAACCCAGGGTCACAGAGCACTCTAGGCTAAATAGAAGCCATAAGGAGGAAGGAGGGGTGTGGGGCAAGCTCCCCCAGGCAGATGGAGAACACCCAGAGAAGCAGAGGGTGGAGAACCAGTTCAGGAATGGTTGAAGCCAACTGAGGAGGATGGACCTGGGAGATACTGGAAGAGACAAGGCCAGGAAGGCTGAAGCTTAGACCCAGAGAAGGAAAACCCAGAATGTCTGAAGGGCAGAGAGAAGAGCAGAGGGTGTCTTCCATAGGTAGGCAGCTGGTTTTACTGGGTGGTTGAAGGAGCTGAAGGGATGGGTGCCTCCAACCTGGTGGGGAGACCCTAAGGGAGGGTCCTAAGGGAACGGGAGATACTTAGACGTGATGGTTCAATACTGAGCCTTCGGCTTATCGGAGGCCATTTCTCAGTCAGGGTACTGGAGGTGAGAAGACCCACCCTGAACGTGGGTGGCACCATCTCACGGATTGGAATCCTGAACAGCATGAAGAGGGGGAAGTGAGCTAAACACCAGCATCCACCCCTCTCTGCTTCCTGACTGTGGATGCGATGCCAGCAGTGGCCTCACAGTCCTGTTGCTGTGCTTTGCCTGCCATGATGGACTGTTCTCTAAAAGTGTGAGCATAAATAAGCCCTTCCCTCTTTAAACTTCTTTTTAAAGTTATTTTGTTGCAGCAATAAGACAAAGAACGAATGCAGAAAATGTGGCTGCAGGTCAGGACCACCACTGGACAGAGCTAGTTACTTTTTTCTGGAAGCTTCTACAATATTCCCTCCATTCATCCTCTGGCAAGGAGGAGAGTGGGCTGTGTCTCCAGGAAGCACCTGTGTGACCTGGCTGCTCCACACCTTCTGCTATTCCCTGTAACTCCAGGGCCTGAGACAAGGAAGAGCTAAGTTCACAAGAAGGCAGGTGCTTCTAGATAGGCAGATCAACAGAAAACAGGCCACCAAGCAGCTGGGGGGACAGATGGAGAGACAGGCAGGCAAAGGCATTCCTCATGGGGGTCTCCCATCCCCACCCATTGCTGACACCTCATGACCCAGAGCTCAGATTTATCTCTAAACGCTGCCACAATCCCACTATTGGATCTGTAATCACGGACTCCAATGTTCACAGAATAAATACACTAACAAACTAATTGTTAGAGCCGAGGTTCTAGCAATCAACATGTCCAGTATGAGATATAGTTCACTTGGCTGCTAGAGCCCAAGCCATCGAAAGGCCTGGTACCATGGGGACCCCCCAAAGGCCTCAGCCTGGGTGCTGGCCCACTGTGCACACGTGCAGAATATCTGTGCAGGGGCTGTGGAGAAAGGAGGCTCCCCCACACACACTGGCACGTAGCCGCTGCTGCCCCTGTCTGAGCCTCGTCAGTAGCAGACATAAACTAACTCAGTTCCTGGGGACCCCAGAGGAACAGCAGGAACTGTTTGGTAGAGAATTATAGCTGTGGGTGAAATTAGATGTACTCTGAGCCCCAAGGCTGAGAGAAATAAAAAGCATTTTAAATGGAGTGTAGAATTCATATTCCTCAGTCACTTTCCAATAAATAAATCTTGTACCATTTTTTTTTCTCTCCGTAAACAGTGGTTACACACGGCTTCTATTGTCTCCATGTTCTATAAGCCAATGGGCCAGGAGTGGTGGGCCCAGTGCTGGGGTTGGAGTGAAGAAACTGGGGTATATCTCAGGCTTCGGGACCCCAAGACCTGGTGGCTTATTGGGAGGTTTCTACACACACACACACACACACACACACACACACACACACACACTTTAAGCAAGTGTCAGGAGGATGCCAGGGCTCCCTTGTGGCTCCATCTCTCTGGACCATTCTCACCCCAGGAAACAAAGCATTCCATTGGAAGTGACAGCTGAGGACAGCAGGGAAACCCCACAGGCCAGGGTTACCATTCACTGCTGTTCCCATTGTTTCTAGGTTTGTTTTTTTCACTGCCTCTGCCAGCCTCTTGCAGAACTGACACCTCCTCCCACTAAACACACACACACACACACACACACACACACACACACACACACACAGAGAAAACCACAGAGAAAAATTATACTCTCCCCCCCCCATCCTCTTACTCCAGAAAAAAAGATCACTGCAGAAATGCTGGTACTTTTCCTTCTGGATAATTTGGGGGTGGGGTAGGGGTAGACACATCAATAAATACACATTTCATGGAATAGAAATAATCTGTGTTTATTAAGTGTCCAACACATATCAGGCACCACTGTGGGAAATTTGGAATAGATGATCTCTGAATTTTACAACAAAGGAGTTTGGGGTAATACTTAATGATAAGTTATATCTCTAGTCACCACAATATAAGCTCAGTTTGGGGTCATTTCATGTGTGTTTAAGAACAGATCACAGTCTTTTGCAGCTCCCTTCCCCATCATCCTGAGAAGGCATCACAGCCAGCCTTCAAGGAGGGGAGGGAACCTTCCAAGGTCATGAAGGTCATGGGCCGCAGAGCCTCTGTAAACACATATGTGACTCTGGGTATGTTTATACTTCCTGCACTGACCCCCAAACCCAGGCCCCAGTGGACAGCCCTGTCCTGCTCTGGCCCAGGGCAGCTGGATTTGGATCCCCATCTCAGAATATCCTTTCTCCCGCCAAATGAGACTAATCCCTGAAGTCCCTAAAGAGGACACACATCCCCCTTCTCCCCCCAGGATCCCACTCTATAGCCATGGTTGACCTGAAACTATATAAAGACCAAGCTGGCCTCAAACACATCTTCTCTTAAACCAAGAATAAGCTCCTTGGGGCTGGGAGGTAGCTCAGCAGTGAAATGCTTGCCTAGCATATTGTATAGATTCTATATGAAACTCCCTCTGGGTCCCATTCCCGGCACTACAAAGGTAAAAAGGGAAGACAACCAAAAACCTTTTCTATTATTAAAACTTGCAAATAAAATATACCACACTATGAGATCAGCCAAAACTCACTCTCTCTCTCTCTCTCTCTCTCTCTCTCTCTCTCTCTCTCTCTCTCTCACACACACACACACACACACACAAATCTTTAAAAATAAAACAAATAACAACATAAACAAAAAACACAACACAGGATACTGAGACATGTCTCCTTTGTTCTCTCTCCCCATCCTCTTATTCCTGCTTCTATACATGAGCCCATTTTACAGAATAACAGGACAAGAAGAAAGAAGCTACCCTTTTGCTGGCCTCCTCAGCCCTCTCTTCTATAGCTGGACATCCCCAAGGGCTCACTGAAGTGGGAGGGAAGAGAGGTTCCAATGTCACTGTCCCCAGCAACCATCATCTAAGTCCCCCCCCCAAGTGCCTCCATGGCCACCAAGGCCTAAGAGGCCTTCATGGGGAAGATGCATGAGTTGACCCTGAGAAGAAAAATAGAATCAGCCAGACCAGAAAGAATACCTTGGGCTGAGTTTTGGATTCAGGGTCCACAGGATCTTGTCTGTGGCTGGCTCCTGTGGAACTCCAGGCTGTCTTATCATCCCTGAACTGCAGCTTGCCTGTCTATGGTAGGAGCAATAAGGGTCACACCCATGGAGTGAATAAGTGTAGATCCAGTAACTGGTCCCACTCTGCCCAAAGTAGCAAATGACATGAGGGTGGCCAGGCTTCCCTCTTCCCAGGGCCCTTGGTCATTTATTTTTTGGTTAATTAAATGGTAAGATTTCATATCTGCTTGTTTACTGCCGGCCAGTGTCATTACAAGCTCCTGTATAAATCACAGCAGGGAGCTGGGCTCCTATACACCCCCTCTATCTCCTCCTCAACAGAGCCTTGGAGGGACCAGGAGGGAAGGATATTATCCTGGAGAGCCCACACTTAACCCTACTCCCATGACCCCAGGTTGGCCCAGTGACCTACACCATTAGGACTCCCAACCACAGGAGGACAGTTCATTGCAAACCTCCAGTGCGGAGGCAGGACTTCCCCCCTTATGCCATGCTAGGGACTGCAGGAGCCCAAGTTGTCTGCAAAAGCTACAGTCACACTGATAGATACGGTATCAAGACAGAGAGAGGATGGTTAAGTACCAGAGGCCCCACAGTTGGTCTGAGGGGCATGAGGTTTTAAACTCTATCACTTAGCTCTGAGGTCTATACTCCAGATGCTGTGTCTCTGTGATTAGGAAAGGACAGGTCTGGGGATTGGTCAGACATGGGGGGTTGACTCTAGGTCTAACGTCCATGAGTCACATGACTTTGAGTAAGACTTTCACTCTTTGTGCCTCCATTTCCCTATGGGGGCAGTATTGTTTTTCTGCCAAGAGTTGGGACACCAGAGTTGTGCTTCTCTTTACTCTGGATGTGTGCTGAGACCCCAGTCCAGGACAAGAGTGGGGTGTAGCCCACAGCAGATGTTGGGATAACCAGGTAGTATAGCAGCATATGGAGGCTAGAGGTCTCAGGGGATCACTGCTGAGTGGGCCTGCAGAGTCCCTATTTGGTCCCAGACAGGCCCCAGATACCTCAGCCCCAGTGCCTACTCAGGAAAGAAAGGACTCTGGAAAACCCCAAGGAACCAGGCCAGCACAGAGGTTCCTTGACTCTAGCTTTGAAGAGTGACAGAAGGGGGACAAGTCAACAGAGGAACAAAGGGTACTTTCTCCCTCCCTCATGTGAGAGGGATTCCAGGAAGCAGCCAGAACCGTGTATCTGGTCCAGAGTTCCACCTCCAACCTCAACATCCAGCTAGACATGGACCTGGTGGGTGAATGGATGGTTGGATGGATGGACAGATGGACAGTTGAACAGACAGACAGGTGGACAGATGGATGGATAGGTGGATGGATGGACTATGCTAGAGGAAAGATCAACAAATCAAAGATGAGTGGATGGATGGATGTAAATATGGATGAATGAATGAATGAATGAATGAATGAATACTTGGATACATGGATGAATGAACAATGATTGACCAATTGGATGGGTGGGCAGGTGGATGGCTGGCTGGCTGGATGGGTGGATAGATGGATGGGTGGATGGGTGGGTGGATGGATGGGTGGGTGGATGGATGGGTGGGTGGATGGATGGATGGATGGATGGATGGGTGGATGGGTGGGTGGATGGATGGATGGGTGGATGGGTAGGTGGGTGGGTGGGTAGATGGGTAGGTGGGTGGGTGGGTAGATGGGTGGATGGGTAGGTGGGTGGCTGAGTAGATGGGTAGGTAGATGGGTGGCTGAGTAGATGGATGGGTAGATGGGTGGCTGAGTAGATGGGTAGGTAGATGGGTGGCTGAGTAGATGGATGGGTAGATGGGTGGCTGAGTAGATGGGTAGGTAGATGGGTGGGTGGGTGGATGAGTGGATAGGTGGGTGGATGGATGGATGGAACAAATGGCTAAGTGTAAGTCTAAAGACTGGTTGAATAAATAAAAGGATGGCTCAAACAGACAAAAGAACACACAAACCATTGAATGGGCCAATGAAGGAATGATTACAAGATGTTGAACACATTGGAAAGCATTATGACCAATGATTAATGACTCACACCTGTAATCTCAGGATTCCGGAGGCAGAAGCAGGAGGATGGTGGATTCAGGACTACAAAGCAAAAGCCTGTCTCAGAGAACGCCCAGAAAGCGCCAGCAAGAGCAGCAGCAGAACAAATGGCTAGAGAAACACAGCTGGCTGAGCCAGTGGATGTACATTTGGATGAAATGGGAAACATAAGAATTAGATGAGGGTAATGGATAAATACCAGTGTGACAAGGGAGGGGGTGGAGAGAAGGGGAGGGGAGGGGAGCACAGAGGAATGAAGAAAGGTTGGAGAGCAAGCAGCAAGGCCAACAACCAAGCGTGTCGTGTAGTATCCTGTCTAGACCCCAGGTCCTGGCCCCTGTACCTTTGCTCGTCCCTGGGGCTCAGATGAAGTCTCTGCTGGAAAAAAAAAATGCAGAAAGCGGGCTGGGGAAATGGCAGCTCCACCGACCACCCAGAGAGTCCTTAACTATTACATTAAACATCTGCTTTGCCTTTCAAGAATTGGGTAGTGTTTCACCCCTGAGATATCTGATTTTATTACCTTCCAGGGAGAGGGCCAGGCAAGTGTTCTCATTGATTTGCGCATTAAATATATTAGTAATAAAACAACATCTCCGTAAACCAATTGAAAAATCAATATTAATTGGTACCAAAATATCACAAGTAGTTGAATTACAATTAAGGGGGGTGGTGAGTCCTGCCTCAGGGCATGGGGTCTGAAGGTCCCAGAAGGGAGAGGGACTTGGGGGAGAATCAGATTTCAGAGCCAGACAAACCTGGGTTTCCTCACTGAGCCTTGATTTTCTAATCTGGAAAATGGGGCTAACTGTTCTCACCAAGGAAGTTTGGTGAGGATTAAACAAGCCATGGGTTCTTGGTACCTGGTAGCCACAGAGGCCAAGGTATGTTCCCCCCCAACACACACACACACACACACACACACACACACACACACAGACACACACACACTTTGTCCACATCCCATCTATAAAATGTAAAATGACATGGAGTCGGGGAAGGAACAACAAGGAAAACAAAGTACTGCCTGAAGTTTCATCTCATGTTACAGTGACCACAGGAGGGCTGGTCCCTTCCATGCTCCCAAAGTGTTCAAAGACCCTGCTGTCACACCTCGTAGCTGTAGGCTGCAGCACCGAGGTGAACTGAGGCCACCTGTGCCCAGAAACATCCCTACTGGGTATTCAGTCCTGTCACCCAGAGGGTTGGGATTCCCTTTGCCCTTTGGAGGTGACAGGAAGGTGTTACTCATTGTGCAGGCACGTTAATGAAGGAAGGGACTGGCTCTCTGTCAGAAACTTCATGCACGCTCTCTGATTTGCTACTCGAGGGTTCTGTTCACAGATTCTGACCAGGACCACCTCAGCTTACTTCTCAACTGTATCACTCTTAGGGATAAACTAGACACCAGCTACGCCTTAGGATGATGCTGTGTAACAAACTACCCTGAAGTAGCTGACAGTAAACAGCCTGTCATGCGCACCGGGCTGCAAGCTGCCTGGGGTTTCCTGATTTAGACAAAGCCTCGCTTCCCATCAAGCCTAAGGGAGGCATACAGTGAGCATCACTCCTCAGGCTGAGTCCACTAGCTGACCTGAATGAGTTCTGCGCCCGAGACTGACATCACAGACTGGGGGAATTCCTTCTATCTGTAACCTGAGTGGAAATAAAGATTGACTGGACATGTGTCCAAATGGTCATGGCGACCTTAGCCTCTGTTAGCTCATCTGTAAAATGGGGTCAAGGGGAGTGGTTGGTTTGAGTACAGGACCACTCAGCATCCAGTCTTGGCTTCCAGTGTCTCTTGCTTCTAAAAATCCTGTTCTCTCGGTTGTTCTCAACATGATGACAACCGCATAGACTGAAGGAAGTGGATGGCCTGGGTCTCTATGCTCTGAACCCCCTCACACCCAGACTAGTCTTCCCTTATGTACAACGGTTCTCATTACAGCCATGACCCCAGAGCCCCACATGGTGCCTGGTGCCACTGCCTCTCCCTAGGCAGCCATCACTGCTCCCGCTACACTGAAAGTATTTGTCTGGACAGGCCCATGGTTTTTCTAAATGTCTTAAAAGGCACACACGGCAGTTCTACTATCCTCAAACCCTGTCCCCCAGAGAGCCAGTGTTTTCCAGAATTAGAATGGGGAATGTGGCCACCATAGCTTTACCCAGCAGTAGTGTCTGCAACACCCATCTGTGCCAGCTTGTGCATGCACACGAGTGTGGACCTGAGCATGTGGAAGTGTGTATTTACATGCCCAGTTGTGCTCGATCTCATACTTGGATACATGAAGTGCTCAATCTGTGTGCGTTCAAACATAGGCCCCGTGCATGTGTGTCTATCTCCACATAGGATAGCCCTCATGTGTGTTCTCATGGGCTCCTAATGTTCACAGCTGTCAAAGAACACCCCTTCCTGCCTGGGGTTGCATGGGTGCCTGAATACAGGCCAGGCTAGACACTGACACCCACAGGCCTAGTCCAGGCTAGACACTGACACCCACAGGCCTAGTCCAGGCTAGACACTGACACCCACAGGCCTAGTCCAGGCTAGACACTGACACTCACAGGCCGGTCCATCCCACATTCCACAGCTGAAGTTTAATGCCATGACTTGTTCATGGTCATTATTTCCAATGCACTGCTTTCTCTGAGACCTGCTGCCACCTCTTGTATGTTTCTTAGTGATGCTTTATTTAAGTTCCAGGGCTGACAAGATGGTTAACCACATAGATAAAAGCACTTGCTATCAGGTCTAATGACCTGAATTCAATCTCCAGGACCCACATACATACACATATGTAGATGAATAAAAACGGTTTTACACACACACACACACACACCACCCCGATGGCTCAGCGGTTAAGAGCACTTTCTGCTCTAGCAGAGGACTTAGGTTCGGTTCCCAGCACTCACATGGAGACTCAATGTTGGATCCCAGTTCCGGGGATCCAGTGCCCTCTTCCAACCTCTGCAGGTATCAGACATGAACTTGGTGCACAGGCATACATACAGCAAAACACCCATACAAATAAAATAAGCAAATCTTTACAATTTTAGCTCCAGTCCCTAGAATTCACAGGGATTCATGGTCCACCCCTTCCCCATTCCTACCTCCTCCAAAGTCTAGCTCTACATCCCTGGCTCAGCCAGCAAGACCCACCCCAGTAGATAACGAAGGGCCATAGTGAGCCACGATCATGCACATAAGGAAGGACCACAGTGAGCCTCAACCATGCACAAGTGCTCTCAGGCCCACCCTGGGTGCTCCGACCACCGCTTAGGAAGACAGCAGAAGCCAGGAGGCCCAGCTGGTAATGGAGGCTCCAGGCCGCTCCTCAGGGCAGCTGGAGGGGCTGGGAGTCTCCCTCACACCATCATCATTGTAAATAATGCCGAAAATGAGTCATTTTTAAAGAGGGTCCGGTGGGGTTCTGGAGCCTTGTTTTAATTATACAAAACCAGCATGGGTGCTCAGGCAGATGCTGGCGCTAATTGTTTTGAAAGCTGGCCCTCTTGGCTCCTCAGAATGCCCTGTCTGGGCACATTTTGAGCAGTTTCCACAGACATACAATAAAGTCACTCCCAGACTGGGCACAGGTGAGACACACCAGAGACCTGCCTTGGGGACCTCTTCCTCCTTGACCTCACCCCTACTCACCTGGCTCTAGCCACCACCCCTCCTCACAAGACAACCGGATGATAAGATGCTCTGAAGCTGAGAAGGATGCCGGAGGGACACACCGTGAGCACCAGCAGAGGCGAGGGAGGGTGTCCTTCTTCACCAGTCGCCCCTCTGCGAACCTAGGCTTCCTCCTGCTCTACCTGCAGAACTCTGTAATACCTGATTTATTACCTCTCCTTAGTGGACGAGGGTCAGAAGGCTCCACGCCAAGGTCACACCGCTGGGAAACCACAGAGGACCCCAGTCTCAGATCTACCCTCTTGTGGTGGAAAGGCAGTGGGGAACAGACACACGTGTGCCGAGAAGTGTAGAGAAAGAATGCATGGATGACCAGACAGATGGATGTACAGAGAGTGGTTGATCCCAGAGGGAGAATCGAGGGAATTTAATTCACCCACTACCATATGGATTTATAAGAGGCAAATCGACCCCTTCTCAGATACTGGGGTGTGGGGAGCCACAGCGTTGTGTGGAGCCCCTCTAAAAAAATCAGCCAGAAATTAAACAGGGTTAGCACTGAAGGAACTGAGAGATAAATACAAGAAAAAAAGCTACAGAGAAATAGGGACACCCCCCTAAAAAGGAGAAGGTGGGGATCCAGGGGCAAAGCAGAAATAGGATAGGGAGCCGGTGAGCTCAAGGTAGGGTGCAGGGACTGGTGAGCCCTGCAGAGGGACAGGCCCGAACCGGAGGAGGTGATGGATGGCGTGCCCATCAATTTCTGAAGGCCAAGGCTCGGAGAGCAGCCGAGTCAGTGAAATTTACATTATTAATCTCTTGTAATAATCTATGACTCAAGCAGGCCGAGAAAATAGCCACAGCTACCGAGTGACCAGCCTATATAAATAACGGCTCCCCGCTCAATTTAATTGCACTCTGGTGAAAGCCTTCTTCTTGTATCTTTCTAATTACTTTAGTTTCATTAGGTCTAGCAGAGAAAGGGAGAGAAAGAGAGAGAGAGAGAGAGAGAGAGAGCCGTGAAAAAGAGAGGGAGAGTAAGGGGGAGGGGGAGAGGGAGCGTCGCAACAATGAAAAATTCATATTCCGATTTTTTTTTGTTCTGTGAAATATTTAAATGTTAATAGCCATTCCGTCGTTGACATGCTATCTCACCAGTGTGGAGTTAAACAGAAAATCTATTTAATCTAGGGGATCTCATTAAACGGTCCTGGCAAGGCAGTGGCTGGGAAGTAGTCAATAGCCGGGGAAAGAGGAGAGGGAGGAGGGGGTGGGGGAGGGAAGAAAGAGCTGCTAAGATTCTTTAATTTAATTTATTGTCGTGCATGAGACACCAGGAGAGGCGGGGAGACGCTGGCTCCTGTGCCTCCATTTGAGTGGCTAATGATTAAATGTTTTCCATTGTGCTACAGCTGGTATGTATTATCACAGAGTGAGTGAAAAACACAAACTCTCAGCAATTTTGACTGCATTCCAAATATTAGCCCCTTTTAAAGCCATTAAAAGATTATCACTGATTTAACCAAATGTCTGTTTGGAGTATTAACCGCAGTCTGTTCTCCGAATCCCCAGAATGCCTCTCCTCTCTCCTCTCCTCTGATTATCTCATCCACCCAGCAGTATTTAATTTCATTCCCATGAATATGCAATGAATTTAATTTTGAACACTATTTTCATCTGCTCCTGTAATCACAAAAAATGCTGGTGTAATTAGTTTCTAATTACTTGCTTTAATTGTTGTAGTAATCATTTTAATTACCCAAATGCACAGACATCAAACGCTAAAAGGAAAATAATCTTCTTGTACCTCCTACCTTGTCTTTCAGCCTTGGTGTTTGATATCTCGATTTTGACACGGGCAACCTTCACTGAGCCGGGGGTGCTCCGGGGGGCTTCTGGGGCTCAGGGAGGCCGCTCCAAGCCCAGGCCTCAACACAATCTGCTCACAGAAATTTGCATGCCCCCCAAAAAACCATTAAGTTAAAATATACAGTTATTGTACCTTTCTGGGCCGGGCGCCACGCACGAGCTTATTGCTGAAGCCCAAACCGGCACGAGCAGATGGTAAATCATGAAATTTTATGAAATTATTACGCCGGCGAGGTGTTTTGAATAGGAGCAGCTGTGAAGGAGATGGGACGTTATAAACACTCACAGGTGTTGCCATCTCCTCCTCTGCCAGCCGCAACATAAAAAAAAAATTAAATTATAAACAAACCAGGCAAATGTTGTAATCTCTCTCTTCGACACACTCCTTACAGGGAAATTGCTTAAACTAAGCAAAGAATTCAATTTTAATTTGCATAAAATATTTATCAAGGCTTACGCAAATTTCCGCGCGGCTCCCTTCCTGCCAAGTTGAAAATTGCTCAGACATACAGAGGTGGAATATCGGCATGCGAGGAGGCCATTAGGCCAGCCCTCCCGGCCACTCGAGCTGTGCAGACGCCACGCGCCCAGCAGCAGGCCAGGCTCTGCCAATTTGGCCTTTTAATTTTTTCTTTTTTCTTTTTCTTTCGTCCCTTTTTTGCAAACAGATTGTTTTTCTCATTATGTTTTTATATCTACCTAAACTGTTAATTAGGCCCTTAGAAGCTTTTTTATTGGGGCCTAAGTGTAACAAGCTGCTTTGTTCACAGACCCGCACCTTTCCGAGGCTCTGTAAACAGGGCCTTATAGCATCCCAGGGTTACCGGCTGGTAGAAGGGCGCCCTGACCTAAGGGAGGATGTTTCAGTTCTCCTGATGCTCGCAGATGGTGGCTCCAGAGGAAAGGAGGAAGTGGAGGCCGAGGGAGCAAAGATGGAGTTGGACACAGTCTGACTTCCTCTGGACTTAGTGCCACGTCTAAATCAGGAAGCCCTCAGGGCCGGATGCGGAATCTTACCACTTCACAGGGCAGCCTTGTCTACAACTGCTGAGACCTTGATACCTTTTCCTCCCTACCTCAGAATGCCGAGTCAAGACCATTGCAGCCAGGTCTGCCTTCCCAGCCCAGAGGAACCCTTCTCAAAGAAGGCCCTCACACACAAACTTTTCTTCATAGTGTTTGCTACCATCAGGATGGACCTGACCAGGAATTTTTAGTGTCTGCTCCCTCCACTAGATGAGACTCCCATAAGGACAAGGATGTCCGTCTGGCTCCGTGTGTGGCCTCTGACAGAGCCTTGCCTGATAGCATGGGGTCTGGGCACAAAAGAGTAGACAGGAACCAACCATTACCAAGCCAGAAGCATCTTTTGTTAGGAAGTGTGCTGAACCAGGACAGGGCTACTTGGGAGTGTGGACTTTGACTCTAGCACATAGGTCACCTGTGTGTCAAATGAAACACTGAAGTCCGCTTGTCAGGCCTCAGAGATACCTTGGCCTTTGCCACCCATGTGATATCCTGTCTTGGTTTGCTTTCTGTTGCTGTGGTATAAATTTACATCATGACTAAAAGCAACCTGGGGAGAAATGGGTTTATTTCATCTTATAGTTAGCAGTCTACCATGATGGGAACCAAGGCTGGAACCTGGAGGCAGGAGATGATACAGAGGCCTCGGCAGATGCTGCTCACTTGGCTTGTTCCCCATGGCTTGTTCAGCCTGCCTTCTTACAGAACCCAGGACCACAAACCTAGGGATGGTATCGCCCACAGTGGGCTGGGCCCTCCAGTCAATCATTAACTGAGAAGATACTCCACAGACTTGACCATAAACCAATGTCAGAGGCATTTTTGAAAATGAGGTTTCCTCTTCCCAGATCCTAGATTACCTCAAGTTGACAAAAATCCAACCAGCACACCTGCCCTCCTGCAGTCAGACACCCAAATGAACTTTAAGCAAATCTAGCCAATCACTACTCAGCTACCCAGATCCGTCACAGAGGCCGGGTCCCCCACGATATCGAAGTGGCTGGTGGAATGGACAGGGCAAGATCACCCCTCTGTTTGGAGCAGGATCGATGGGAAGAGTGAATTAAGTCAGCATGGTGAGTCACTAATAAGGAAATAATCAGGTTTACACTGCACAAACACGTCTCCACATCAGACAGAGTATCAGGACGGAGGGTACAGGGAGTACAAGGTTGGCAGCTCTGGGGAGCTTCTGCAGAAGTCCCTGAAGGAAATGCCCACTGTCGAGCTCGGAAAACAGGCATTAAGACCTTTGGAGAGGTAGAGGCAGGGGGATCAGGAGTTCAAGATCATCCTTGGCTAATGTGAGTTCTAGATCAACCCAAGATAATGAGACTTTGCCTTTAAAAAGGGGATGTGGGTGGGCTGGGAGACGGGTCAGCAGTCTAAACACTTGCTGTGTAAGTTTTCGACCCTGAGTTCAGATCCCTCCCATCCAGTCAAAGCCAGTGTAGTCTCTTGCCAGCATCTTGGGGACAGGGGGCAGGGAGACTGTATCACTGCGATTTGCTAACCTCCAGCTCAACTCCAGGAAGAGACCCTAATTTAAGGCAATAGAGCAGAGAGTAGAGCAGGGTGGCTTCATCTGTCAACCCAACAGACCTCAAAGGGACAGGAACAGGTTCAAATTCCAGTCAAGACTGAATAGTTGTGTGACCTTGGGCATGGCCCTTTACTTCTCTGTAGCCCAGGCTTTTAGCCAGCTGCTCGAAGGTGGCCCTGACACAATTTGAACTGTTCAGAGCCACTGTCCAGATAGGAGGCCAAAGGCCCCAGAAACGGTAACTTGTTGAACTACCCAGCCACTAAGCCACTCAGCTGGCCCTGAAGCACCACAGTATGGGAACCTGACTTCCTTCATTTCCCTGGGGACCTGGGGTAGGTAGACAGAAGGAAGAAGATTGACAGGGCTCATCAGCACTGATGATGAGTGTAGGGTAGGGCTGACTGTTGAGAAGAATGTGCAGCAGCGAAGCTATGGGGAGGGGAGGTGCTGACTATCCAATAATGAGCCATTCGTTGCTTCTGGAAGGGACAGAAGTAGCCACAGAATGAAAAGCGAGTGGGGGATGGGGGAGCCCTGGCTCGTGCTTCCCAGCAGGCTCTCTTGATCTGTAGCATCTGCCAATTTACCTGGTGTAAATTCTCCTCTCCTGAGAGGTCCCAGGGAACCTGATCAAGCTCAGAGTAGGGCACAGCTTCCAAGGAAACCCGGCTGCCAGGACCCAGGCTTGCCCTCACCTAGGAAGCCTGTGCGAGCCTGCTTCTTGCCAAGGATATACCTGCTGCTCTTCAATGTCCCACCTGAGCAATGAACTAAAGAGGTTTAGATAGTCAGGTTCCCCGTACCTGTCCCAAGCTTCTTGACATCTTTATCACCACCTGGGGCAGAGGAGGACCCTCTTCTCAGCCCAGCTGGGGAGGTGCAGGTGGTGGCAGGGTCACCTTGGAAAGAGTTATGGCCCTTGGAAGGAGCAGGAAGATACGCAGCTCTGCAGGCAACAGCCAAGGATAGTAATCTGGACAGACAAGGAATCAATGGGAATTTCTATTTAGGGAGGAAATCGATAGGAATTTCAAGGTAGGAAAGGGGGAATTACCTTTAATTGCAGCATTCATCCAGCTGGCCCTCGGGTGAGGCCAAGGCTCAGCAGGCCTTGGAGGGACAGCCAGGTGGCCCACCCAGCCCTGGCCCTGACTGGGGCACTTTGAACTAGACCAGAGACCCTCTTTTCTGGGATCTTTTGCAGCCTGGATCGAGCGTGTCAGGGTGGCGAGGGGTGAGCATGCCAGGAAGCAGGTGCACAGCCCTACCTCCTTAGCTGGCAGGTGTCGGCAGCAGACACACTTGCCTCAGCAGTGAGGGGTCAATTCTAGCATGTAAGCTGAGATGTGCTAGGGCAGGTGCCAAACTCTGTCTCAAGGGCTTTGCAGATTTAATCCTCACTAAATCCCTGCACAATAGGTTCTGTTATTTCCATTTTAAAGCACAGAGAGATTGAACCACTTGCCCATGGTCACACAGCTAGAAAATATTTCAGCTGGATTTTGAACCCTGGCCAACCTTTTACCAAAATTTGGGCTCTTAGTACAATGCTCTGGGTGGACAGTTCTGCTAGCAATACCAGGTGCCCCAAGCTATACAGTCCTGTCTCAGGACAGTCCTATAGGTAGAAGTGAGTATGTCAAGGCCTCACTTGGGGAAAAAGAAGGGGAGCTTTAAGCCACATCTGAGACTGGCACCACCCATTACCTTCCACACATCCCTATATCCCCCATATATACCCTCACACCCCCCATATACCCCCACATCCCCCACATATACTCCCACATCCCCCACATATACCCTCATATCCCCCATACACCCCCACATTCCCCATACATCTCCACATCCCCCACATACACCCCCACATTCCCCTACATCCCCCCAAACACACCTCTTTATCCCCATACACCCCTCCTTTCCCCCACATCCCCCTTTACATCCCCCATATACTCCCACATCCCCCATACATCCCCATATTCCCCCAGGAAAAGGCTGTTCTAGGGAAGAGGCCCAGGACTCTCACATTCTTAACAGACTTCCCCAGAGGGAAGACCTAACTGCTCACAAGGCCTTTAAAGAATTGTGGGAAACTCCACCTAAGGACAGAGTTCCACATCACACTACCACTTGCTACCCAGGGGTGTCTGGGAGCTTGAGTCTGGCCTCCTAGGAAAGACAGCCTTGGGTGGAGCCCTGTGCCCTGCTGACTGCTGGGAACTTTTCTGTGGAATGAAGTGATGTCATCCCAGAAGCAGACCTGGGGAGCAGAGGGTAAGTCCCCCACTCCTAGAAGTGAGTCCCTTTATAATTCTTGTCAAGTCATTGGTGTGAGTCTGGAGGGAAGTTGTGGAGACCATAGACAGGGCCAGAGCAGTGTGTCTGAGGGAGGAAGGGGTCCCCTCTGCCTTTCTATTAACTTGATATTGCAGAGAGGAAAGGGGAACACAGGACAGGATGGCCCCCTGGCCATCTGCCACTGTGAACACCAAGGCCAGACCCACTGGCCAAACAAGCAACCCACTCCTGGGCCAGAAGATGCAGTAGCCCAGGCTTCAGAGGGTGACAGGGAGAGAGAGGAGTGGCCTACAAGCAGGTAAATGCAATACTGAGGAACAGATGGGAGCATGGCTGATTACTGGTACCTCCACAGCCCAGGGGACGCTGGTCTCTGGCATGGCAGCCCCTTTCCCTGCTTTCTAAAGGGGTGACCAAGTTCCTGGGTGAACAGACAGACAGGTGGGTGGGTGGATGAATGAGTGGGTGAGTGGATGAGTGGGTGGATGGGTGGATGGATGGATGGATGGGTGGATGGATGGATGGGTGGATGGATGGATGGGTGGATGGATGGATGGGTGGATGGGTAGATAGATGGGTGGATGGATGATGGGAGATGGGAGAATGGGGGGATGGATAGACACATGGATGAGTATTGCTGAATAGATGAAATAATGACTTCACCTCACTCTGTCTGGCTAATGTTGCTGAGAAGGCCAAACTTTCAAACCCAACATTAAGAGACATCAACTCCCAGACAATGTCCTCCTCCCCCACCCAGGAGGAGGCAGGCCATGACTTGAGAGTGGCCACAAATAGCCAGGGTGTAGCTGAGTGTTGCCACCCTTCTGAATGAGCTGAGGGTCCAGTCAGAGTGTGACACTGGGAAATCCAGGTCCTGGATCCTGACTCAGGGATACCAAGTTGTCCACACTTCACTGGTGTACAGGCAACGGGCACTGAACACTGTGGAGCATTCTGTCTTTGGTATTACATACAGCATAACTCACCAGAGGTACACTGTGGCTTCATGAGGTAGGGATGGGGGTATGAGGTCCAGTACTGGAAGTGTCTTATCCTGTCCAAAGCCACTGATATGGCTCTGCTGTGCCCTGCAACACCCACTTGCCTGCTTGTGACTGGTGCTGCGTGTTCAGCCATCCTGCCCTCAGGGGTACGTGGAGCGTGTCTATTCCTCCAACCCTGTCACCCCAGCAGCCCATGCTGCCTCCCTGTGCACTCCTAGGTCAGGAGCTTGGTGGGCTCAGCTGGAGCTGAAGGTTATTGGAATCCCTGGGCTCTGTTCATCTCATTACTTCTAGAGCAGGGTCAGCAGCTTTTACAGACCCC
The DNA here is from genome assembly GCF_004785775.1 of Grammomys surdaster. NCBI lineage: Eukaryota > Metazoa > Chordata > Mammalia > Rodentia > Muridae > Grammomys > Grammomys surdaster. Next base: position 186,765 of record NW_021620941.1, on the reverse strand, counting down.
ATAAAACATCACTCTTGGTCACTTGAGCACACTGCGGGCGCAGGCAGCCTGTCCATTCCTGGCCAGGACAAGTCCCTCCTTAACGAAGTAATCTCCCAGACTCATAAACCCTAGAAATGTCACGGGTGGCCTGTGCCCCTAAAGATAATTACAGGGTGACACCTGGCCCTTCAGGTTTGTGTGAGGAGGCAGACGTCACTCAGTAAAGGCTGCAAGGCTCATGAAGCCTTGCCCATCCTCTGAGCCCTCAAACAAGCCTAGAGAGTGCATACCACTAGCTAGCCCCATGACACAGATGTGGGGCAGGTAGAGGAGGTGGGCAGCAGAGCTGGGATTTGAACCCAGAGCTGGGCTCTTCAGGCCCTCACAACACTCCAAGCAACACTTCCAGGCTTCACCGATGAGCCCTGGTGTCTTACAGTGTCCCCTGCTGGAATAAACACAGGAGGCAGCAATGCTCCAGTGAGCCAAATACTCAGGGTCATTTGCATATGGTATAGTCCTACCAACCTTCAAAGATGCCCTGGTGTTTCTGGGAGTCACCAGAGAGCACCTTGTGGGCACTGTCTACGTAGGTTCCCATTGACCACTGAGTCCATGACAATGGCAGCTTCTTGCTGCCTCTAAGACCCAGCCCACTTGAAGAGGCCGTTCCCAGTCCCACACTCCAGCCCACTGTGAAGGGGCCATTCCCAGCCCTCCACTCCAGGTACCAGAACCTGTGGTGAATCATGTTTTGTTTTCCATCTTCAGCTGGGAGCTATGGTCCAGCTCTGGAGCTGGGGAGTAGCCATACTGGTCTAATTGAGGTTGGGGCTCCTGTTTTGCAGCATGCTAGCTTCCGTGAACTTTCCTTTTTTGCCTATAACGTGGGAGCAGCCATGAGGAACCAACAAGGGAGCACCACATCTCCAGGCCTGGAACCTGAACCACAGTAAGATGCACACGGTTCTACTCCACAAGGCCCTCCCTCCTCTCCCCCAGCTTCAAATCTTCCTCTAAGCCACCATAGGCCCTACTCCCCAGGGAATGTCCTCAGGACTCTTTCTACACCCCGTAGCTACCATCTGCCCTGCCAGATGTGTGCAGTGTCCCCCATACATGTATCCCCCTACTCCATCCCTGACAAGGCTTGGCATAAACAGCCCCAACGTTTAGTGTTTAAGGTTAGAACTCACCCATTTCTGGGGATGCATCTGACAGTGACTATTATTAGGAGTAGAGGGGAGGAAGAAGCCAGACCATGGAAGATTTTTGGACTCTCTCCTAATAGGTCTATGTGAGCATGCATGTGTGCACACTTGCACTTGTGTTATTTGGGTTACAGGGAAATGTGCTTCCTCCCCACTGTTGGAAATTCACCAGCCCTCATCCTCTGCCCTGCCTGTGTTTTCCAGTAGGATTTGACCCCACTGTACCCAGGAGATGGCAGTACCCCATCTCTGCTTCCCTTCCCAGCATGAAGGCTTTAGAGACTTAGGTATGACTTAAGGGCCAGCCCTTCCCTTTCTTCCTCCTCTTCTTCCTCTTCCTCTTCCTTTTCTTCCTCCTCATCTTCCTTTCCCTCCTCCTCCTGCCAAGTCTGGTCAGGGATGAGTAGGGGGATTCATGTATGGGTGACATTGCACACATCTGGCAGGGCAGTTGGTAGCTGTGTGACATAGGGAAGAGGCCTGAGGACATATGGGTACACATAGACATTCACTTCGAAGGCTGCAGAAAACAATGAGTGTCCACAGCCTAAAATCTGTCCCAGACTGTGACATGCTCACACGTGAGTGCATACTCCCATTCTCATGTGTGTAGCACACTTCAAGAGGCCCAGGATCCCATCCCAGCCTGCTGTCCAGGGTGCTCCTGTGCTGGCCACCCACCCCACAATATCTTCTAAGCACCCTTCAAAGAGCAAAAAAGCTGGCCCCAGCTCTTGGAAGTCCCATAAAACCCCTGAGGTACCAGAGATACAGATTGTCTGTGCCCAAGAGCCCGTCCCTCTTGAGAGCACCCTGGCTGAGTGGCTTTCCTGCATGACAGCCAGAGGAAACAGGCCTCTAGGACAGTGGGGAGTAGGGACACCCCAACAATGAGAGGAGGGGTAAATAGGAATAGAACTCTAGGAGAAGAGGATGGAGAGAGATGGGTGAAGGGCAGCTGTGGGGAGGGGGAGAGAGGAGCCCCCAAGAATAGGAGGACCACCATCATAAGCAACAGGGAATTCCAGCTGTGTCCAAGGGGTTGTAGATTCTTTTACTTAGTGGAGTCTCATCCTGTTTGGTGGACCTGTGCCAGTCTGAGGGTTTGCCCTGGCCAATGGGAAGGGCAGAAAGTAACACTATCCTGGTTCTGGGCCTAAGCCCCAAGAGGCCTGGAGTACACTGGGACAGAACACAAACAAACAGGCCAATCCAGATAAGGCTCACTGCCTTCCAGCCAACCACAGAACATGAATGAACCCAACCAAGATCCTCTGAGTCCACCCACATTCCCACCTCTTGGACAGGAACAAGAGCCAAAAGAACAGTTGTGTTTCAAGTGACTAACATCCTGGGGTATTTTGTTACACAGTCAAAGCTGACTGATATACATCATCCCAGGGGCTGTTAAGAAAGAATGCAGGTCACATGTTCCAGAAGAATCCCAGTGTGGTAAGGCTTTGGGGAACAGTAGCTATGTCTGTTTGAAGGTTAGCAATTGGGGCTGGGGAGATGGTTCAGTGAGTAAGACACTTGCTCTTCAAGCATGAGGATCTGAGTTTGGATGCCAGCACCCATGCAAAAGAACCAAACATGCCATGTACATGCCTGTAACATGTGTGCTTCAGGGGGATGGAGATAGGAGGCTCTCTTAGGCTTCCTGGCTGCTAGCCTGGCTCTGTGTTCTGTGAGGAACGTCTGAGAGGGATCAGGTGGACAGTGATGGATCAGAACCCTGACATCTTCTGCCCTCCAGTAACGCACTTTCACCTGAACACACACGTGTGCAAACATGCATCACATTCATAAATACATATATGCACACACTCACATACTGGAAGAGGAGCGAGGGGGCTCACACGAGGCCTGCATGGACTTACAGGACTGCAAAGGCCTCCAAGAAGGACAGTTGCAGCAGCTGCCTGAATGATAACAGGCATTGCAGTTGACACAGTGGCCAAGGAACCTCAAGGTTTGTACAAATGGAGACCCATTGTGGTCTGGCATGGAAGCCAGAGACAAAGCTGCTATACAGAAACTCTGACGTGTTCTCTAGTCAGAGGATGGTGGGCCCCAGAAACAAAAGACTGAGGCTGGAATGAAAAGCACTCTAGAGTTTGGGGGTGGGGTCCCAGAAGTGTTAAGGAGCATGGCCGCCCTCTGTCCTGCTTTGCTTCCATGTGTTAAGCAGTGGGCCACAGTCTGCTGGCCCCAGACCTTTGTAAAATGCTAGAAACCTGCCCTGAACAGCATCCATGGAGCTTAGTCCAAGCAAGGGCGTCCATGGCAGAGAGGGCTGAGGTGGCCCAGCAAGGTGGAGTCAGCACAGGACAGGCAGATAAGGAGGTAGGTGAAGACGGGGGGGGGGGGGCAAGATGCCCAGTGACCTCAGGGAAAGGAACCAGGACACGTCTGTGGATTTCCTTTAGCTTCAAGGGGAAGGGGAAGGCACAGGTGACTGGGGACAGCAGCACATGAAGACTACACAAAGCAAAGGACAGCTGGGTCCCTGCCCTGACTGGAGCAGCCACCATGACAAGAGCAGACGTGGTCACAAAGTTGGGGTACAGAAGAAAGTGAGGGTGAAAGGGGGACCAGGTGGAAACTGGACAGAAAGGGTGGCTGAGGTGAACAGCGCACTAAGAGCCAATGAGCTCTCTGCAGCCAGGACAGGGCTGAGAAAGGAACCCTAAGCTACACACAAGTGCTGCTGGAAGTCTCACAGGTCATGGTGCTATGACTATCTCCATGTGGAGGGTCAGGAAGGGATTTTGATCTTCACTCCCAGATGCTGAAGGAGATGACGTTGATAACAATGCTGATGAGCCCACACAGTAACGAATGGGAGTGTGAGCACAGGCTAGACCTATGTGTGCCCACTGCAGATGGCAAGGGCCAGGTCATTAAACAGGGCAACTCACTGAGTAGTGAAAGCATCATGGCCAAGTCACGGAAGTATCTGTAAGACCCTGAAAAGAAGCAGTGGCTCTCTGGCCATACCTCAGGGACACAGAGGCTCTCTGGCCACACCTCAGGGACACAGTGACTCTCTGGCTATACCTCAGGGACACATTATGCATAAAAACAAATACCTCAGGCCAGAGCAGAGCTCTTGTCGGAGGGGGAAACACCAAAAACATACCACAAGAAAGAAAACTGCAGCATGCATATGATGTGAAGGTGGAGGGGCTAGGGGTATAAGAGCAGGGAATGGATGTCCCCACGTACAAAAACATCATACTGAACCCACTGTAAACCAAAAGAGTTAATTTAAGGGAAACTGGTGAACAACTGTTGTGCATCCAACTAAAATCCCCAGTAAAAATGCTAGAAAATGGACCCTAGAAACACATAAGACCAAGCAAGTCTACTGTGACAACGTGAGTTTATCTCATTAAGGCAAGGATGGTTTAATATCTGAAAGTCAGTGATATAACGTGGCCACACCAGCAGAACAAAGATCAACCCAAACCAACCCAGGTTATCTCAACACACACTGAGGAAAGGTGACAAAATTCAACGTCCCTTATTGGTTAATACACTAACCGTACCTGCAACTGAAGGTAGCTTTGCAACCCTAGTAAGGATAGTTATCAAAACCCCTAGCTCCGTTGTATTCAGTAGCGAAAGACTGCTTCCCCTCTAAGTGGGAACCAGGAAGAAATGCCTGCCCTTCATCAGTATACTCAACCTTGGTCTAGAAGGTCACAAAACACTGCAGAAAAGAGACAGAGCAGTTAGACAAGAAACAGAGAAATGGTATCTATATTGGAAAGAAAGATGTAAAGCTATCAGGTTTACAGATAATTTTGTGTAGAAAATCCTCAAGGTTAGTCACGCATGTGCACAAGCAAGCGCGCGCGCACACACACACACAAACACACACACACAAATCAAAATTAAGTATTAGAAGGGCTCTCTGGTTAACAGAACTGGCTACTCTTAGAGAGGACCTGGTTTCATTCCCCAGCACCACATGGCAGCTTACAACCATCCATGATTCCTGTTCCAGAGGTGCCAATGCCCTCTTCTGACTCCTCAGACACCACCTACAGATGTGGTGCACAGACACACATTCAGGCAGAACCCTCATATACGTTCCCAAGTCAGCACGCAAAGCCAACTGTATTTCAGTCCATGACCATGAATAAGCCCAGACTGAAATTAAGAGAACAAGGCCATCCACAACAGCACCAAAAGGCCTCATAGACTTAGGATGAACGTAGCAAAATAAACGTAAAACTTAGATTTCAAAAATTCTAACACATTGACTGATGAAAATATGTATATATATACATATGACCCTTAACTGGAAAGATGGACAGAGAGCCTGTGCTTCCAGGTTAAAGCCCATCTTGTTAAGAAGGCAGGATTTCCCAGACTGGTCTATGTTGTCTATACAATCCCCATCTTTCTCTTTTCATCCATCATGAACAAGTTGGTCCTAAAAATCCACATGTAAAGGCAAGACCACAGGAAGAATCAAAACAACCTTGGACGTGAGAACAAAGCCAGAGGGCTCACACCTCCCAATCTCCAAAGTTAGAACAAACTGTAGAGTCAACTGTGCAGTAAAGGGTGGACACACAGCTTGGTGGGAGAGAAGAGTTTGAAAGAACCACAGATACTTAACGGTGGTGCAGGATAGTATCCAGGAACAGGGAGGCCAAGAAAGGGCTCTAGGCAGATCGATACCCACAGATAGAGAAGGGGAAGATCCTGCCTCATATCGTCTACAAAAATTAACTCCAGGGTTGGCAAGACGACACAGTGGGTAAGACTGTGCCTGGCTGACAGCCTCATTCAATCCCTGGATATGTGATAAAAGGAGAAACCACTCTTAAAAGTTGTCCTCTGACCTCTACGTGTACCCGGCAACACATGTGCACATACACACTAAATAAATACAAGTTAAAATTTTTATATTTAAAATAAATTCACTCAAAATATACCAAACATCCAGATGCAAAAATTCAAAGTAGGAAAGAAAAAAGAAAAAACAACAGTATTGATCTTGGATTAGGTAAGAGTGTCTCTCTGATACACCACCACAAAAAAAAAAAAAAAGGCATGCCTCCCCACAATCAACCAAGGTGGGTGAACATTACCAACATGCCAAAGCTTCAGAGACGCTACCAAGAAAGTGAAAAGGCAATACCAGCAGGGACAGAGAACATGCCGCCACTCATGTATCTGTCAGAAGCCTAAGGTCCCACTGCAATTCAACAGTCAAAGGATAATGTGACTTAATGGACAATGGAGAAGCCAGGCAGGACGGCTAAGGCAGGAAGAGTGTGTGTTGCAGACCAGCGTGGGTTACAGAGCAAGATCCTATCTCAAAGGAAGCAATAAATAATTTAAATAATTCTTTTTTTTGTTTTTCGAGACAGGGTTTCTCTGTGTAGCCTTGGCTGTCCTGGAACTCACTCTGTAGACCAGGCTGGCCTCGAACTCAGAAATCCACCTGCCTCTGCCTCCCAAGTGCTGGGATTAAAGGCGTGTGCCACCACAGCCTGGCAATTTAAATAATTCTTAAATGAGCTAATAATCTGAAGTGATGTTTCGCCAGCACACACACATAAATGGCCAGCAAGAATGTTTGTCAACTTCCTTTATTATATGGAAATGTAAACCCAAGCCTCGGTTAGATACTATTTCATCCCCAACAGGACAGCGATTGTCAAATCACAGATAATGTTAATTGTGGGTGAGGATATGGTGACACTGGGTACCTCATGAACTGCTGTGGGAGCATGCTGGTGTGGCACTTTGGAAGACGGTCTGCTGTGTTTAAGCTCAGGTGGCTAAGTATGTACGACTTGGTGATTATGCTTCCGAGTAGAGACCCAGGAAAAATATACACAGGTCCCCACAAAATCATACACACAAGTCACGTGGCGTCAATCATAACAGCTAATGGAAAAATCCAAATATCTATCAAGTGATGGGTGACTTCTTAAAAGTACTGTATATTTGCAGAATGGAATATGATATTTGACAAGAAAAAGACATGAACTATGGATCCACACCTCAACATGAGCAACTCTGGACACTAATGACAAAGACGCCAGACACGTCTCGAATGATGCCACGCACATGAAGTACTCACTGCACTGGGTGACTGGTTAGAGATTAGCAGGCTTGAAAGACATTAGCAAGACCCTTCCCCATTACCACACCCCCAATAATCAACAGGCTGTAAAATGGAGTGCTGGAGCTGCAGGACTCTGGGTGCTGGTCAGGGGAATGAGACAGGAGCTGGGTCTGATCCTGGGTCCTGGAGACTGACACCCTGAGCTGCTCAGGTCATTAACAGGTCAATATCTAAATCTTACAAGATTACTATCCACGGGCTGGAGATATGGCTCCATGGTTAAAAGCATTCACTGCTCTTCCAGGGGACTCACATTCAATTTCTAGCACCCATGTCAGATGGCTCACAAACACCTGAAACCCACCTCCAGGGAATCCAAACCTTTCAACCTCCTTGAGTACTTGTGCTCATGTCCACAACCCACATGTAGACACACACCTACACATGATTAAAAATAATACAAATCCCTTATTCACTGTAGACAGCCTGCCTCATCTGGAGCTATCTAACTGCCACCCCACAGAAATGCTTCAACTACCCACAGTCCTTCACCAGACGAGACCAGTGTCCCAGACACTGGCTCCTCATCTCACTCGGGCCTATACCAAAGATGTAAAATTTGGTGCGGATGCTCAAGCCTTAATGCTTCAAGGTGTAGACCTTTTAGCTGATGCTGTAGCTGTTACGATGGGGCCAAAGGGAAGAACAGTGATTATTGAACAGAGTTGGGGAAGTCCCAAAGTAACAAAAGATGGGGTCACTGTCTCAAAGTCAATTGATTTAAAGGATAGATACAAAAATATTGGAGGTAAACTTGTTCAGGATGTTGCCAATAACAAATGAAGAGGCTGGGGATGGCACCACCACTGCCACTGTTCTGGTGCGGTCTATTGCCAAGGAGAGCTTTGAGAAGAACAGCAAAGAGGCTAATCCAGCAGAAATCCAGAGAGGTGTGATGTTGGTTGTCGATGCTGTAATTGCTGAACTTAAGAAACAATCTAAACCTGTGACAACCCTTGAAGAAATTGCTCAAGTTGCTACCATTTCTGCAGGTGGAGACAAAGACATTGGGAACTTCATTTCTGATGCAATGAAAACGGTTGGAAGAAAGGGTGTCGTCACAGTGAAGGATGGAAAACCCTGAATGATGAGCTAGAAATTATTGAAGGCATGAAGTTTGATAGAGGATATATTTCCCCATATTTTTTTAACACATCAAAAGGTCAAAAATGTGAATTCCAAGATGCCTATGTTTTGTTGAATGAAAAGAAAACTTCTAGTGTTCAGTCCATTGTACCTGCTCTTGAAATTGCTAATGCTCACCGGAAGCCTTTGGTCATAATCGCTGAAGATGCTGACGGAGAAGCTCTAAGCACACTGGTTTTGAACAGGCTAAAAGTTGGTCTTCAGGTTGTAGCAGTCAAAGCTCCAGGGTTTGGGGACAATAGGAAGAACCAACTTAAAGATATGGCTATTGCTACAGGTGGTGTGGTATTTGGAGAAGAGAGGTTGAGTCTAAATCTTGAAGATGTTCAAGCTCATGACTTAGGAAAAGTTGGAGAGGTCATTGTCACCAAAGATGATGCCATGCTTTTGAGAGGAAAATATGAGAAAGCTCACATTGAAAAACAGATTCAAGAAATCACTGAACAGCTAGACATCACAACAGTGAATATGAAAAGGAAAATCTGAACGAGCGACTTGCTAAACTTTCGGATGGAGTAGCTGTGTTGAAGGTTGAAGGGACAAGTGATGTTGAAGTGAATGAGAAGAAAGACAGAGTTACAGATGCTCTCGGTGCTACAAGAGCAGCTGTTGAGGAAGGCAATGTTCTAGGAGGGGGCTGCGCTCTGCTTCGGTGCATCCCAGCCTTGGATTCATTAAAGCCTGCTAATGAAGATCGGGAAATAGGCATAGAAATTATTAAAGAGCACTTAAAATTCCTACAATGACGATTGCTACGAATTCGGGTGTTGAAGGATCTTTAATAATTGAAAAAATTCTGTAAAGTTCCTCAGAAGTTGGTTATGATGCCGTGCTTGAATTTCTATCACTATGCCAAAGCTGTAGTGATAGAAATTCCTAAAGAAGAGAAGGACCCTGGAATGGGTGCAATGGGTGGCATAGGAGGGGGTGGGAGGTGGCATGTTGTATCTCCTAGAATAGTACTTTGCCTGTATCAATGAACTGTGACAGGAAGCTCAAGGCAGGCTCCTCACCAATAACTTCAGAGAAGTCACATAAAGAAAATGACTGAAGAGAAGGCTGGCTGATCACTGTAACCACCAGTTACTGGTTTCCTTTGACAATAATATAATGGCTTACTGCTGTCATTGTCCATGCCTACAGATAATTTATTTCGTATTTTTGAATAAAGACATTTGTGCATTCCTGATACTGGGTGCAAGAGCCATATGCCAGTGTCTTGCTTTCAACTTAACTCACTGAGGCATCTCTACTGTTCTGTTAGCATCAGGACTGTAGCGCTGTGTCACCACACACTGTGAGTTCAGAAGCAGCCTTTCTGTGGAGGGTAGGGATGATTGTGTACAAAGTAGAGAAGTATCCAATTATGTGACAATCTTTGTGTAATAAAATTTTATTTAAAGTTAAAAAATAATAAAAATAAATCTCAAAAAATATATAAAGAATCCTTCAGAGAAGCTATCTATACTAGACTTAAAACATCATAAAAAATAAAAACCTCTGAAATGCAAATTGGCACCAACTATCTCTATACCCACCATCCGTTCTTGTCTTGTGAGAGAGCCCCACTTGTCTCTGACCAACTCTGCCTGTCTACCACGCTACGCTGCGTGTCTTGTCTGAATTCCAACCACAAAGATCAAAAGGATCACGGAGCTGAGAGGAAGCTATGCAACCAGAGACCCACACAAACAAAACACACTCACAGGGCAAGTTGGAGGAAAACCAGGGACAGAGAGGTTTGGGAGTTACGCTCATGCTTGTACATGTCATAAAACTGATGATGGGGACTTTTTGAACTTAAAAACCCAAGGCACCAGCAAGAGAAGAGAACTGGTGTCCAGGCTTTGGGTGTGGTGGCAGGCTGGCAACAGGTCACCTCCTGTGCTTGCCGAAATGAACAGGTGTTCTCAAGAATGCTCCTTAGGTTAGCTTCCTGAAAATTAGGGCCACTACTCACCACAGGTGACCACTACACACTCAACAAGTTTCTTGTACATAGTCTTACAAATTGAAGGAAATAAAAACAAACAAAAAACGTTTTTTGTTTTTGTTTTTTTGAAACAGTACTTTTGTGTGTAGTCCTGGGTTACTATGTAGACCAGGCTGGCTTCCAAATCACGGAGATCTACCTGCTGCCGCTTCCCAAGTTCTAGGATTAAATATGTATGCCACCATGCCTGGCAAAACCCAAGTCTTGCAAAAACACTCAAATGTCAGGTCTTAGAACCCTGTTGCTTATAAGGTAACCTAAGACTTGACTGTGTGTCTACTGACTTGGGTCAGTGTAACAAAATGCCCTGGACTGAGGAAGCTGTAAACAACAGAAATTTATCGTTTACAGATCTGAAGAGTAAGGTGCCAGTAGATTCAGAGTATGGCGAGGACATCTTCCCAGCTTATAGATGGCTTCCTTCTACCAGCACATTAATCTGTACTTAGACACCTTCCGAGGCCTGGTCCCTAAAAACCACCATGGCAGGGAAGGGCAGATTTCATCCCAGGCATTTCGGAGTATGGACATTTGAACCATAGCAGATACTCATAGAAAGTGGCATGTTAATGGTCAAGAAGCCTGGAAAGGCTAATGCATATCATTGGCCATCAAGAACCATTATACTTCCTCCCCTCTGTGAGGGCCGAAGTCAGAACTGGTGACTGATGCCAAGCGTGAGAGAGAAAGCAGCCATCGCCTCAGCCACTAAGAGTGGTGCCCACTTACAGATACTGCTTTGAAACATTTCTGTCAGGGGTGGGAGTAGGGAAGACATGGGTGGGGGTGGGTGAGGTGGGGAAGGAAGGAGAAGAGGAGGTCGGGTAGGGGAGGAAGGTCTGGGGGGTAGGGGTAGAAGGGGTAGAGTGAAGGAGGTGGAGAAGAAATAGGGGTGGGGTTGTGAGGGAGGAGCGGGGACAGAGGAAGTAGAGGAGATGGAGAACCAAGAGAAACAGTATTTCTACCTGGCAAGGAACAAAGCAGCTGCTCCCAACATTACTGTTCATAGCACCCCAGACCGGAGGCAGAACAGAAGTTAATCTGTGAGAGGAGAGGGTGAATCAGGAGCTCCATATGACAGGTTATCACCCAGAGATGAAGCAACAGGGCTGTGATACCCGACAGTTGAGTGGTTTTGCAAGCATAGTGTTGAAGGGAAAAAGCTGAACAACCTGGGAGATACTCAGTCAGAAAGACACATGCCTTCCACACAAGCGCAAGGACCTGAGGGCGGATCCCCAGCACCCACAGAAAAGTCTGGAACCAGCATCGGAGGGGACAGGGACTGGTGGGTCCCTGGTGCATGCTGGCTGGTCAGTCTAGCGTGGCTAATGTTCTAGGTTCAGTGAGAGATCCTGACTCAAAAGGTAAAAAGCAAACAAGAGAGACGACGTCAACCTCTGGTCTCTACGTGCACCCACACCCACAACCACACACAATACACACATATCCTCAGGACACAGATACACCACACACACATACACACACCCACACAATA
>NW_021620941.1:164018-174381 GCF_004785775.1 Grammomys surdaster | reverse complement strand
ATATGCTCAGGACACAGATACACCACACACCCCCACACACCCATACAATATACACATATGCTCAGGACACAGACACACCACACACACCCCACACCCACACAATACACACATATGCTCAGGTCACAGATATACCACACACACCTCACAACCTGTGTCTATCCTCAGGACATAGATATACTGCAGAGAGAGGCGGGGGGAGGGGGAGGGGGAGGGGGAGGGAGAGGGAGAGGGAGAGGGAGAGGGAGAGGGAGAGGGAGAGGGAGGGAGGTGGAGAGGGAGAGAGGGAGAGAGGGAGAGAGGGAGAGAGGGAGAGAGGGAGAGAGGGAAAGGGAGAGGAGGGAAGTGGGGGTAGCCAGACAGAGAATTCATGCTACTTTATTTTTAGGTGGAGTTCAGAATGATGGGGACCACCATCACCACCAGGTGTTTGGAGATCACCCTGGAGGACAAGGGGCTGACTGGGTGCTTGCTCTGGGTGGCAGTTAGTGGGTATGGATGTGTCTGAAATGTCATCTAACCACTCAGCACTGGTTTGTAGCCCTTCCTAAACTCAACATCCTCAGAATTGGGAAAGGAAGAAAAGCAAGTCGTTGGACCACTGAACAGTTTTTGCCTGAGCCAGGCCCAAGCTTAGAAATCCAGGAAGAAGCAGCCAGGGCCCCAACTCAACAGTGACAAGTTCTGGGACCATAGAACATCACGGAAGCCCCCGAAGCTAGAGCAAGGAACTGGATGTTGTTTCCAGAACAGAAAGGGGGTAAGCACACCAACATAGGGGTGTGTGTGCCTTCCTTTCTCCATTATAAAACTGAGACAAAAGAACCCAGTTCCAAGTGGGGATTCAAGAGCAAAGACAGGACTCAGGGCTCATGATCTGAGCCCCAACTAGGGTCTGAAACCCCCTTACAGTTTGACTTCGTGTCCCCTTCCCTTCACCACCTCCCCATCTAGCTCTCCTCCTGAGAACCCCTTAACTCCCCTTCCTCTGTAGTCTGTGTCCCCCCAAAGTGAGGCCCCATCACCATAAAAGATTGAAGCACTTGTAGCTCTAGTTAATTAAATGTAAAATCATTGAAATAAAATTATACCTTCATTAGAAATTAACTCCCACTGCAGACCTGGGGTAACGACCGGGTGCTTGCCCCCCTTTTCTTCCAAACCACACACAAAATGGTCAGTTAAACCAAATGGGAAAAAAAGTTTAACGACTGCACAGTAATCAAGCTTATTATTATTTAAGCACACGCTATTACCCTGTGCAATGAGGTATCTGCTAATAAATTATCTTTGAAGGAGTCAGTTCTTGTCTGAGCCCAGACATGCAGCTTTGGGGGACTTGATGGTGATGCCCACTGGCCTTGAGCAGTGAGTGCCCAGGCTTGGGGGTTAGGGTAGGGTAGCCTTCTCTGTCCTGTCCTTCTCTTTGATCTTGAAGCTACCCTTGGACTCCTGCCCAGGCTCAGGCCTCAGATCAGGGTTTTGGGGTCTATCTTGGGGAACAGGGTGTCTCCACTTGGCTTCCCACCATGTGTCTGCAAGTGACCCCAAAGAGAAGGTAATATTCCAACAGAGAGAAAGACTGGAGACCAAAAGTGTGCCTCAAAATTAGAAAGAGGGGCAAAGGAAGGAAATGTACAGGAGTTGGGACATTAGAAAACAGAGGTTGAGAGGGAGAAGAGGGAGAATCTTCCAGAAGCATTACAAGAGTCCATGGAAGACAGAGACAAAGATGGGATGATGGTATGGCTTGAGTGTCAAGAGTGAGACTCCGGGCTGGAGAGATGGCTCAGAGGTTAAGAGCACTGACTGCTCTTCCAAAGGTCCTGAGTTCAATTCCCAGCAACCACATGGTGGCTCACAACCATCTATAATGGGTTCCGATGCCCTCTTCTGGTGTATCTGAAGACAGTAACAGTACATTCACATATATAAAATAAATAAGTCTTAAAAAAAAAAAGATGAAAAAAAAAGAAAACAAGAAAAAAAAAAAAAGAGTGAGACTCCAGCAACAGGCGGAAACCAAGAGCACAGGGGTCAAGAGGTCAAAGAGATGACACCAGAGAAGTGAGCTAGGGTAGCCGAGGAGGACCAGAGGCTTGTGTTGGGGAAGCCACTGTTTTGTGGCATCCTCATGCATCTTGGGCTAATGGGGACAAACTTCTTCCCACAATCTGCACTCCTGTTCCCTCCACAGCCCAGGGGAGGAGGTAGAGGAGGAGAGGGGTGGTAATTATTCAAGGCCACACAGCATAAAGCTGGGAGACAAAGAATATGAAACCAAACAGGGCCAGAGGCAAAAAAAAGAACTGGAGACAGGTGAGAGGGACGGACAATGAGAGCAAACGAGCAGCCTTACTGTCTCTACCTTTCATTCTCAGCGCCCTTACTGTCTCTGTCTTTCATTCTTTTGAAGTTGGAGATGGAACTCAGGGCTTCACATGGCCAGGAAGCACTCTGCCTGAGAGACATTCTAGCCCTCAAGAGTTCTCTTCTGTCCCCAGCATTGCCTTGACCAGAACACCCTCGAGTTACAGTAGGTGAAGATGCCCATACTCTGACCTCACCAACTACCAGGAGGAAGGATGGTCTAAAGAAAGCTACTCACGTTCTCAAGTCCCTCGGGCTGCAAGCAGCAGCTAGCCCTGTCCCATGTCAGGGCTGAGGACCAGACAGAGTCAGGTTTCATTTCAAATTCATTGTCAAATCAGTGGGCAATCACAAGGATAACTCCTTGACCTCTCTACTCTCCTCCCCTCGCCTGCAGAGTGGGTGGACTCATTGCAGTCTTCTTTCGGAGAGAGTTTCACAAGATGCTAATGGAGGGCCTGGAGCAATGCTGTGCTGTGAGACATACCCCGAGGCAGGCGGCTGCTGCTTCTCCCTGTAAGCCCTTCAGCCCTAGGAAGAGCAACAAAGTGAGCCAGTTGGCTTGCCAGGGACAATAGAAGGCTAACACTGGAGACTTTCTCTTCCTATAAAGTCCATTTTGGCATGTCCCAAGTGGTTTTAAACGCACACCCTTCCAAAATCTGATGCTAAGAAATTCCCATTCACCAGGCTGTCTGTTTTCCAGCCAGCAACTTGGAGCAAGGACTATCCCCAGCAGGCAGGTACATACACCCCTTCATAAACTTATGTGAGTCCCCTACAGACAGACCCCTTTGAAAGTCACCTCTATCTCCCTCACAGGTCACACAGAGATTTAAAGACAGGGACGTGCATGTCTGCTATCTATGTGTGAATGATGGGGGACATGTTCTGGGGACATGTTTACTGTC
The DNA here is from genome assembly GCF_004785775.1 of Grammomys surdaster. Lineage (NCBI taxonomy): Eukaryota > Metazoa > Chordata > Mammalia > Rodentia > Muridae > Grammomys > Grammomys surdaster. The sequence goes on along the minus strand of NW_021620941.1, from coordinate 171,103 downwards.
ACCCCGAGTCCCTGGCCCACACTTCCCTCCGCCCTATCCCCTGGTAATTCATGGCCTGGCTCCTGTTGGCAAATGACTGATATGGCCTTCACAGTGGGGCCTGCTGGTCACTTGTCTCAAGGAGACTGCGAAGGAAATGTAGGCTTGATATAAATGGGGCCCGTGGCAGCCTCAAACACCTTGGAAAATCCCCAGCCCGGATGCTGTGCTGTTTTTAAGTAATAAAATCACAGAGAGATTACATGACTGCGTGACAGCCCACGACAGATGGCTGCCCGGGTGAACTTTTTACCTTCGGGATCGGACTGAGAGGAAGAGAAAGAAGGAAGGCCCAGCAGCTAGCTCACTCAGGTTCAAATGCCATTACAAGGCAGAGCAAGAGCATGCTGGCCTGTCTTCATGCTCTGGGGACCTCATGCCTGGCTTTCCCAGCTGAAGAATGGCAAGCCTCCAGGCTGACTCGGTAGTGTTGAATCCGGATGTGACTGACATCTTCCTTCCCAGTCTCAAAGGTGCAATCCCCGCTTCTGTCCCAGGACTCTGTGCCTGGCGTAGGAGGGATGCTCAGTGGCTCAGAGAGCTTGCTGCTCTCGAAGAGGACCCATGTGAGCTCACAGACACCCACTCCAGTTCCCTGACACCCCTTTGAGCCGCTCCTGGCGCCTGCATACTTCCTGATAGACGTACACAAGTACGGACAACTTTTTAATTGTTCAAAGTCTTTTAGAAGGAAAATGTTAAGTTGTACTTGAGTCAGGGCAGCAGCGGCTTACAGATAAGGACAGGACAGGAAGGTGGGAAGTCACCTCTAGGAGACAACTAGAGGCATTGACTAGCTGGATGACCTTGGGCTTGGCACCCCTGCGCTCTGAGCCTCTGGTTCCTCATCTGTAGGCAATGATGTTGGAGTTGCTGTCAAAGGATTGAGAGGAGCTGGGTGTAGTGCTGAGGCAGAAGGATTGAGAGCTCTGACATGAAGCTCCAAATGTGGGGAGGGGGGCTGGCTAAATGTGCTATTTATATTACCCCTTCCAAGGCTCAGGGAACATCAGAGAAAAGGAGACAGGGGAGAAAATAAAGGCCCTCGAGAGGGATGCAGTGATGTCTACTGGCTACATCGTGATGGTCTGCTCTTGAACTCCAGCAGCTTTGATCAACAGCACAAGATAGGCTGTCAACATTACATCATGGGGGAGGGGCTTCCGAGGTCCCACTCCCCCTGAAGACCTATAAATAGCTAATAGTTCATGTGGGGAGAGAGAGGCATTTCCACCAATGGTGTAGTCAATGGTAAGGTACCTATGCTCCCATAAATAGCCCTACACTCATTCTCCCATAGGCAACCCCAAAGACACTCATGGTTCACACACACACTCACACGCATACTCATACACACTCATACACACACTCACACACACATTCACACACACTCACACACACTCATACACACACTCACACATACATATTCACACACACTCATACACACACATTCACACACACTCACATACACACTCACACACTCACACACTCACACACATTCATACACACACTCACACACACATTCACACACACTCACACACACATTCATACACACACTCACACACACATTCATACACACACACACACACACACACACATATACACACACACAGCCTAAGGTAGGCTGTTTCTCAGTGGCAGAGCACATCCTTACAATGTACAAAGATGCCATGTTCCATCTCCAGCACTGCCAAAAAGCAGTGGGATCAGGATGAGGCGATAGAAGATCCCACTGAGGGGCACCCAGCAGCGCGTGCAACACCTCTTAGATACACAGTGGGCTCTGTCTGTCCCCACATCCCTTTCTGTTTAAGGCTGCAGAGTCTCTCTTCAAACTTATCCCATGTGGACTCACGACTCACTGTAAAACCATGAATATCTCTGAACCTTGGAGACTGGGAGCCCTAGAAAGATCTCCTCTCTCTCTCTCTCTCTCTCTCTCTCTCTCTCTCTCTCTCTCTCTCTCTCTCCCTCTCTCTCCTCTCCTTTCTCCATTCCCTTTTTATTTCTCTCCTCTCTCTTTCCTAGATTTTCTCTCCTTTCTCTGCCTCTCTTCTGTTTCTTTCCCTCCTTGTCTCTGTTCTCTCTGTTTCCCTCCACCCTCCCCACTCCCTCGCCTTTTCTCTCCCTCTCTCTGGTCTCCCTCAGGCCCTGGCCCCTAGCCTATGTGTCAACCTCTATGCCCCTGTGCCAAGCAGCACCTCAGGGGTGATCGAGTGTATCGAGATGCCAGGCGCGAGCTTGCTGATCTTCTTCCTTGTGGCCCAGCCTTTGCCTAGCACCTCTCCCTGTGTCTGTGCTCACTGGGAATGAGAGGACCCAGATGTGTGGCCTTGATGACCTCCACCCCTAGAAGGGCAAGACCCTTATTTGGGTGGAAAGATCAACCCCTCCAAAGACCCTGGTGACAGAGACTCAGGCTCCTATCAGAGGACACTAATACAGTGTCGATCCTGCAGCCTTTCTGCAGCAACTAGACCTGTGGAAGAAGCCCCATAAAATACCCATTAAGAGAGACCAGACTGAGAAGTTAGACACACTCATTAAAGAGATTGTACCACATCTCCTGGGCTGAAATTCAACCATGACACCAAACCTCCTAGGGGCAGAGACCTATGTAGGCACCAATAGAGGCCTCGGATTTCTATGTCCCGTCTCTCTGTGACATCAGGTGAGTTCCTTAACTTATTCTGGGCCTCAGTTTATCCATCTGAGGAACTGACTGATTCAAGAGGACATTCCATGTGGAGAAACTCACACATGTAACAGTGGCAGATAATTAACTACGGTGCTAAGGAAGGAAGTTTTCTTGTAGCAAATGCAGTCCTTAGAAGAACCACCAGGAGGCCCGGGGGTGGATCAGGACAGGATCAGTGTTCAAATAGAGGTAGCAGGGCCATGTCCCAGAATCTAAACCAAGCCATTGTAATAACCCTGAGGAAAATCACAAAGTTAGACTGCAGTGTGGATAACAGACTCCCTACCCAGCCAGGGGAAGATGGGGCCTCTGGAGGTGGCAGGATGGAGACAGTTATTGGAAGATAAAACTGTCCCCTGTTTATGCCATGTGCTGCCTATCACCTATTTAGGCTTTATTCTTTTTTTTTATGGTTTTCTGTATTTTCTAATTTTCTCACAGTGTGCATGCACTACCTGGGTAATAGAAAAATTGTCAAAACTTCTAAAGGGGTCAGGTGGTGAGAGTCTGTGAGCCCCTGAGATCCTCCAGCCACGTGGTTCTGGACCTGGGAGCCCCACGGAGGGGGCAGGGCACCAGATGCCCTGGTAGCACCCCAGTGGCTGTAGGCTCCTGGATGGTGGGAACCTGGGCTTCCTGGGCCATGCTATGGAGAGGCCAGGAGGAGGGGAGGCTGCTGAGGGGACCAGTGGGACCAACAGACCCTCTGAGGCGTCCATGCTGCCAAGGCTCTACCACTGTCCAAGAGTGGGAGGAAGGGGGAACTAGCTCTAGATGGTCCCTTCAAACTCATCCCTCATCACTGAGTAAGGGCTAGTCAAGAAGGTGTCTGCCCTCTGGCTACAACCTGGTCTGGAGAGGAAAAAGGGCAACCCGGAGCACTTGGGGTTAGGAGGACTAGGCCATGTGTCCAAGGTTAAAACAGGTTGGTTCCCAGCATTCTGTTCTATCAGGGTACTCAGACACTGGTGTGGGGATGGGAGGGCACCACTAGGATGCAGACTCTAGAGCCACAGGACTTGGTGGGTACCCCGCTCACTCAGCTGTAGTACTAAGTGGGTGATTTCCCCTGTTGTTTTTTTCCTCATCCACCTGTTGGGGATAATGAGAGTAACTTCCTACTGCAGTTGATGGTACCAAAGTATCCCCAATTTGTCACCTTTCCTAATGGCCACACTCCTGGATTTTATAGTGTTCCCCCTCTAGTGGCTCATGGCCCAGCATTAATTAAGAGCACATACAGCTCTTGCAGAAGATCAAAACTTAGTTCTACCAACACTGGGCAGCTCACAACCACTAGTAACTCCAGCTCTTAGGGGAGATTTCACCTTCTTCTGGCTTCCTAGACAACTCCACTCACAGCCACAAACCCACACACAGACGTGCAATACACACGAATTTAACTGCTTTAAAACTAGGCATTGCTCTCCATCTTGAGTTACTCCTCTTAGGACTCACACTAGCCATAGATCAAGAAAACAGGAGGGAAGGGAGCCAGTTCAGAGCCTGAATGCTTCTCTCATTGGCATGAAAATGATATTCCAGAGGCAGGGCTGGCTCCTGAAGAGGAAGGCACAGAGCCCAGTTGAACACAGACAAGATCAGTTAAGGCCTAGGCGGCCATCAAACAAATCTGTGACAGTAGGTATTCCTTGCTTTATGCAACTGACTTTTGGGGTTGTTTGTTATGCAGCAATTTTATGGTGAGTGCTGACTGATACACTTTCCTAACAGAGTTAATGGAGGATTGAACCAGTTAGGGTCTGCACAGCCTGAGCTCCTGATTAGGGCACAGCAAGAATTCACTCAAGGTCTGGCTGCTTCTGTTGCTTTTGTTATTGTTACTCTCCTCCACTGGGTGGGAGTGGAGTGGGGTGGGGTGGGGTGGGGGAGATGGAGGGGTGGGGCAGAGCGGTGGAACATGGGAGTCAGAGGTCAGGAGATGCAGGTCCACAGTGTCCCTGCATTCATCACATCTTCTAGAAACAGCTCCAAGCCACAAGGCCCAGCATGGAGGCAGCTGCTTTTATTGCACTTTTGAAATCCATTGTAATTAGAGGGCGAACTGGCTTCTGGCTTCCCAGACACCGAGAAACCAGCCAGGTCTGGGCCCCCAGGCAGAGGCTAAGCACTTTATAATCATCATATTTCCCATGAACCTTTGCTTTCAGTTCCTTCAAATTAAGTCTCAGCCCCAAAGCCATCGATTTCCTGTCTCTGGAGAGGTGGTTAAAGTCTACCTGGCAGAGCGGAGGCTTACACCTCCCTCGCTCAAGTAGGCACTTCCACTGGAGGCCTGTCTGCTGGGTTGACTGACCATGGACCCTGAGACTTGTCTCTCCTTCACTGGCAGTGAAAGGCTGTCTCGCCAGGCAGCCATAATTAGGCTACTGGACACAGGGTGGCAGGGAGCCATGCAGAAGGGGCTCAACCACCCTTCCCAGGCCCAGCTGAGTACTGCAAGTTCCCAAGGACCCTTGTTGGTGGGAATTGTGGAAGAGACTGTTATCAGTCCAGGTAAAAGAAGGCGGAGCTCATATAATCTGCTTCCTGCCCTGTCCCCCTCCACAGAGACCCCAGGGTCAACTGAAGAAAAGCTAATCATTTCGGGATTAGGATCCCGAGATGGAAGCCTGGTGCCCTGGCAGCCCCTGTGGGAGCAGGAGGCAGAGGAGAAGGGTGAGCAGTTTTAGGAAGAGCTTCAGGAGTGAACCTGGGGATTGACATACAAACCAAATGCATCTTAAACACATGATAAGAGAGAACAAAAAGTTGATCCTGGCAACACTGGCAGTGAATGGCCACATCGTGAATTCTTATAAGCTGCCGGACTCGGGGCACTGCAGCAGGGGAAGGGAGCTCATGGAGGCCGAGAAGGTAGGAAGGAGAAGGAAAACTGGCAGGCCCAGCCAGGGTGGGCCTGGGAGAGTCAGTCTGTCCTTCCGAAAACTCCAATGTGGCCCCATCTAATTCACCCCACCCTCTCATTCATGGAACCCAGTGGCCTGGGACAGAAGGGCACCTGGGTCATCCCAGCTGCAGGAGCCTGGGACTTGCTTCCTTCTGTCTGTGAGTCTCCTGGGCACCTGATCTGAATTCACTGCTCAGATCAGCTCTCTTCCAGACCCTGAGTTTTTTCTCTGCTTTCTACAGGCTGGCACACTACCCAGAAATCACCGGTAGGCTCCTGGGTGATGGACCCAGGCTCCCCACAGCTGCGTTATCCCTACCCAGAGCCTCTGTATCTGCAAAGAAGAATGGAGAACTAGGAATAGCCTAGGTTCTGGGCAAGAGATCCCAGGGACAGCTAGGTGGCCCCTACTCAGGGGGAGCTGCCTGACCCAGCGGTGTCCCCTCCCTTGCTGGAACTAAACCAACCAACCAAGCAGTCACCATGAGGGGCTCTCCAAGCTGGGGATGTGAGTGTGTTAATTAATGAATTAGCTGTTTAATTAACATAATTAGGTCTCATTATTTTCCTTGCATCTATCGTCAATTTTCCAGTAATTAAAGCGAAGGACGGTGGCGGCCGCAAGATCCAGTTGTCAAGGCTGTCTTAGCTAGGGTACCATGCTGAGCCCAACCCTGGGCGCCAGGTAGCAGGCGCTGAGCCTGCGCACAAGCTCACGCATGCTCAGAGGGGAGTTTAAAAAGCTTAGCTCGTTCATTCATTGAGCTCCTACGGGCTTAATGCATACAAGTTGTCACCAACACACACATGGACATTGAAATAAGTTGCTGGGGAGAGCTAAGGTCAGCCACTGAGAGGAAGATACTCCCCACCCCGCCAGAAAAACAAAAAGAAGCGTTATCATCAAGCCTGCTGCAGGCTGGAGCAGCGTGGACGCAGCACATCCTTAGGGCCATCTTGGTCCTCCCAGCATGTGTCAGGTTGACCCAGGTAGCCCGCTTATGAGCATATGCTGTTTGTTCGTACAGTATATGATCTGTAGTGGGGCCCTGTAGCACCCCATTGAGGACACACCTAGGCAATCTGATGACACCTAAGTCACTGGCTTGAGAAGCAACTCCACAGCCTGGAGACTTGTCCCTACAACTCTCCATTTACCTGACTTCATGTCCTTGCCCAGCTATAGAGACCACTGGCCTCAGGGACTTGGGCACATGACCTGCCACCCGGCTTCTAGGGGACAGGGCTGTTTTTCTCTGACTTGTTTTATCTGTAAATGTTCAGCCACCATTCAGTGTGCTCAGTTTCCAGTCTCTGGTTTGATGTAGATCTAGTAAATTCAATTACCTCCTCTTCTAGTGCTGAAACAGGCTCCTACACAGCTACACAGACACACACAGACACACAGAAACACACAGACAGACACACACAGACCAA
>NW_021620941.1:160177-164008 GCF_004785775.1 Grammomys surdaster | reverse complement strand
CATCAACTTAGGTCCTTGGCTTAGTGGTTTCTGTATCAGATCACTGATAAAATGAATGAGGGAGAGCCTATGGCGCAGCCCTGGAGGCCAGCACTGGAGCTGCAACACCTAGATGGAGGATCTAGCCCAGGCTCGGGGGTTGGGGGGGCTGAACTATCTGCCCCCAGTCCCAACCCATGACAATCACCTCCTCAGAAAACCAGGTGAGCACAGAGACATGTGACCACAGGCTACAGTGACCCATGAACAGAACCAGCTCCTCCAGCTTCAGTCCTCTGTCTCTGGGCCTCCAGTTTGAGGACTCATCTCCATCCTTTGCTGTGTGACCTTAGGTGAGTACCTTCACCTCTCTGAGTCACTTTAATACATGAACAGCACTAGGTACTTCATTTTATTGTCCCAGTCGGTCACCTGACCCACTCTGCTCTGCTCATTTTTGACTGGTGAGCCCCATGGCCCCTCCCAAGAGTCTTTCTGTCTCTGGACTTGGGTATGACCCCCCTAGAGTCTCTTTGTCACCAGATTCTGGTATCCCAACACCTCTGAGCCTTGTTGCCCCTGAAACACCATCTGCATCATGAACAGTGGACCACCCTTCCTGTGGTGTCTCCATGGCCGCTTACAGCGATCCTCCATCCAAGTGTTGCAGCTCCAGTGTGGGTCTCCAGGGCTGGGCCATAGGCTCTGCCTCATTCATTTTATCAGTGATTTGATACAGAAACCATTTGGCCAAAGGCTTGAGTTGATGTAGGGGTGTGTGTGTATGTGTGTGTGAGAGTGTGTGTGTGTGTCTTCCCACAGTGGGTCTCTCTGCAGGTCTGTGCCAGCAGCTCCTGCCATTAGCCCCAGGTTGCAGATAAGGAAACTGAGGCTCATGCCCAAAAGCACAACCCAAGAGCAGCAAGAGTTCTGGAGCCTAGATGAGGCTGCCACCACCATGGGGCAAGGCTTGCCCCAGCCAAGTTGTTCTAGAACAAAGCAGGTGAGGTGAGGCCTGTGTGGGCTGGTATTCTTGGAGGTAATATCTTGAAGAAAACAGAGGAGAAGATGCGAGGAAGTTGGAAGGAACCTTCAGGGACAGCAAGAGAATGAGCACAGCAGGTATCTGTGGGAAGAGGCTGGGGCAACTGCTGCAAAGGGCCTGGGGTGGCCTTTAGCCTGCCGGATGGCGGACATGGAATGGAAATGCCAGTGAACTCAATGCAGGGAGCTCTAGTGTGGTGCGCTGTGCCAGGGTTTACACTCTGTTGAACTGGGCAGCCTGAACTGAGAAGTGATTGGCTGGATTCTTAGAGACACTTAGTGAAGGGCAGAGAGGAGGCATGGTTTGGCTCCAAGGTTGGTCCAGGCTTCAGCCCAGCAGACCGGGACAGGATGCTAACATAACCATGAGATGTTACGGGAACTGAGGCTGTCCTGAGCATAGCCCCGTGGCTAATATCAACTGGAGGGTGCACCGTGGGGTCTAGGGCAACTCCTGGGAATTGGGACTCAAGCAGAATGGGGATACTGCTACCAGAGTGAAGATGGTAGTTTGGGGGGTTAGGAGGAAACTGAGTCAGCACAGTACCCAGTACTATATACAGCGCAGTACACAGGCGCAGAGGCCAGTGGGGTCTGAAACTAAGGCCAAGGTTTGGGTTTTTTTCACCCAGGATCTCAAGCACTGGGATAGCAAGTACATGCTACTACAGCCAGTTTAAAACACCTGCCTTTTACTGGTTACTTATTACTCAGGATCTGGATAGTGTGCGTGTGCATGCACATGTGTGCGTGCATGTGTATGCATGTGTGTGTTGTGTTTTTGTGCATGTGCATGTGTGTGCACATGTGTGTGCATGTGTGTGCATGCGTGTTCGTGTGTGTGTGTGTGTGTGTGTGTGTGTGTCCTGGGTGTTTCTTAAGTCCTTGCTACATTCGTAAGAACAAAACATAGAACAAGCTCACACACAGCCTCCTACAGTCACCTTGTCCCTGTAATTCTTTTACCACAAGTGCAAACACTTGTAATGTGTGTTCATTGTGCAAATATTTGTAATGTGTGTGTCATCCTTGGGGTAAAAGATGCCTAACCATGGGTTGGAGAGAGGTCTCAGTGGTTAAGATCACTGACTGATCTTCCAGAGGTCCTCAGATCAATTCCCAGCAACCACATGGTGGGTTCACAACCATCTGTAATGGGATCCAATGCCTTCTTCTGGTATGCATGAAGACAGCGTAGTCATATATAATAAATAAATAAATAAATAAATAAATAAATAAATAAATCTTTTTTAAAAACTAAAGATGCCTCACCATGCATTTGAGATTCAATGGGGCTGGCAACTTCAACTCCCAGACTCACCCTGCATAGGAACTTAAAGAGACAGATGTGGCTCTATGACTCTGTCACAGAGTCACAGGAAGACTGTGAACACAGGAAGACTTAGAGCCCTATGGCAGAAGGTACTGGAACAAATGGAAATCGAGAAAAGGATAAAGCTTGCTCCAAGTATTTAAGCTTAAGTAGGGACAGAAGGGCAAGGGAGCAGAGGGGACAGAGTGAGCAAAGCCACCGGCGAGATGTCTCAGAGGAAAGTCACTGGGCTGCCTGGGAACAAGGACTTCTTGGAAAATAACATGAAGTGTCTCTGAAGGACAGAAGGACATTTCTGCTGAGACAACCAACAAGCAGGAACAACTGGCTAGAGGCAACTGAGTGCTGAAGGAACAGGAAGAGCAGCTCAGGGCAATAGGAATAAGACATCAACTGGACAGGACCCTAGCAAGAAGGTAGGGGCAGGGTGGGGCGAGAAGTTGCTACAGCTTCCCAGGATTGCCTAAGTCCCTAAAAAGGGACTAGATTTTGGGGAGACTCCCTCCCATCCTTCTCAGCAGCAGGGTGACACTGGCACAGTGTGTCCCCAGATGCAAGGTAGCACATGGAGACTTCACCAGATTTCCTGGAGGTCCTGATGCTTGGAATAGTGGCCTGGTCCAGGTGGGGACAGTGTGGCAGCTTTAGGGTCTCGACAGAGATTTCCATGGGTTAGATACAGTGGATTAGAGCAGAGGTCGAACAAAGGCTGTAACAGTTTCTACAGCCCTGGAATCTGGTGCTGGATCGGGGAATAAACTCACCTTGTCTGTCAGGTCATGAGGCTCTTTCTGTGGCTCAGTGCAATCACTAGGTGAGCCACTGGTCACCAACAGTGCTGGAAACTGGCCAACCATCACCTCCTAGGAGTGGGGTCCCTGCAGACTCTGCCTGGCACTGTGTCTCACTGAGCCTGCCTGGCTCTCTTGGCTCCCTGAGAGCAGGGCCAGGCCTCCTGGGTGTTCTCGAGCTCGTTATCCCGTCAGCTCTGGAACCGCACCTGCTCTCCTGGTCTCCTGTGATCTCAATTAATCCATCCTGCCCTGATTAATTAGCAGGGTTAATTATGACGGCTGCTGCCGTTGATGCCTAAGAGAGAAAGCCCATCCAAGTGGTAGAGTAGATACCCAGCCTGGGCAAGGCAGGTGTCTCCCTGCTGGCACCCCTCACACACATCCATATAACCCTACTTTGCCCAGAACCTAGGCCAGGAGCCTCAGGATGTCATCCACATGGGAACTTCCAAGGGCTGGGCCTAGCAGTCCTTCTGGGCATTGCCTGAGACAAGGGGACAGGTCCATGACTCTGGGTTGAGTGCCTTGGGCCTGCCTGTTAGGTAACATGTTAGACCTCACCTCTGTGCATCTCTATGAGCCCACAGGGAGGAGTCCAGGATGCCTTATTGGCAGGAGCCCGTGGCCCACACTTGCTCACCTAGTGTTTGATATCTCTTTGTCTCTAACCCCCCCCCCCAT
>NW_021620941.1:142037-160077 GCF_004785775.1 Grammomys surdaster | reverse complement strand
AAGAGCTCTGGGCTTTGGGGGGGTCTATTATTTAAGCTTCTTAAAGCCCCCCCCCCAGAATAGAACACTTTTCGCTGGGAGACAAGGCTCCAGGAAGGATTCAAGGTCAAAAGTGAGTTGCTATGGTCAAGCCAGGCCTGCCCTGTCTTCTACACAGAAACTGCCTCTGAGATCCCAAGAGTCTCCACCCTGCATCCTTCTCTGCATCATCAGATGCTGCTGAGATGCGGCCCAGGCTATACCAGCCTCTCCCAGCAGCTGAGCCTGTAGACCCTCCCAAAGCCCAGAGCTCTTCCCCATCTCTCTTCCTACTCCCCATGCCTGCCCACTCCTCCTCTGAACTCTACACCTTCCTTGCCAGCCCATGGGTCACCTAATCATACCTGGCCCGATCACAGCCTCGTCCAAGTTGGACCACCCCACCTCAGGCCCTTGTACCTCCTCTGGGCACCCATCTATTATCCTCCTGGCCAAACCATGATCCATTACACCGCCTGCGCCTGGCAAAATGTATCATTACCTGCACCCTCGGCACTTCCCAGATCAATCCACTTCTTAAACGTAGTGATAGAGGAGTGGATTAGGTACTAGAAAACTCATTATGAAAATGGCGTACTCAAATTCTTTAAAGGTGATATTTCATAAAATAGACCGGCCTGCCGCGTGCCTCAATCATTCTTTTTAATAGCTCAGTAGCAGCCAGAAAATAAAGTATTCATGAAGATTGAAGAAGATGAACCCATGAACTTCAATTTAATTGGTGCAAATTAAAACGATCCATCTTTCCGCGCTGTCCGTCTATCTCCAATCAGCCCCACGCTGCACGTCCGGCGCCCTGATTACAATTATCTTTTAATAGGAAAACTTGTCAGTTTTTGTGTGATTTACAGAAGCTTGAGCAAGCTTATAGGTATCAGATAGGGCCTGGATGTGTGATCCTCCTCTTGGCTCCCCAGCTCTGGGGAAACTGGGTGGGGTGGGGGAGGTGCTGTCCAGTTGGTGGGGGAGGGGTTGGGTGGACCAGAGCATCCCTGAGTTTGTGATGTGCTGTGTCTCCTCATCAGGCCTTGCCTCCTCCAGGTCCACAGCAGGTGGACAAGGAGCAGTGATGGCCGCCATCACTCTCAAGGCCAGAAAATGCGCCTTTGCCTCTCTCCCTATCTCTCCCTATTCCCTACAATTCCCTCCCAGGAGACCCTGTGGAGACAGACACATAAGATTTTCTGAGGATGGAAAGCCTGGCACATGATGAGAGGTTTGGAAACAGGAAGTGCAGGTATCTGCGTGAGTCCCCAAAGATGAGGAAGACATAGGGTCCTGGTCCTTGGAAACCATTCCACAAGGCCTAAGTAAGGTGTTTAGTATCATTGGAGACAGCATCACAGAGATCCAGCGGCTCAAAACAACAAGGTGACCATCCGGCCCACACTGTGCTACTCAGTTCACTTTAGATACTTAGATATGTTCACCTGGCTGCCTGGCTGCCCAGTCATTCATCCATCTGTCCAACAGTAAGGATTTACTGAGTCCCTGCTAGACATCCAGTATGGAATATCAAACATTGAACTAAGCTGGCCAAGTGGTCATGGCAGAAAGGCCTTCCCAAAGCATGGTACCCACACAGGACTGATTGCCTGCTAGCTATTATCCCTTTAAAGTTATAAATGAATTATTATTGTTATTTTTTTTTGAGACAGGATCTCTCTACATAACCCTGGCTGTCCTGAAATTCACTATGTAGACTAGGCTGGCTCAAACTTACAGAGATCCTGCCTCTGCCTCCAGAGTGGGACTTAAGCTGGGATTGAAAACTCAGCTAAATGAATTCTTGTTCTTTTTAAAAGCATTTTAAAATCTTCTTATATGTGCATGGGTGTTTTGCCTGCATGTATGTCTATGCATCATGTGTGTGTGGGGTGTCTTCAGAGGCCAAAAGAGGACATCGATTCTCCTGGAACTGAGATATAAACAGTTGTGAGCGACCACGTGGGAGCTGAGTCCTCTGGGAGAGCGAACGAGCGGTCAGTGTTCTTAACCACTGAGCCATCTCTCCGGCCTCTTAAATGATTTCTTAATTTCACAAGTGATCAGTGAATACATTCTAATTGTAAAACTGTAAACAACCCAGATGAAGTCCCCAGGTCACTCTGCTGCGCAGCCTGGCGTCCCAACGACCACAGGCCCTGCAGGCTTGGCAGGGAATGAGCTGGGAACCACTGGGGCAGCCTCAGAACAATTAAAGAGAGATCACAAGAACCTGGGCTCATCCCAGCTCTACTGACTCCAGAAAGCCTCTGGCCTCAAACACGGCCAAAATAGAGAGAGCCAAGCGTTCCAGATGTTTGCCACATGGATCGACCCCTGTATATGTGCTAACAGTAGCCCGGGCGCCTGTGTCATCGAGTACTGGTCTGTCTGAGTGTCCCCTCCCGTCTTGACTCCTCAGGAGGGGGATGGGCAGCCCATCTTGCACCTACTACCACCTACACCTAAGGGTTTAAGCACATATACCCCTCTCACACACTTGGTACAGTAGATATTGTGTTCTGCTGGAGTGGCAAATCACCCATCCATGAGAGGCTCAGCCCTAACTAATTAGCGTCTGAAAGCTCCACTCCCCAGGAACTGTCTCATTGAGAAGTAAGAATGTGCCAAGCTGTGGTAGTGCACGCCTTTAATTCCAGCACTTGAGAGGCAGAGACAGGGAGATCTCTGAGTTCGAGGCCAGCCTGGCCTACATAGTTCATAAACACACCCACTAGATCTCTCTCAGGCCCTAGCACAAAGTCCATGAAAGAGGCTCCATTAGCCTGTTGGTCAGCTGTGACTGCTGCTGCTGCTGCTGCTGCTGCTGATGATGATGATGATGATTCTGATGCTGATGCTGATGCACTCACAGAGGCCCTACTGTCAGGGAGGCCTAGGTCTCACCCAAAGTCCAAGCAGAGCTGGCCTCTGTCTAAGTGGGGCCATAGAAAGCATTTGATCGGGGGATGCACACACGGTTCCCTATGCCCTTCTGCTCCCAAGTCAAAGCCTGAGTTGGCCTGGTGGCTTCAGCCTAACTACAAGGGAGGCTGGGAGATATACGTGAGCTCAGAAAGTCCCACAACTGTATTTGCAGATGTGCCACTGAGACCCAAAAGGCTAAGTAGTTTGTCCACTAGTGACAGTGTGCACTCCTTATTCCCGCATGTGGACAAGTGAAGGTTCACATGCATATTTATAGCTAGAGGTGGGCGTGGCAATGCTACCTTCATTCATGCGTGTCTGTGCTTGTGGGATGTATTCCTCCTTGCTGGGCGAAGCCCCGGAGAGCCCCAGAGAATTGACTGAGTGCATAGAAAGCTTAACTGAGGTAAAGGACAGGCTCCCTCTGTTGTCAACCCTGGCACTAGGGCCTCAGCTGCTCCTGGGGGTCAGCAATGCAGCCTACACCTACAGCCTGGGCAGGGCCCTAGGATGGCACCAACCCCAACCCACTGCCCAATAAGGCTCTGAAACAAGTTTTTCCTAAAACCAAGAACTATTGCACACAGTGTGCACAAATACTGCCACCCCACATCCTGTGCCTCCTGCAAATAAAATCAGAGGACACAGAGGTGTGGGGGTGTGTTTGAAAGAAGTCTGGATTTATTCAAAGAAACGACAGTATGACGTTCCAGCCACATGCCTGCAATAGAAACTGACATGAAAATAAATGACAAACTGCATCTCAGAAGTCTCAGGATCCAGCTGGAGGGGTGACTCAGCAGCTAAGAGCACTTGTTGCTCTTCCCAAGGAGTTGAGTTCAGTTCCCAGCACCCACACTGGATAACTCACAATCCCCTCATAATCTAGGGTATCCAAGAACCTCTTCCAAGTTCTATAGGCATCCACATACATATACACAACAAAACAATCAAAGAAGTAACTAGTTAGTACCCCAAACAGAGAATTGGAGTGTCCTTGGGCTTCAATGTAGCAGTGTCAACAGTTTCTAGCGAGCCTCAGACACATGACTTATCTCTTCCAAAACTCAGTCCACAGAGAACAAGAGAAAATCACTCAGCAAAGCCTGTGGCTCCAATCAGCTCTGCTCTCTAGAACGTTCTGGATTCAGAAAAACAGATGTACTCAGATACCCATAAAATTATATACACCTACACTCTGGCACACACACATGCCCTCCTTCTCCCAACCCCTCCCTTACAGAGGAAACTTCTGGGTTTCCAGCAACCCACTCATGAGTGCCCATCTAGGGACTCAGTTTTTGACTATGTGTTATTGTCACAGTCCCAGCTCCTGGCTGGCATATCATCACTCCTTGCCTGGATTCTATAAAACCCTCTTGCCTGGATGTATAACTTCACTGACCTTCACCTGTGAGAGCTATCCATCTGAGAGCTCCCTCCTAATAAACCTATCTTTATCTACTTTTTATCTGGCCTGATCTGGCCTAGACCACCGAGAGAGAGAGAAAGCCTATCACCAATGGGTTGAGATATTCCTGAAGGAGACCTGTGACAGCAGAGGAAGCCCTGGGTGAATTTGTACTATTGACAAGGACCAAAGCCTCAGACACATGGGAGTGGCAAATGTCTTCCCACACAGGATCAGAGGCATGGTGAAAGCCTTCCTTATGTCCAAGTAAGTTGCAAGAAAGAGTTTACAAATGATTGACCAGAGTGTGCAAACACTAGCCTCTGTGGTTTCTTCCTCAGCTGTGACTATAGCCAGAGACTTCCCCCTGCAGAGATCTCCTGCCCCACCCCAGAGACTCCGGGCTGTTCCTTTTCCTGCTGTACTTAATGAACACACTAAGGTTCCTGATTGTTGCTCAGTTGGTGGGGGCTCCATCAGAGGGAGCGAATTCCGTCTGATCCCAGCTTTTCCGTATGTGTCTGTCTTTTATTCATTTCCTTCTCTCCCATCAGACCTTCAGGACTAAGCCGTGCCGGACATGGCAAAGATTCAGACTAGCAGTAAGCAATGTATGATTAGCTTAAGATGTGCCAGGGCCCCTTCTCAAATGCTGCTGGCTGCTCTAGCCCTCCCAACAACGCACAGAGGAAGCCATTGCTTTGCTTGCTTGCTTGCTTGCTTGCTTGCTTGCTTGCTTGCTTGTTGGTTTTTAAGGCACCATTTCACCCATTTTCACACACTGAGCTATGGCAGGATTAGGTGAACTGGAGGCTTGTGACCCTCCATGAGTGAGGTGGTAGAATCTTTGGAAGGTGGCACGGCTTGCCTAGAGGAAATGGTTCTGGGAGGGGCTTATTTGGTATAGCCTGACTGGCTCTGGCCCAATTTCTTTTTCTTTTAAAGCAAGATGGGGTCTTACCACATTGCCCCAGTTGGCTTATAGCTCTGTTCAGTTTGCAGAATGATCTACCACAGTCATGCTTCTGGTTTGCAGGGGTAAATATTAAGTCTAACTAGTAAGTATGTAGCGAGCTAAAGGACTAAAGAACAAGTAGCAGATGAGACAGTGAAACTATGTATCTAATCAGAGGTTCAGGGAATCCAGTAGACACGCCCAAGGCAGCCTGCTAGAGTTCCCCTGGAGAACCCCAGCGGAGGACTGAGCTTTCAGCTTCTCTTTGTAAAGCCAGCATCTGTTGGAAATAGTTCATCTTCTAGCTGCCTCAAGGATGCAATGTCTTAGCACCTTTCACTGCCTGACATTTTTCCTCTTCTATTACGGATCCAGGTGGCTGGGGACAGGGAACTTTAAAGGACATTTGACATAAACATGTTTGGGTTTGGACGCGGTCCAGAGCCGGGTTCTCAGTGAGATGAGACTTTACCAATGCAGTGTCCTTTGAGCACCCCTCAAAGTCTTGCACCCTCCCCAACCTTGTCTTAAGTTCAAAACGATTCAAGAGGACAGAAGAGGAGGATTGGGGGCTACTGCCCCAAGGGACCCCTTGAAAGGTGCTCACTCTCTTTCTAAGGCCCTCTTAGCCTGTTTATGCACCCACCATGTATGTGCACACGTTCCAGAGGTAAACCCCCCATTCTCAATTAATGGGAAATAAAGGAAGATGGAGAGAGAGAGAGAGAGAGAGAGAGAGAGAGAGAGAGAGAGAGAGAGAAAGAGAGATCACATTCTAGGCTCTAAGCTGCAAAGAGAAGAGGTGGGTTGGATGAGACCCCCTCATCCAAGCAGCCCTCTTGCTTTCAGTTACCAGGACACTGACAATCATGGCTCATGCTGTCCTTCCTTCTCTGGAAGTGCTGTTCTCAGTCTAGGTGTCCTTGCCCACTGATGACTGTTGTCACAAGATCCATAGGCCAGGCCCATTGGAGGTGGCACAGGTGCCACTCAGGCACCAGGACCCTCTCTTGGTTTCATTTCTAGGTGCCCTACTTAAGAAGGCACTCTATGACTGGGAACTTACCCCTCTGTAGCGGAATACAGGGTACTTGGAGCTGTGGGTTATGGGACCCAAGGTGACACTGAATTAAACATGAGGGTGTCATGTTAAAAGTGGAACCTTGGGGATTGAGGAAATGGCTCTGCCACTACAGTCCTTGCCCCACAAGCATGAGGACCTGAGTTCAATTCCCAGAACCTATATAAAAAGTAAGCATGGTGGCACATGTCTGTAATTCCAGTGCTGGCAGGCAGGACAGGCAGATCCCTGTAGCTCACTGCCTAGCCAGTCTAGCTAACTTGGCAAGATCTAGGCCCATGGGAGACCCTGTCTCAGAAAACACAGTAGATGAAAACATGAAAGGTTGACCTCTGACCTATACACATGTGCACACACATTCACATACACAAAATAGAATCTTTGGCCAGGTAATTTCCTAGTGGTGTCCATGGGTTCAAAGGCCACTCCAAGGTCACCATGTCCCTTCTCAAATGTATCACTGGAAGGGGCAGAGTTGGCAGATGGAAGTATGGTCAACCTGTCAACCTGTCTGAATAGTGTGAACTCATCAGTAGGAAGGACCCAGTGGACATCCCTGTAGCTCCCTGGCCTCCTTGTCTTAAAAAGCCAAAAAACATAGCCAACACTCAGGAAGCTGAAACAGAAAGTTGAGAGTTCTAGGCCAGCCTGTTTTTTTTTTTTCAAAATTAATCTTAATGGAAAAGATAAAGATTATCGTAGCTTGTAAGACTTAAAGAAATAGAGACTGTCAATTCTATCACAGCCCATTTCTGGGAGAGCTTGTGACAGTGCTGTGGTGGTGGTGGTGGTGGTGGTGGTGGTAGAGTGGTGGTGGTGGTGTGTGTGTGTGTCATACATAAGGACCTTGCACATGATGCTGGCCTCTGAGTGCTATGCTGCTGATGGCACAGAAGGCAGACCAGGCCAGTGGGCTCTACAGGAACCCTAGGTCTAAGAGGCAGCTCCTGTCTCCTGTCACAGCTCTGTCCCCTGATGCAGCTAGCAAATTGCATCAGACCATCCTTGGTCTGATCTTAGGCCATCATCCACGGTCTTAGCTGCCATGCTGGAATGGAGGATGGAGGAAGTACACACTGTCTGTCTGGATACAGTGTGTAACAGTTCGTTGCAAATGGAAACATTCCCTTCTAGATGGAGGCTTTGAGGACTTGGGAATAAAGAAAATCACAAGGCTCAGAAGCTGGGAACTGACAAGAGTCATATGGCCCCTCCCCAAGGAGATATAGGTAGTAGCAGTTGCTGGAGAGACTCATGGGTGGACAGGACTGCCTGTGATTATCCACAGAGCTCTGTGGGTACAGCTTCTGCCAGTCACCACACAGGCTAGGGCACACTATTCAGTGGTTCAGCTTACCTTTGAGTCACTGTGTTCCTGTAAATGACCCAGTGAACTCCCTGGCTTGCTTATCTAGACTGGGTAGAGTCATTCTTATGGTCTGCCATTGTTCTGTGTGGGGTAAGTAGATGTCTGCTCATGTATCCCTAGGAAAAGTCACACAATAGTACCCACCCCAACGGCCATCGTTTGAGACAGTGTCCTCATGGGTTGGATACCTGGGTCTGAGCACTGAGGTACATGTAGGAGGAGGGACCTGCCATCACTCAGGGTCCATAGCCCTGGTGGTCTGGGCACAGTGCTGTCTTTCATTGTTTGGAAGGTGCACAGTTCTTTGGGGAGGAGAGTTGGGGACTTGGGTGAGACAGTCTCATTCTGGCCCAGGCTAGTCTAGAACTCATAATCCTTCTGCTTCATCTTCCCAAGCAACACCTCCTACTGAAGATTGTGGCTTCCACCTACCAAACTGGAGTTTAATGGACCGTTGTCAGGCACATCCTCTGTGCAGACAAAGACACTCCAAACAGTCTGGCAGCAACACCTGGAAGCAATACCCTGAAAACTGTCTGGAAGCAACAACCAAGAGCATCGCTGACACCTGGAAGCAACACCTGGCATCAGTAGTTTAGAACAGGATCAGGACCCAGACCTCCAGAGAACAGGAGAACCCATTGTCAGCAACTTCCTTCTGCATACTCAGGAAGTATTTCTACACATCTACCCCCACTGCCTCATGCTGCAGGTGACAGCTGTTTCAATTCCCAGAGAGAGGGGATTTAATGCCTCTCCCAGAAAGTCCACCCAAGGTCTGTGAAACAGTTCTGGGTTCCCTGACCAGGAATCGCTTTTCATCCCATCAATGGAGAAGTTAGGTGACCTCATGTCCCCCTCCCCACCTGGAGAAGCCAACCCTTCCCCTGTTTCCATTTTATGATCAGCCAAAGATTTCCCTGGTGCTGCCAAGAACTGATATTCAGAAATAAGTATGTAAATCCTTTGTAAATGTATGCTAATTACTTATTTTTAATTATAATGTAAATAAGTAATTACTGAATAATTTTAAAGTATTTACATGGGGGTGTGTGATTTAGACACTAACTTGTTATAAGATATAAAAACTATGAATTATACAGTAATTATGGCCCAATTTACATGCTAAGGCCAAACACAATTACGTAAGCCAGAGAAATGTAAACAATCAGGTGATTCTGCGGTAGTTAGAGGGTAATAAGTAAGCTGGTTCCCCCACAGCTGAGAGTGCTAGTGCGGCTGTGTGCCCCTTGGCGCAGGGAGCATGAGGAAACAGAAGCCACTTTTAAAAGGGGAAAATAAATTCATTAAATAAAGAGAAAAGAAGGGCCAGGGTGTGGCTCAATGGTTGAGCACTCCCCCAATGTGTGCACGGCTGGCCCTGGGTTCCATTTCCAGAACTGCAAGAGAAGCCACTGAACCTTGCCTGGGTGAGCTTGCCTGGGTGTTCAGAGGAAGCCCAAGCCTCAGAACGTGGCCTGCAGCCCCGTGGCCCCGTGGCCCCGTGGCCCATGCAGAGTGCCCTTGGTGTCCCCTCCTATTCCACACATATTTTACCAGCTTACAGTGATGTTCCTTAAATCCAAACCTTTCTGTTCTTACAGCCTCGATTGCCCGTGAGACCTGTCAGGTCACATTTGAAATTTCTGCCTCTTCCTTCAGGAAGCCTCGTGGGCTGTTCTGCCCAGCCCCAGAGGTCCGGCCATGTGCATACAGACCTCTAAACCACTAAAGCCACCATAATGAGATGTGTGTTTGGCTGTAATGCCAGCCCACTCTCTCCCTGCTAGCCCAGGAATCCCTGCAGGTCAAACCCCAAGCCTCCCTTTCCATCATTGGCCCAATGATGTCAGAGGCACTGAGGAGCTCAAGCATGGTGGGCTCACTGAGAGCAAGGGCCTGAGTGTGATGTCCCTAGGTGGGTCCAAGGTGTGGCCTCTTCTGGAGAAAGGAGCCTTTTGCTGACTCTGCAGGAGAAGCCCATGACTTTTGTTTTGTTTTCTCTGAGGCCTACTGATGACTGAGAGGAACTTGAGGAAAGAAGAATACAACCCTCCCTGTGTGGCCATGGGGTCTTCTCTCTGAACCTGTTAGTTTATTGGGCGTCTACTCTGACACAGCTCCCAGCCAAGGACTTGCCCTGCCGGTGGCACTTACTCTCAGGCTGCTGGAAGGAGGCAGAGGAAAGGGCCATCTACCCTGCTGCAATTTCTTGGAGCAATCAATGGGCCTGTGTCTCTACCCCGAGAAGTCCCCAGGAGTGTGACACTGCCTTAGTCACCACCAGTTGTCACACAATTTAGAGCCTCCAGAGACAGACAAATCTATATACAGATTCTCCCCCATCTTTTCCTTTTTCCCGGAGGCCTTGCTGATCATTTAGCACAGTCATTAGCTACGATTTAAGGGAGTCAGCATGGGACCCAAAGGATGGGGGGTCCTGCTGACCAGCCTCAGGACTACACAGAGGGGGTCATCTCAACCATCTCCCTGCATCGGAAGCAATGGCTCAGGGCTCAGTCAGTCATGAGAAGCCTCTCTTCTCTGATCCTAATGAATCACGATGTTGCTATTTGTCCCTGGTGATCACAGCTTTGTGTCTTGTCCCAGGCCTGCTCTGCCCCAGTCCCTGCAGAGGTAAGTTTAAACAGGATCAGAAGCTTCAAAAGTGGCACAACTTGTGCCCTTGGGCTTAATTCCAGCTCTAGTCTAGGATATGGGTCCCCCACACTTCAAATGAAAAAGGTCTTGGCAGACAGCATCCAACTCAGCTACTCTGACTGGGGAGGAAGCCAGTGGCTGGCACAGAGAGGCCTTGGCAAGGGGCAGAGCCACAGACATGATATTGCCAGGGCCTCGACCCCTCACACAGCTATCTTGCAGCCCAGGAAATCCCCCAGTCCCCTGGGTCATATTTTTTTTATGGCCATTGCTGGGTGCTATTCATTTTATTACACTTTTGCTGTTATTCTCGTCGTTGGTGCATAAGCAATGCGGTCAATTCCCTTTTACGTGCCCCGGCATTTCAGATTCATCGCCAGCCGGCGTGGCGCTGAGTGGTTACACGGTAGAGTGTTTGGCTAATAAAATACATAAAGCAGAGATAGGAAAATCAATGCCTTTGTTAATAACGCTTTGCCATCTTTCATGCAGGCTCAGGGAGGGGCTGCCCATCGAGTCGGCGCCAGAGACCCTCAAGGGACGTCTGCCCTGGGCACTGGGCGCCAGCTGGCCCTGCTGCCTGAGCCTTTCACCAAAGGGGACACCAGTCAGCTGAGGAGCCCCAGGCAGGTCCCTTCAGACTGCCCATTCCCTTTCAGTATTGTTCAGGTTCTAAGTCTGGCTGTTGAACTCCACAGGCCTCAAGGAACTGGCTATGAAGATGGCTGTGAAGATAACCAGCATCTAGGGAAATGGAGGCATCTCTGGCAGCACTCACCTGTGTTGTTCCTAAGACTTTACTGCAGCCTCTTTCTGAACTCACCACCACACCATCATAGCTCTGAACTCAACACAAAGGCATCCCTCTCTGGGTGGGGTACCTTGACTCAAGACTGTTGTATGTACTTCTTCATAACATTAATTTACTTATATTTGGGGGATGGGTGTGCATGTGGAGGTCAGAGGACCACCTGAAGGAGCCCGTTTTATCCTTCTACCATATGGGGCCTAGTGATCAAATTTCGGTCATCAGGCTTGGTGATCAACACCTTTACCCTCTGAGCCAGCTCGCTGACCCTAGAGACTCTTGTATGGTATGACCTGTAGTGTTTTCACTGTATAAATTTTCTCACTGTAATTGGAATGGTTTAATTAAGGAAAACAATGCCTCTTACTCCCTCTAACTTTGTTCCTCAGCACGTGTCAGCTAACGTCTTTGGACTGTATTGCGTTAGGATGTTTGATTTTTAAACACTCTTTAACTTTCCTATTTACAAAACTGTTATTGATTTTTGGCTCAGGAACAGGACAGGATTTCCCACAGTTACTGAAATAGCCCTAAACATACTTCCGACACTTCGTGCTATGTGCTTATGCAAAGCTATGTTCTCAGCACTGACGATGATCAAATCAAAATATTGATCAACTTTGAAAAACGTTAAACATGCTGCTTTTCCTGCGATGTCAGATATTCAGCCAACATTTCATTCTTCATGGCAAATGTAAATAAGCATGCACATCTCATCACAATGCAAATTTATCTTTAATAAGTCTTTAATAAGTGATAAAATTATATTTATACCAAGGACTTGTTTTTAAAATAAACCTCTTTGTGACTTGCTGGTGACAGATGCTAGAGTCACATACCTCCCTTATGTACCTGTATACTGAGGGTCATGTTACATTCCTCAGTTGTGAAGAGACTGTAATA
Source organism: Grammomys surdaster (assembly GCF_004785775.1). Classification (NCBI taxonomy): domain Eukaryota; kingdom Metazoa; phylum Chordata; class Mammalia; order Rodentia; family Muridae; genus Grammomys; species Grammomys surdaster. The sequence continues at coordinate 147,937 of NW_021620941.1, read as the reverse complement.
CAGAAGTTCAAGAAGTCCTGCTCTAGAGGAGCCACTGTAGCATTCTGACCTTCGTTTCCTTATTTATAAAATGAGACCAGTCAAATTCCCTCCCTTTGAGAGCTGTGGGTCCCTGGATAAAGCCATGCAATCTGCACAGACAGTTTGGGCAACATGCACAGGCCGCAGGCTGCAGGGGCCTGTCAGAGACAGCTAGGACATCTTTGGCTCCCAAGCTTGCTCAGCTTCCTGCATGTGGCGTCTATGCTGATCCCTCATTCAGAAGCTTTGGGGCTCCCACTCCAGGCCCAATCCTCAAAGCTTAGCAGCAACTTGGCTATTTTCCCCAGCCCTGCCCTGCCCTTCATTCTTTGGTCCTGAAAGCCCCTCTTCCAGCTCATCTTCCCCACCACCCATCCCCTCCCACCCCCTCTCCACCTGGCAGAGCTTGCACAGAACCCATGTCACCCTGTAGGCTCCCCCGGGTCTGCTTGGCTCCTATTCTCGGCTTAGCTTCTTTCTGGAGATCTGTTCAGCTGTCACAGGTCTCATTTCTGCCTCGGAGGATGCTGGAGTGGCTGGCATTTGGAGCTAGGCTGCTCTGTTTTAGCTAGCACACATGGCACGTGGCTGTATCCTTTATAGCCCCTAAAGTTCCCATGCCCACTTCCAAGATGAAGACACTGAGGGGAAGGCATGGCCTCAGGGAGTGCAGTAAATGGCCCAGCAGAGCCCCTAAACTAGTGCAGGACACACCAATACCGCCCCACCAGCTGGGAGAAGCCAGCGGTGGTACCTACCTCTGTCTCAAACCCTCCTCACTTCTCCCTCACTTGCCTCTGGCCTTAGACCCAGTGAGTCCACCTCTCTGAAGCTGTTTGTCTCAAAGGTAGGACAATATCAGCACTCCCCCTCCCGATGCTGGGCTAAGCACCAAAAGACCTCTCCCATCTCCATCCCCACCCTGGGGAAAGGATGTCACTAAATCAGGAAAGGTGAGGAAGGAGGAACGGCATGCTCATGGATCCATCCCTGGTGACTCCTTGGAGGACACAGGATGTCTTGGTTTCCTCCTCTGTGAGGTAATCACAGCTTACCTCTGGAGCTGCAGAAGAAAGGAGGAAACCGAATGAATGATCCGTGTGAGGCTCAGGCAGGCTCAGTGCATGGTGTACCTGTGGACATTAGGGGCTGGGTCAGCACTAGCCATCTCTCCTGTACCCTCCCCATCAGTGAGATAGCCCCAGGGTCAAACCTCAGCTCCAGCACACAGCCTGTCTCCCCAGCCCACCCCAGCATCCCTCCTCCATCACCATTCTCCCAAGCCTGAAGCACAAACACATAACTTAATCCCCAACATACCCAGGCCTGACGCACGGCTTGGCAAATATTAGACTTTATTAATTTAATTTAATTAAACTTTATTAACCTTTATTAAAAATAAACCCTCATTAAAATTCTCATTCGGGTCTCTGGCAGGGAGTGGAGAGCTGCTTCCTTTTCAGCTGAAACTGGAGGGGCCCTCAAAGGGCAGAGGTATCCAGTGGTCTCAAAAGCAGCTCTGGGTACCATGCCTTAAACTGCATGGCAGCTCTCCCCCGGAAGATTCCTGGAGATGACACTTTTGTTCTAGGACAGAAGAGCAGCTTCCAATGGGGAAAATTTAGGAGATCTAAAAAAATTAAAAAATAAAAGAACTCCAAACCCCAAAGAATTCTCTAGAAGCCAAATATCCAGGGGTCTGTCAGGAGAATGACTGCACTTCCCTACCAACCTAGAACATTCTAAAGACTAACACCTGCCATTTGACCACATGCAAGACTATCCTACCATGAGGTCCCACCCTGCCACTGTAGAGCAATGCTACCAAGCATGCAATGGAAAAGGAGCCCCACCTCAAGCCCCAAATAGGCAAATGATCCTGAGGAGGCTCATGGGGAAGCACATTCAACAGGCCAGCCTAGACACCTTCCCTCTTCTAGCTGATTCAGGACAGGTAGCCATGAAACACCTCCTCTGTGCTGGCTCTTGTCCTGAGTTCTTGGGAAAGTGAATATATACTATGCCCATTTTACAGAGGAGACTGAGACTCGGGAGGTGTGGGACCTTGTCCAAGACCACCAGGCTAAGTGGCAGAGCCAGACAGAAGCCCAGAGCCAACTCAGGGCAGCTGAATGCTGCAGATGGGTGGGGGAGGGGGATGTCTGCACCCAGGAGGGAGGCCGGAAGCAGAGCACAAACAGCAGCACTTCCAAGTTTCCATCTCTATGACCTTTGAGGGCCTGTCTCAAAGAGGCAACATGTGGACTCCATTTTGGCCATTGGCCAAGCCACCCAATACCTCTCTCTCATAAGGGATGGCACAAAAAAGACAATAAGTGAGCCATACTGGGTCACATGCACCAAAAGCTGCTTGTCAACGGTTCATGGACTCTAGAGAAAATATATAAAACCCAGATGAGGGAGGTGACTGGGTATCACAGAGGCAGGGATGATACAGGCTTCAGAGGGTGTTTGAAACGACACAAGGCACTCTACACACACGGGCTGGGGACATCAGCCAGCATTCCTAGAGGGCCTAGCATTAGCATAGGATGACTAGCCTTATAGCCTGTGCCTCCTGGTCTTGTGGACTGGGAGAAAGACCGTCATGAGGAAAACTGAAAAACTCTGACAGGGAGCATGAAACCAGGGATCCAGAGGAGGGCAGGTCAAACAGGAGTGACAGCCACCAGAGGGAGAGGTGTGGAGAGGTGTGGAGAGGGGAATGCTCCAGGGAGGCCCAGCCAGAGTGGGCCAGGCAGGCCTACAGTCCTTCAGAGAACAGAATTCCGCTTGGTGTCTTCTAGGAGGTTAGTTCACTCTGTGGCCATGGGACAGGAGGGAGGGAGGCATGGGAGGAAGCATACCAGCCCTGAGCAAGGACCAGCCGCAGCCACTGTATTAGTCACAGAAGCAGCATAAGGGAGGAAGTTTTTATTCTGGCTCCCAGGTTGAGGGTGCTGTCAATCACTGATGGAGAAGCCTTGGCAGCAGGAGCAGGGGTGGCTGGGGACACTGCATCCGGTCAGGAAGCAGGCAGATGGACGCTGCCACCACCTCTGTCTATCTTCCTGATTGAGTTTAGGACCCCAGCCTACAGAGCGGCACCACCCACATTTAGAATGGGTTTTCCCACCTCCACTAACTTAGTCTAGGAAATCTCTCAGAGACAAACTCAGAGCTTGTGTTTCCAGGGAGATTCTAAACCCCACTAAGTTGTCAATTATGATTACCCATCACAGCCATGAAGATGCTGGACCTGCGGGACAGTCTGTGTACCTGTTCACACATTCATTCACTCATTCTTCACTCATTAATTCATGCATTCATTTGGTCAGTCATTCATCCTTTCACTCATTCATTTGTTCCTTCCTTCACTCACTCCTTTATCCATCCATTCAGTTGGTCTCTTCATTCATTTGTTCAGTAGGCTCTGGGCCAGACCTGTAAGAAGACCCTTGAGGTCCCTGTCCTTGAGAGACTACAGAACAGTGGGAAAAGAAGAAATGAAAGTGACTCCAAGTGGTGGCATGTGGCAGAACAGAGGCCATCCCACAGCAGGGGTTGGTCTCTCATGACTGAGGAGAACTAGGCCAATGCCTGAAGTCTGAGAAAGCTCCTACTTACGCAGAGCCTAGGGTGGTCTCTGAGTGCTCCACCCAGACATCTACAGGCCCCAGGGCCTCCCCGTACCACAGCCCTGCTGAGAAGTGTCAGGAGTGGCTGAATGCTGCTCCTGCCTTGTGCACAGGCCCCTAGGCCTTAGCGTCTACAGTAAAAAATGAAAACCATTAATTCTGATGAGCTGACTTCCATCCTTGGGACCCACACAGTGGAAGGAGAAAACCAGCTCTTACAAGTTGCCCTTTGACTCCACACATGGGGCATGGCACCATGCTTCCCCACACACAGACATACAAACACATAAAAAATAAACACATGTGATAAGTTTTTTTAATGAAGACATCCCACTAAAAAAAATTTTTCAGTGGGAGGAGTACAATCTGTACAATTAACAGCACTCTGCAGAGGCCCCTGTGGTGGTCAGAGGTGTGTGGGGAGGTGTGTGGTTTTGTGGTCAGAGTCCACAAGTCCCTGACAAAGAAAAGAAGTCAAGGTGGGGACCCCATGAAGTATCCAGACAAGTCCCTGTGGTATGTGTATCCACTTCTGGATACTAACTGTACTGAGTTGGTCTTCAGTACATTTCAGGATTTCTAGGACCAGGACCAGGTCCCCAGCAGCACCACTGTCCTTGAGGCACAGATGGGCTCAAAAGGCTCCTGTCCACCATTTTAAACACGGTCCCTTTGAGAACAAGGACAGACTGGCTTGCAGGCCACATGGTGTGCCTAGGTGTGTTTGCACCAGAGAGCACATGTGATCAGAGCCCTGGGTCATAGGACCTCTGCCCCCACCCACAGTAAGTGCTTCCCTCACCCAGCTCCTGCAGAACACATCTGGGCTAGAGCTGTTACCCCTAGTAACACCAGTGTCCAGAGCCAGGGAAGACTAGGTTCAAGGGCATATCTTCTGATCCTTTCCCTGACTGAGTGCACACCTGGCTATCCCAGGGGATGCTTCCATGGAGAGGGGCTCAGAGCAGGTCTCAGAGAGCGGCTTTGTCCAGGTCTCAGCAATAGACTTTCCCTATGACCCTGACAGCTATGAGAACTAGGTCATCGACATAATCCTGGTCAAATTGGCCAGGCCCAGATTGGCCAGGCCATGGTCCCAGGCCTAATTATCCCACATTTGGTCAATAAACCATTAACACAATGTCTTAGATGTTAATAATCATTCATGAAAAAGTCGCCATAATTTATGAGATCAACGCTAGTTAGTAAAATTAATAAATATTTCATTCCGTGAGATTTATCCTGGCATGCTCCTGACAGGTAAATGGGGGCCTCTGGGCAGCCCTAGGGAGCCAGCAGCCAGGAGAGAACAGCCCAGAACTCACGTGGGCCAATAAACATTTACCTCAAGTCCTATCCCTATAAATCCACAGTCTGGACAAGGGTGCCCAGTAAAACCTGACTTAACATTATGTGCAGATCATTAACAATATTTATATAGCTGTCACCTCAGGGAGGGTTAACATCTCCAGGCAGGGCCTAGCAGGCGTGACAGGAGCTGGGGAGTGTGGGGCCAGGAGACCTCTCAGACCCCTGGAGGCTGATGTCTTTCTGTGATGTGACCCCAGCAAGCTTCTTGCTTTCCAGGGCAGTGGTTTCCTCATCTGAGAAACAGTTAGGGAGTCCCAAGAGTGGGGTTCATCATTCAGCCTAAAGGAGGCGCCCTGTAAAGAGAAATTGCTACAATACTTGTTCAAAGAGCCCTCGAGGGATGCTCTGGGGATGGGTACCTGGCCTGTGAAACTGAGAGTTGGGCATCGTTGATGTGTTGGCCCTTACTAACCTGTTCATACTAACTCTCCTTTTTCCAAAAGGAGAAACTGAGGCCTGGGTAGCAAATGCCTTGCCAGGGGCAGCCAGCTGGGGAAGCTGTGCTGAGGTTCGGGTCTGAGATTTTCTGCTGCTCTGTTTTACCACATGGCTCCTCCATTCTGGGAACCCTGCCCTTTCCCTTTCCTCTCCCACAGAAGGAGTCACTCTCTGAAGGACAGAAGCTACTGTGGTACAGCACTGAGGGTAGGCCAGGTGTGGTGGCTAAGCCTAGAGTCCCAGAATGTGAGAGTTGGAGATAAGAGGCTCAGGGGTTCAAGGTTATCCTCAGCTCTAAAATAAGTTCTAGGGTAGCCTAGGCTAAGAGGCCCTGTTTCAAAACAAAACAAACGTAAAACCAAAACTAAAGCCAAAAACAGAGAGAGAAAGAGGAAGAGAGGGAAAGGGAGAGGGAGAGGGAGAGAGAGAGGG
>NW_021620941.1:129001-141937 GCF_004785775.1 Grammomys surdaster | reverse complement strand
GAGGAGGAAGAGGAGAAGGAAGAAGAGGAAGAGGAGGAGGAGGAGGAGGAGGAGGAGGAGGAGCAGCAGCAGCAGCAGCAGCAGCAGCAGCAGCAGCAGCAGCAGCAGCAGCAGCTTGTAAGGCCCACAGGGCAATCTGTTGCCCAGGCCAGAGTCTGGGCGAAGTTCTCAAGAACAAAGCAGTGAGATAGGATACAATGTGGGGACCCAGATCAGGCATGGGAAGTACCTCTGCGTCCTTTTCAGGTAACCTTGGCTTCTGGAGCTTGCCCAAAGGCTAGCTTGCCCGGACAGTGAGCCGCCGGCATATTTGCTGCTAAGCGCCCTTTAGCCCCACTTCTGAGCACCAAGGCCTATGGAGGGAAGGCCTCTCGTCCTTCGCCTGCCTTTCTGGAGCCTCTGCCCAGCTTTCACAGTCAGGAACAGCTCAGGAGGGCACGTGGCCCAGCTCACAGAGCATGCTCAATGCAGACTGGTACAGTGACCCTCACCCCATTTCCCGCACAAGGAAACCGAAGCTTAGACGGGCTACTTTGGAAGAAGCAGATCCAGAGGTCAGGTACAAATCCATCTCAACACAGGGTGGAGTTGGGATGGTGGACAGTGAGAAGTGCCCAGGACTCCTTGCGGCTGCTTCTGGCTTAGATGTATAGACGTACGGTGCACGCTAAGGTCCAGACGGCAGGAACCACAAGCAAAGCACCTACTATATATACACAGGGCCAGGAAGCTGTAAGAACAAAGTGTGAGGCCGACCCTAAGCAAAAGTGAGTAAAATACAGGGCTGGGGAAGTGGCTGGAAGGGTAGCAGGCAGGTTCAATCGATCAGCTTTCGGACAATCAATCAGCTTTGCCCCGGAGAGCTCCCAGCACCTGGAAGAGCTGTCCCAATTCAGTCACAGAGCCAGCTTCCAGGACTGGGGAGAACCTGGAGTGCGGGGTGGAGGTGGGGGTGGGGTTAGTTGAGGAGGGAGGGTAGATGTAGAGAGAGCAGCAATGGCAGGGGAGGGTGAGCTCTAACTTCTGCACGAACCTCATTATGGGGAGGGTAAGAGGCTCCGGAGTCACAGGGCATGGCTGGGAGTCCAGCATCCGTCCTGTGTGCAGTGTAAAGCAAATGGAAAACTTCCTGAGCAGGCGAGCCAGGGTCCAACAGCTGGGAGAAGGAATTGAGGGCTGGTTGAATCTGGGGTTCAGGGGACGGTTGAGAAGGCCAAAGTTGGCTCTGGTGGACACAGGGAGCCCTGCGGAAAGCTCCAATAGGGCTAATTTGGGGCCTGCATTAGCCCCAGCCTCCCCTGAACCTCCACTCGTACCGTTTCCCAGAACCTCCCAGATGCCCTACATGCCCAACCCAGCCAGGCTCTAGCCCTTGGTCCAGGCCATCGCAGACCACAAAACTTCTCAGAACATTGACCCACCAGTTTGCAGCTGCCTGGCGGGAAATCACCTGGCCCACACGGAAAGGTCCAGAGCCTGTTTTATATTCAGTCAGGCATCTGGAGAGAAACACAAAAACTGGGCCTTGGTGGGGTTTCCTAAGGAGTGCTGTGCACTTTGGATAGGTTGCCATCCCTCTCTGGGGACCCACATAAGCCTGTCTCTTGTACAGTAGGGGGCTATCTAACACACACCCCTGCTGCCTCCTCACTTCATCCGAGTTTCCAGGAGCAGACTCCTCACCATGTCCCCTGGTGGGAAGAGGGGAAATAGAGAGGAAAATCCTCAGACAAGGTCCCTCAGCACAAGATGGCAGAAACAGGAGAGCAGCAAGGCCACCACAAGAGGAAATTGGTTCTGTTCCAGGCCTGCAACAACACAGGGAGGGGCCACCGGGGCCTTTTTACCAACCTTGCTCAGAATCCCAGAAGGGCTGCCCCAGGCAGGTGAGACCACCTCTGGCCTCTGGGATGTGCTTGGGCTAGAGTGGCTATGGAGAGGGGTCCTAGGGAAGGGCTCACTCAGGGCCTCACGCAGCTATGTTGCTCTGGTGGGAATCCTGCACGTTTCCAGACAGCTCTTCCCAGGCCTGGCTGCTCAAAGGGCGACAGACTCTGGGGGGATATGAGCCTGAGGAAGGCCCTGCGCTCTCTTCACACCTGAAGGGTTTAAACCAATCCTGGCCTCCACGGAGAAACAAACCTTCAACCATTCCTTTATTAAGCACCTGCCAAGGAGCAGAGTCTTCCACAAGGGGCTGTATGACTGCAAAGGGCCTGAGGCAGGAGCATCCCCGAGCAGCTCTCTCTGAGGCTGTGAGGACCAGCTCAGATGGAGGCAGGATGGGCTGAGCCCAAAGAACTCTGAGCCAGTGTCAGCTTTTCCACACAGTGACAAAATCACTGTCTAAGGAAAGGTTTATTCTGACTCAGGGTTTAGAATTTAAGTCTGTGGTCACCTGGCCTCATGGTGGCAGCTGGCTTCTAGCATCCTCTGTGAGGATACACCACCGGTGACATCACTTCCTCCCACTGTACTCCACTCCTTAAATGTTCCACTTCCTCTGAAGGTTCCATAGGCTGATTAACCAAGCAAGCTTTTGACCCATGGGCCTTTGCAGAGGGGTGTCCCATATTTCAGGTCCAGATTATAGCAGGCCCAGGGAGAACAGTGAACCCCAGGGTGGCTGTGAAGAGCCTGAATGAATGTCCCTCTGGGGTTCAGTTGGGAGAAGGAGTCACAGTGAGTTCTTAATAAGATCTACGATTAGCAATTAGCGCTGCTAACAGATTACTCCCAGGGAATTGTGGGAGTCAGTGATGCCTTAGGGTCTGGCTCCTGTGGGCAGGAGCTAGATTTGAGCCCCTTCAAGCCCATTCCTCTTCAGGCTGGGGTTCATGGCCCTCTTTTCTGCCTCTTAGGAAGACTATCCTCAGGCCTCAGACCTTCTCAGGGCCTGAGACTGGCATTCAATCAGACCCCCAGCTCCGGAAGAAACCGTACCAAGTTGTTAACACCTATATTACGGGCCGAGCTGTATTTGAGATATTAAAAGACATCCTGTTTCTGCCCTCGTGTCACTTCTGAGATGTAGCATAGATAAATGATACATCACCGCTCGAGATCTACCGAAACCATTAGTAACCGTGACATTTTGACGTCAGATTTTAAAAAATTCCTAAGTAATCTTTTTGATTTATGAAATGCTGTCTGGGTTCATCGAGAGAGATCTCAGATTTATCACCGCCTGGTTAGAATTATTAATGATTTTCAATTTGTAAATCCGAAGTCGAGAAAGTCTGTGGGCTCAGGGCGAAACTCCCTCTGATGGAGGCCTGGCCTCTCCTCCTGATGCTGTTCTGCCTCCAGGAGATGCAGGGACAATGTTCCATATACCTGACACAAAGTTTCCTCAAATCTTGTCTAAAGCCTGCAAGACAGTGATGGGGTTCACTCCAGGGAGGAGGTTTGGGCCCCCAAAGAGATATCTCACACACATAGGCCTTGAGAGCAGCCCCAGATCTAACTCACAGGTCAGGAGGGCTGAACACAGTGCAAGCCACAGACAGGTCATACCTTGGATCTGGGCCAGGCATCCTTGCCCATAGCAGATCCTGTGCAGGCTGGACCTGTTCCCAAGCCAGCTGCTTCCTCAACCAGAAGCCCCTGCCCTGTTCCTCCCTGTGAGCCTTACCTCTGTCTACATAAACACTGCTCGGAGCCACCAGCAGGATGGGAGGTTGACAGGAGACTGCTGGAGTCCAGGCCCCACACATGTGGGAAGTGGGCTCCAAGCCACTCTGGACTCTGGCCCCCTGCCTGGGACTTTCACTGGCTGAGTGTTAGACTCACTGGTGGCTTCTATACATGCTGGTGCTGAGAGTGCATTCAGACCTACTAAATCAGAGTTGCCAGAAGGCTCTATGCAGCTGAGACTCGGGACAAACGAGCCTCCATGCATCAGCACCTCTCTCCACCCTCTTTGCAGAGGGACCTGACCTCCATTTCTCTCCGAGACAAAGGAGCTCCCCTCCCCCGCCAGTCTCCTTCTAATGGCCTCTAAGTCCTCAAATGGAAGGTGATTTTCCTGTCCTGCCCCCACCAAGGCTGGAGAGGGCAAGTGAGAGCGTGAGGCCACACAGGAGCCCCTGCAGGAGAGAGCCAGACCAGAGTCCTTCATAGATCCAGACCCCATCAGCTGCCCTGCCCAGTGCTACTCTCCATGGAGACAAAAGGGAGCCATAAAAGTGACTGTTTCTCAAGAGGGAGCTCCCCTCGGATTCCAGCAACACCGCAGGCACAGCTTTCTCATCCCGGGACTGCCCAGAAGCAGCAGTGGAATTGAGTGCCCTCGCTGGGAGCAGCTGAGTGCCAATGCCTGAAGACCACCAGCTGCAGGTAGCACCACGCCACTGCTATACTCTAGCCCTGCTTGTAGAAATGCCACATTTAAGAATCACCTCAGTCTCCACACACATATCGCTACCCATGACCTTTCCTGCTCTGGGCCTCAGGTTTCCTACTATGAGAACCCATTCCTTCTGAAAGTCCCAGGGCCACTTTTTTCCTGGGGATAGGTGAGAAATGCCTCTAAATACAGGGTTGGTGGCATGTGGCAGGGAGAGAAAGGGATGGAGCATTTGTTTGCCAATATATGCACAAAATTTGTATAAGGAAAGCTGTAACACCCTCAGCAGGATACTGAAGGAAAAACTGAAAATGCTTAGAGTCCCTCTTAGTGGGTGGAAGTACAGTTGAGTTGGATCTTTATACCCTGGTCCATCCAGCACAGTTGCAAGCAAATACCACTGAGTTATTTTGCCAATCTAGACTGATGTCAAGGCTCATTAGGAGAGGCAAAAGACCTATAGTGGCCATCTGAATACTGAAGGAGAAGGTAAAGTCAGAGGTCTGACCCTATTGCCACCAGCCTTACACAGCCAGTGTAGTGTGGACGAAATCATAGACAGATGCTCACCAGAATAGAACGTCCCTGAAACAGACCCCTAAACATGGGCGGCTGATGGCAGACAAAGAGGGCAAGAAACCACTGTGGCACAGAGAACATCTGCAACAAATCATATGGGAAGGGCATAGACATGGCCAAGTCTAGATACGGATGCTGTACACTTGAGGGTGAAGCCGTACAGCTAGCTACAGAACTGCTGTAAGGGAGCAGGGCATGGCAGGACATGTCGTTAATGCCAGCATTAGAAAACCAGGAACTGGCAGATGTGAGCTCCAGGTCAACCTGGTCTACACAAGTTTCAGGCCAGCTGGGGCTACATAGAGACCCAGTCTCACAAAACAAAGCAAAGCCACAACCTTCCTTCAAGATGACACAGGAAGTCTAGATGAGTTTCAGCACAGAGATGGCTTCTCAGACCCAACCCAGAAGGCAGAGCCACACCACTAATGTGAAGATCCTGGCCTGCAAATGACAGTCTGGAGAATGAGATGAGCCACAGGCTCCAAGAAAGTGCTTGCAAAGGCTCACAGTGCACTTCCCCTAGAACAACAAAGGACTACCAATACTGAACAGGAACAAACAGGCAAGTCAGGTTTAGAAATGGATAGACCTAGACAGATGCCCTCCAAAGGAAATACCTATGTGGAAAATTAGCAGAAGGAAGTGTTCAGCACCATGTGATGTGAAAGGGAAGGGTCTGGGGGAGATACCTTGATCAGTAAACTGCAGGGACCTGCGCAGTGAGAGATCCTGTGCCCATCTGTAAAAGCCAAGTTTAAGTTGTGCACCCGTGAGCCGAGCACTGAGGAGGCAGACACAGGAGGACTTGCTGGCCAGCCAGTGGAACCCAGTTAGGGAGCTCTAGGTTCAGAGAGAGACCATGTCTCAAAAAAGTGGCATAGGGGTCTGGAGAGTCCTGGATGAATGTGTATTGTTGACCACATTGTTGTACACATGTGGCCATGTGTATTGGGCATGGCCACATCAAGGACACCAGTGCCTCAGACTAATGGGAATGGCAATCTCTTCCCCTGGAGTACAGATGCTGATGAATGGCTGATCATTAGCTAAAAGCAGGCCTACAGTGGCTTCCTGGTTCAGGATGACTGCTACCCCAAGGCTGAATCCTACAGAGACTCTCTACTGAGATTAGCTAAACTGCCTCCTCCTTCAGGCTGTGTATAATAAACTCACTGAGTCTCTTGGCTGCTGCTGGTGTGTCTCCATCTGAGCCTATGGCCTTCCACATCCCAGCTTGTGTCTGCGGGGTTTCCAGGCCTCTGCAGGAGAGCAGCCAAGGAAGACACTAACATTGACCTCTGGCCTCCACACACATGCACACATAAGCATGCATACACACACACACACACACACACACACACACACACACACACACGAACACAAACACATGCATAAAAAAGAAAGTGGAATTTCACTGCATTCCACTCAGAAAGGTCAGAATCCAATACACTAAATACAAGAGTAAATGCTGGTAAGGGAGCAATGGAACTCTTCCTCCTCACTAATGGGATGCAAATACATTGGAAGATACCTTAGGTGTCTGCTTCAGAAGTATACCTTCAGCAGATGATCCAGCAATTGTACCCATAAGGATTAACCCAAGTTCTGGCTACACAAAAAGCTAGATATATCTATCTATAGCAGCTTCATTCATAATTACCCAAACTAAGGAGCAGCCAAGACACCATTTGGTAGACGAATGTAAAAATGGTGGTATGTGTAAGTCAGTGGAATATTATTTAGCACGACAAAGAACTGAGTTATCAAGCACATAGTAGCGAGTCTCAACCACATGCTATTCCAAAGAGCAAGTGTATGGAAGCAATGAGAGAACAAGGAATAGAGAAAGTGGGGTGAGTAGACTGAAGATGGGGGCTTAAACATCTGAACTATTCCACGTAGATATAATGGTGACTGTGTGTCATTAGACATGTCAGAAAACAAAATACAGCTGGATGTGGTGGGCCAGCCTTGTAAGGCCAGCACCTGGGAGGTAGGATCAAAGGAGCAAGAGTTTAAGGCCTTTCTCAGCTACAAAGTGATTTTGAAAACAGCCTGAGATATGAGACTATCTTAGAAAATTCAAACCAACAATCGACAGAACATGTAGCGCCAAGAGTGAACGGAAGGTTCATTTAGATTTAGGGGCTGGTGAGATGGTGCAGTGGGTAAAGGTGCTTGCTGCCAAGAATAACAACCTGAATTTGATCCACAGAACCCACAGAGTAGAAGGAAAAAACCAACTACTGAAAGTTGTCCTCTGACCTATATATACACATGCACATGCAATATAAACAAACTTAGACTCAGGCTGACTGTACTGTGGCACCATGGTCTGCTGATGACTGTAGGCCCACATCTGCCCTGCCACTGGGCAAGGTCGCTTGGGGAGGCAGAGCTTGGGGAGTTTGACTTACCCCACATCACCACAGGGGTGGATGCTGGGCCTAGGGAAGTGGGGAGACACCTCTGAGGTGGTGGAGTGGGAAAGCACAGTCTGAGACATGGGAAGGCTGAAACTGGTTGGGGAGTCCCCAAACCTGGCCAAGCCATGAGGTTCTCAGACTTTTGGACATCCAAGTGCAGCTGGAGTCAGAGGCCTGTGAGCTGGGGGCAGCGTGAGCTGGGGACAGTGTCCAGCCTGGGGCCAGAGTGTGTGTGTGTGTGTGGGGGGTGTAGATGGTATGTGTGGGGAAAGGGGAGCTCCTGCTTGTCCCAGAGGGATTGTCTTTAGCTTGGTGGATGTAGGCTTGGTGGTTGCGGCTGGGAGCACAGAGAGGCCTTCTTCAGGAGATTAGGCTGCGGCTCTGTAGGAGAAGGTCTTCTTTATAGCTCTCCACAGCAGATATTGATGAAAAGAGACAGTCCATGGTTCTAAACAGTTTATTGTCTTGTCGGAAAATGGATGCATAAAACCATACCCCCTTCTCAGGGTGGGCCTGAGATTAAATACCTTTTGCAGGGAGGAATGTCTGGGAAGGGAAGCTTATTGGCTAAGCCCTCCAGGCCTCTAGGTACCTCATTAGCATGGAGAACTCTGTTTTGGGCCTACATGATCATAGGACACGTTTCTTTTATGTGAGACACATGGCACATGTTCCAGGCCAGGAGTCTGGCAGGGAGCCGGAGTCGCCTAAGCCTCAGGTGTGTGCCCCTGAGTCTCCGGGTCTCAACCTGCTCTACCTTACCACACTTCCTGCCATGGTTTTACATCCCACAGATGATCACAAATGTAGGCTGCTGAGAGGGAAGGACAGGGACATTGGGAACAGGGGGATTCTGTGCAATTCATTGTTTCAACTATGGAGTTTATCAGTTAAACCAAAATCGAAAGATAACCAAAAGGAAGGGAAGGAGAGAGGAAGGGAAGGGAGAAGGCAGAAGACAGGAAGGGTGTGTGCCTTCACAATCCAGCTCACAGCCCATGGCTTCTCCAGACATCTCACCTCACTGAGGTCAGGCAAAGCCTGGGTATGGCACCAGTGGAGAACATTTAAGCAGAGAACATGGCATTTTTACATTGCAGGGACTAAGGAGCCTTTAGATTCTGATGGAATCTAAAGACATAGAAGTTTTTTATCTGATATGATGATTATTCTTGGTTGTCAACTTGACTACATCTGGAATTAGCTAAAACCCAAATGGCTGGATACACCTGGGAGGGATTTCTTTTTCTTAATTAAATCATTTGAAGTGGGAAGATCCACTTCTAACCCAGAGATTTGGGGTGGGAGGATATGATACGCCTTAATCAAGACTTTTTGAGGTGGGAAGGTCTACCTTTAGTCTGGCCCACACCTTGCGCTGGCAGCCTATGTAAGGGACGTGAAAGACGGAGTTTGCTCTCTCTTTACCTGCTCCCCTCTTTTTCACTAAGCAGTTACATTCTTTTACTGCCATTAGAGCCTGTTTCTTCAGGATTCCAGCATATACTGGAAATTAACCAAGATGTCTCGCTTCATGTATCCACTGAATAACTACTGGATTCTTGGATTTTCTATTGGACAGCCATTGGTCGACTAGCTGGACCACAGCCCATAAGCCATTTAATAAATCCCCTTCTCTCTATAGATTCATTCTATAAGTTCTGTTGCTCTAAATGTCTTAAAGTTTCTATTGCTATGATGAAACATCATGACCAGAAAGCAAGTTGTGGAGGAAAGGGCTTATTCAGCTTACAGCTGCACATGGCTGTCCATCACTGAAGGGAGTCAGGACAGGAACTCACACAGGGCAGGAACCTGGAGGCAGGAGCTGATGCAGAGGCTATGGAGGGTTCTGTTTATTCCCCATGGCCTTCTCAGCCTGCCTTCTTATGGGACCCAGGACCACAGCCCAGGGATGGCACCACCCATGATGAGTTCTCCCCCATTGATCACTAATTGAGAAATTACAGCTCCTTACAGCTGGATCTCATGGAGGCCTTCCTCAGCTGAAGCTCCTTCCTCTCTGATGACTCTGGCTTGTGTTGAATTGACACACAAAGCCAGCCAGTACACTAAAGAACCCTGGCTAATATACCTGCTGTTAAAGAACATCCAAAGAACTAAGGGTGAACATTTTCTCTCTGAGTTAAGATTCAGTATTTCACTTTACCAGATCTTTTTTCTTTTTACTCAGTGTGATGTCAATGACCCAATATAATTTTTATTATTAAATTTATTTATTTATTTATTTATTTATTTATTTATTTATTGTGGTGCTAGGAATTGAAGTCAGGGCCTCACATGTACTTGGCCAGTGTGTCTTTGCTGAGCTACAAGCCAAGCCTCAGAGTTTTTACTTTTTTTGAGACAGGATAGCATGTCCTGGTGAGTTTTTATTGTCAACTTGACCCAACATGGAGTTACCTGGGAAGAGGGAATCTTAACTGAAGAACTGCCTTCATCAGATTGGCCTCTGGCCATGTGTGTGATTGTTTTGACTGATGATTGATCTGTGAGGATGCAGCCCACTGTGGGCAAGGTCATCCCCTGCGTAGAGAGACCTGGTCTATATAAAAAAGCAGGCTGTGTAAGCCAGGGAGCAAATGATCCTCCATGGTCTCTGCTCCAGATTCCTGCCTCAAATCCCTGCTCTGACTTCCCTATGTGATGGACTGAAGCCTGTAAGCTGAAATAAATCCTCTCCTCACCAAGTTGCTCTAGTTCAGAATGTTTGTGATGGTTTATATATGCTTGACCCAGGGAATGGCACTATTAGGAGGTGTGGCCTTGTTGGAGTAGGTGTGTCACTGTGGGTGTGGGCTTTAAGACCCTCATCCTAGCTGCCTGGAAGCCAGTATTCTACTAACAGCCTTCAGGTGAACATGTAGAACTCTCAGCTCCTCCTACACCATGCCTGCCTGGATGCTGCTATGCTCCTGCCTTGATGATAATGGACCGAACCTCTGAACCTGTAAGCCAGCCCCAATTAAATGTTGTCCTTCTAAGTGTTGTCTTGGTCATGGTATCTGTTCACAGCAGTAAAACCCTAACTAAGACAATGTTGATCATAACTACAAAAGCAAACAAGGACACACCTTCTGTATTAGAGCCCAGGCTGCACCATCTGTATTATAGCCCAGGCTGGTCTCAAGCTTCGGACTCTCCTGCCTCAGTCTAAGCTGATAAGCATGTGTGCTTATGCCAGGCCTCCAACAATTTTTCTGTTGTTACTGTTTAATGTGAGCCTTTACATGCTGATTCTGAAATTCATAAAGAAATGCTCTGTAGCCAAGATAGTTCTGAAGAAGAAATGGCATATAAGAAATCACTTGCTTGCATATCAGGAAGACTCAAGAAGCTCTGAGTCAGTATTGATGCAGAGGTAGGCATACCACCCAGCAGCCACGAGAGATCCGGATAACAGAAAGACACACTTGTGGATGGAGATGCAGTGACAGTGCATATCCCTCCGCCTCATACCACACATGGAAAGCAGTAGTCACAGAAGGATAAAATATGTCCAATTTAAAATGAAGCCATGTGCCATCGTTCACTAAAACGTCCTACAGACCAGCAGGAAAAAGACAAGGGACGTAAGAGTGACAGGGGCTGGGGAGATGAGTCTGGATGAAGCACTTGCTGAGTAGGCCTGAGGACCAGAGTTCAAATCACAGCACCCAAACAAACACTGAGAGTCCACAATAGTCTGTAATCCCAGCACAAAACCCACTGGATCTGTAAGCTCTGGGTTCAACATGCCTCAATTCAGAAGGTATAGAGAGAGCCAGGAAGATACCTGCCATCCATCTCAGGCTTCCACATGTGCACAGGCCTGTCTACACACCTCCACACATGTGTGTCCACTCATGCAAACATGCACACACACACACTCACACACACACACACACACAAAGAAAAACAAACAACCTGAAGACGTGCTTCACGGAGGAGCCCAGGCACAAGCACCTATCTGCTATTGTTGGTAATGACAGGACTTCAGGCACATGGGAATCACAGGGAAGAAGTGGACAAAAAGTCCCACCCCTAACCAAGAAGCTATCTGCAATTGGTAGCTGCTGGGAAAGGGAAACCAGTTTTCTTCAATGGAGTGACTCTGGGTATGTTAGCTACACTCCAGGAAAAGCTAATGAGTTTACTTCCTCCATATCAAGTCCTGTAAATTGAGGGGCAGGTTTAATTCCATGGTTTGTTATCTTCCATAAACAGTAGCTTCCAGCATTCCAGGAAGTGTCTGTCCCTGGGCAAATGTGGTTTACATGTTAACTTTGGCAACCCCTAGAGACAGGTATTTTCCTGATCCTGCCACTTGGGCAAGTTTCTTCCCTCCGAGGCTCTTCTTCCTTCTCCGTCATATAGGGACATCACATGTGTCATAGGACATTGGGAGAGGCAGTGAGCAGAGCTCACAGGTGGTCTAGGAACCCCAGAGATGGGAAGTCTTCAGGATACTCTTTCCTGACCCATTCCTCCTGAGTCCCCAAGCAGGCCGTGCATCTCCCCCTTCCATCCCTACAGAAGCTCTTCTACACCTGCCACCTGCACAGGTCCCCTTTACTCCAGGTTCCCCATCTATCAACATTTTTACATTCTCTGAGAGCTCATCAGGTAGAAAGCAACCCTGGAGAAAGTCAACAGATTCCAGTCCTGGTAGGGGGATGACTTAAGCAGCTGCATGAAAAGAGAAACATAAGAAGATCATGGTGACCAGGATATCCCAGAAAGCAGTCTGCTGCCTGGCACACAGTGGGTGCTCAATAGATACCACTCGGCCATTAAACTGAACAACTGAGATGCAATCAACTTGCACACACTCGACCATCCAGCTGACTGTGTTTCTGTAGCTCTAACACAACTGAGGGACACATACATCACACACACACATACATACATGCACACACTTGCGATAAAGTGTCCACCTCACAGGCCCACAAGTGGGTCTGCTTCAGCCAGCATCTTCAGACCCAGGAACACCACCTTTCACACAAAGCTCATTCATTTTGACTTATGAATGTAACAAAGAGAAACCTGACTATCTTTTGAAAGTTTTTACCAGCCTGACTTTGGTCCCCGCTTCCTTCTCCCAGTTACCTAAAATTAGCAGAGTAATTCGGAATCTGTGTCTTTATTTAAAAGAAAAAACTGTAGGTGCAGAATTATAAAAATTTAATATGCTCCCAGGAAAATGAAAAATGAGAGGCTGTGATCTCGTCTAACACTTTCAAATGTGTTTATTAATTCATGTTTTAAATCATAAGTTTCATTCGGTGAGAGCCATGCACAGCAATAAGCCTGTTTTAAAATATTAATGAATAAACAATATTTCTCTATTGAAATATAACATGCTTCTTTGAACAATGGACCGCCAGTAATAAATCAAAACCAGGAGAAAATTGCATTTCATATTTAATACAAGTTGAACTCTGCCTTTTTATAAATGATATCTTTTTTGTTTAATTGGCGTCAGTTCAGATCTAGCAGATTGCTAATAAAATTCTGGATTTCCATATTTAATGATGCGTACACTTTCTGTTGAAATTTAACCAGGAAAAAAAAAAAAAA
>NW_021620941.1:67825-128601 GCF_004785775.1 Grammomys surdaster | reverse complement strand
AAAAAAAAAAAAAAGAACCAGCCTTTTAGTATTTCCTGAGATGGTACCTTAGGCCTCTGCTAAGGTCTAGCCTGGAGGCTTGGGCACAAGCCTGAGCTGGTGAGTTAAAAGGACGATCCACTTACAGACCCTATCTTGGTAACTGACTCCTCCTAGTAACCCTACTGCTTGGTGGAAGTAGCCCAGGCTTGCCCTTCTCATTGGATCAATGAGTAATCATGAGAGGAGAACCACCTCATTCTACATACCACGTAGTTTCATTCCCTCTTAACTTACCTACAAGGTAGGTGGGAACAGGGTTACCACTTGATGAGGAAACAGAGGTTTCTGAGAGGTGTCATGTCCAAGGTCACACACAGCTGCTAAATGGCAAAGTTCAGCCAGGTTCAGGTGTCCTCGCCCTTTGTATTGCAGAGTGGTGCTTGGAAGCAAGATCCATCTGCCTGGATTTTAACAACAGTGCAGGTTCGACATGAGGAAGAATTTGAGTGTACACTCTTTGCTCTAAGACAAATTAGACTCCAGACCCAGCAGGATTATGTTCAGGGGACAGTACCAATGCGCCTGACCATATCATAAAAGGTAGGCACATAACTACTAAGGAAGCTCAGTCATAGGCAGGCCATGTAACTTGCCCAAGGACACACACAGCGTATATGAAACAGAGGCAGGACCAGACTCGGACAGCATCCCTCGGGCGCCTACATCTCTGCTGGTAGGCTCTTCTTAGCCATGCAGCTGTTCTATAGACCTGACTGGCAGTGTCCATCTGGCTTGGGGGACAGGCTCCCGGCTCTGCACTTGGGCCTGGCAGGAAGCAAGCTTCCTGCATTTCAGCCAAATCACCAGGCAGAGAGCAGGTCACTTCAGGGAGCTGGGATCCAGACAAACTGGGATCAAATTATAGGCCTGTCACTGGCCTTAAGTCACTATGAAACCCCTCCTCAGCTCTATCTAATTGTCACTTTTGGACTTACCAGTGGTAGAGAGACCCAGAAAGCCCACGTGCCCAATATGACAGAAAGAAACACTAACAGACGTGGGGTTTAAGATGTGGGTTAAGAGGGCAAGGAGACTGCTCAGTGGATGAAGAGTTCACTGTGCAACTTTAAGGACCGGAGTTCATAGTCCCAGAATTCACAGAGAAGTGAGGCAGGCACGGAAGACTACAGAGTCGCTTCAGGGAGAGACTCTGCCTCAATAAATAAAGTGGAGAGCCATCAAGAAAGACACTTGATATCAACTTCAGACCTCTACACACATATACATACACAGATGTAAATGCACCTGTGTACATATGAGTACCCACACACGTGGACACACACACACACCCCATACAAAAAGTAAAAATTTCAGGTTGTGCTCAGACACACCCAGACCTAAAATTTGGCCAAGTGGGTTTCAACCTTCAGAACCCCCAATCTTGGTGGGGTGGTACCCCCTTCTTTGAGCCTTAGATTTCCTTTATGAAAATGGACAGCCATAGTAGCCACTCTAGTGACCTCTGTATACTGAGGTGTGATAAGCACAATAATGGGGGGTATGGTGTTGCCTATGTTAAAGCCCACAGTAGGAGGATAAAGGGCAAGAGCCTGGAAAGCTGTAAGGCAGAACTGCCAAGGAGGTAGGGGCCAAAACTGGGAAGAGCCTGGAACTTGAAGACACCACAAATGCACAGAGTCCAGGCACAGGACCTCTGCAGCAATAAAGTTCCCAGTGGGGTCATGTCCCAGCCTTGTGCTCACTGCCTTAGGAAAGTGCTTTATCACTAGTCATGGTGCCAGGCCTGACCCAGCCCCAGAACAATGATTCTTTCTATCAGTCATCCCTAAACTTGATGATGCAGATAGGTGGCATCACACAATGTGTCTTCATCACACCTACCTCAGAACACTCAGATATGGGTGAAGATTCATGTAAGGTCTAAGGGGACAGGGAAGAATGCTCCTGGCTTCTTTACCCCAGAAAGGACCTTGCACAGAGGTATAATGGCCATCATTCACTGGAGACTCTGGTTTCTGCTACCAGTGGTAGCTGGAAGGTCAGTAATGCTGGCCTAGATATGAAAGACGCTCAATAAGCAGAGGCCATTTGTCCAGGATGGTTCCTTCCCAAGGTATGGCACACATTTACCCCTCCCATATCTAGGAAGCCAATCCTGACATGACTTTCCACATAGAAAGGCTTCTCTAGTACACAGCCCCTTCAACTTAGACAAAAGGGACAGGAGGACCTGGTGTCTCTATGTGAATGACACCCTGCTAGAAATGAGCAGCTGCTGGGGTGCGAAGGCCCCAGACACTGAGCACACATTCTCTTACAAGCACCTATGTTCTTATTCATCTTCCACTGTAAGCCTGCAAGTGGTGGGCTAAAGTGAGTGTCTGCTGTTATTCCCTTTGGCTCCATGGGTGGGTGGGTCTTACCCATCTTCCCAACACCCCATGAAATGTTGGCTTCCAAAACCAGCTGAGCAAGGCCCCAGTGATCCAGTTGGGTGGACTGCATTGTCTTTGGGTCTGGTCTTAACCCACTGTTTGATCAGGAAAGGTAGCCAGCTCAAATCTACCAAAAATCCACTTAAGGCCCTTGGGGCCAATGCCCATAGCCTCAAGCCTATAGTTATACCTATTCCAGTGAGCTCCAGAAGGCTGGGTAGGAAGGCCAATGTGCTATCCCAATATCCCAATCTAAATGGGATGCCCCCCCCAACCCCCCGGAGGTCAAGAGCAAGGAGGGAGATTGTACAAGCATCTTTGGAAAGATGGTTCTTCCTACATGAGTATATCCAGAATATAGCCACAGATCCTACCCGTATCGCTTCCAAGTGCTAGGAACCCCCCAGTAAATTCCAGTGAGTGTTTCTTTCAACAGACTGACCCAGGACAAAGCCAAGATGGTCTGTGGGTGTCTGAGGATGCTAAGGAAGATGAATTTGTGTATCTGTATGTGATATTTCTACTGGATCTAGTTTGCAAAACCACACAGCTCAGGGATTATTTTATGTATAAAGATAAGAAAGGCTAACCCACAAGCTAATTGAATCATGCAAATAATTGTTTAGCCATGGGAGAGATTCCTATGGGCAGGCTGAGCACCCACATGAGGGAGGACAGCTATGGAGGGCAATCTATTTTATAAAGTTTATCTGCACAGAATAACTGCTGTAAGATTAATGGGGGCGGTGGCCCCAGCCCTTGTTCTGCTTGGTTCTACCAGCTGAAATAGGAAAACAGATATATTTATCATAGACATTTGCTGCAACTGATTAGCATTAATCTGATTTCCTGTGAGTCAATTTCCTTGAGATATAGTAAACAGGCCAATTATCTGCAATGGACCTCTTTTATTATAAAGATTTGGACATTAGTGACAAGCATGTATGCAAATATATGGACTTTATTACAATCTGAGTAACACAAAAATAGCATCCAACCTGTTAAAAATGTCTAGCTGGGTGTATGTATTGCAAACAGAATGTTAAGACAGAGTAGGGAGAAGGGTAAGGGGGCTTTGCCTTTTGATTGGCAAGTGAGGCCCACTCTTTCCAGACCTTTGTTCATCTGCAACTAGCTTAAAAAGTAAACAGGACAAAGCTCTTGTTATTCAGAAGACCATTTAGCAAGTTCTAGAATCACCATTAGGTCAGAGGAATGTGAGTGCTGAGGATAGCCATCCTGGGGTCAAGGTGGGCTCTGGACTGCCCCAGGTCTGAGCTTCAGTTTTTCAGCCCATAGACATGAGAAGTGAAGGGATGTGAGACGGACTGGTGGACAGTCCAAGGCTTCACCAGGGACAGCAGTTGACAGCTTCACTGTCACCTACACCTTCACTGACCATGTGTCTGCTAGCCCAGTTCCCAGCAAGCACTGTCACCCCCCACTCCACACACCCACACCTATGTTAGCTAAGGAGCAGAGACACACATGGCATCTAGGCTTAATCAGGAAAGCAAAGTTTATTCATGTTTGAAACTACATATAACTACCACAAGGAAGACTTTTCAATCCAGGGTGTGAGCCAGTAGAAAGGAACACGGAACGCTTTTAATACGTCAGAATCACCGCCACAAATTATAGTCACGACCCAGTCAGTTTCAGAATCGCATACAATACAAAAAGAGGAGAGGCCCGCCACACAGGGTGAGATGTACAGTGCTGAATACTGAATCTGAACGCATCACAAGAACCCGTCTTTTTTTTTTTTCTTTTTTTTTTCCTTTTTCTTCGGTATGGATTAGTAACAAGATGAAGAACATTCACAACGCTTCTCAGTATTTACAACAGCTTGGATGATCCTGTATTAAGAGTCAGACCCAATGTTGCCGATCTTGGCTTTTTAAGGTTGCAAATGCAACCCTGAGTTTTGTTTTAAAAGATTACAATGTACATTACATTTTGTGAAGGGAAACAAAGAGTTAATTACAAGATGCAAAAAGATAAGAAAGAGACAAACTACAGCGTGAGTATTGTTCAGAGGTAGTAAGTGAGCGCTCTAAGCTACAGAACATGTTGGGATTCTATTGGTTTGTATGAGTTCGCATGAGGTAATAAAGCTGTGTTTTGATTGGTGGGATGTATAAATACTCTTTTGCTACACTATATACAGCACTCCAGAGAGCAGGGCCTTTCCAGGCTGCGCAGAGGAAGAGCACACCTTGACAAGTCTGTGCAGCACCCAGCGCACACGGTCAAACCCCAGACAGGTCTTATTTTCACCTCTGTAGCAGCAAGATCTTCATCTTAGGGCAATCTGGATCCATGGTCTCATTAGCGCAGACTCCCAGCTGTGGTACTTCAGAGGGAGAAAGGAGGCCACCAGTCTTTGACCTAATTACAACATAAGAGATGGCAACACAAACATGGCGAGGGAAGTCCTGAAACGCCTTCCTTAAGAAGACAGGCAGACATTGCCTTCCCTCCAAGCCCATCCGTGACATGAGAACAACGATGGAAGCCTGCATGGAAATCCGCAAGGGTTCAGTTTGGGCAGGGTGAGCCTTGCCTGCTCTATAATTGGGGTCTAGCAGAGTTGGTACTTCTTACCCTTAAGGCCAAGGAACTGGCAACTGTGGAACCATTAATGTAAAAGACCCATAATAAATTAGGATGAAACAGTTAAAGAACTGTCAACAACGTTACATCTTGGCCTAATTGGATAAAGTGCTTTCTTTTAAACATGTGTCTTAAGTTTAAATACAAATGATTATGATTCCTTAAAAAACAGGTTTCCCGAGTTCTCTAAGAAGACAGAGTTGACAGTAAAGCTGTAGGTGGTGGGTTACAAAACGCTTTTCTTCTCCTCCTATTGCTCTGAATGCGCTTATCAAGGCCTGTCAGCTGGGAAAGCGCCGGGGACTAGTTAGAGGTATCCGAGTGCACACTGCCCGGGCCTTCCGTAGGAGAAGTCACAGAAGATGGAGTTGTTGCATCCTGCCAGCCTCCATTAGCCTGAAAGGAGAGGCACAGTTCAGTGGGTGCACGTCCACATATTAATTCCACTCCCCAATTTAGAACACCCAGAATGACACAGGAGAGCAAAGGCGCATTAGCAAAATGTATTTTCTGAACCCACCTTGGCAGGAGTTGGAAGCATGTGTTAAAGTGGGATTAAATGCATGTGAAACAAATTCATCCCATCAAGTAAAGGCTGAGTGACAAATCAGCTTGGGGAAGATGGCTTCAGCTAGTCCCAGGCTGGCACAGAGCTTGGCTTCTGATCTGCTGGTAAAAATCACCATTCAAAGTAACCTCTCAGGAGGTCCAGTGCAAAGGCTCAACAAGATGCCTTGGTGCAACCTTGAGCTCCAGGAAGCAGACACTTGAGCCAGCTTTATCACTGTTCCCAGAGAAGCTGCCCCTATATACACACGACAGCCAGCTAGTGTAACCCTTGGAAAATGAAGGGCATAATTTCCCTCCAAACCAGAATCCCTCCAGAATGAAAATGTATGAACCATGGAGGGGCACATGCTATTCAAATCGGGATTCCAATTATCTGCAAATGGAGCCTCTGGTTGGGATGGTGCAGCTGCCTGCACCTGCGGCTGGCCCTGCCTGCCTCGGACCTGCACCAGCACTAACAGTACTCAAAAACAAATTTGCCTTATGTCTCGCCCTATAGAGGCAATTGCTGAAATCAATGTCTGATCAGATTTCTGCTGTGGCAGACAGCTTGTCGCTACGTATTTTTATGTCAGTCAAGAAGAGGAAGGTGCCGGGCTTGTGAGTTGGGGAACACTGAGCAGAACTGACAGGGCAGGCCTTTTTGGAGGGAAGGCAAGAGTGAGCTGCCTGACACCCAGTCCCTGCAGCTCCAGCCAGCCTTGGTTCTCTACTGCCTAGCCTCACATCCACACACACACCGGGCCCCTTGGTTCTCTGCACCCTCCTGTCGATCTGTAACTTCTCCAGAGAGTCCACCTGAAGGTCTTTTGGACATGCAGAAGATCTGTGTGCAGTCGACTGTTTCTTCCTCAACAACAGTTGTGTGTGTGATTGTTGTTGCTTACTGGAACTGGGTCTGGAACCCAGGGCCTTGAGCGAGCATGCTAGACAAGCTCTCTGTCAGAGCCACATTCCAAGCCCATACTGTTCTTAAAGAACTCCTTGTCTTCAGGTTAGCTGCATAGTTCTGCATACAAAGCCCCTTCAATCCCTCTAGGATAGTGATTCTTAGCTTTCTCATGCTGTGACCCTTTAATGTAGGTCTCCATGCCATGGTGACCCCAACTATAAAATTACTTTCGT
Source organism: Grammomys surdaster (assembly GCF_004785775.1). Classification (NCBI taxonomy): domain Eukaryota; kingdom Metazoa; phylum Chordata; class Mammalia; order Rodentia; family Muridae; genus Grammomys; species Grammomys surdaster. The sequence goes on along the minus strand of NW_021620941.1, from coordinate 121,852 downwards.
TGCTACTTTATAACTGTAATTTTGCTACTGTTGTAAATTGTAATGTAAACATCCGTGTTTTCTGATGGTCTTAGATGATCTCTGTGAAAGGTTGTTCAGCCTCCAAAGGGGTTGAGACCCACAGGTTGAGAACTACTGCTCTATGACCAAGGGCAGGGGCTAGAGGGAGAGGTGGGCAGGAAACCTACAGAGCTGGTAGTCTAAATGGAAAAAAAGAATTTGCAGTTTGAGATACCAAATTCAGGCTTAGAGGAGAAATAGGATTAAATAATAAGTCATGGCACTGTTTTTGAAAGCTTCAGTCATGTCATGTGGGTGGTGACAAGCCCGTGTGTGTTCTGTCTCAAAGTCATACCTTCCCCTATCTGAAAGGTAAGCTGTTTCCCCTCAGGTATGAAAATCTCCTTAGGAAAAGAAGAATTTAGGAAAAGAAGAATTCTTACACAAATCCAAGTCTAAAGATATCCCATCTGAAGTAAACATCATTCCTCTTTTATCCAAATTTATAAACAACAAATGTATAATATTTCTCCCCTGCAGGAGAGGTTGTCAACGAGCACTCTTTTTTTTTTCCCCAAAATAAATTAATCCTTACTCTGGTGGTTTGAGATTATGCACTGTATTATACAACAGCGTCTTATCAAGCCTCATCAGTGAAGATGGAATTCATGTCTGTAAAATGCTGCAGGCAATCACGGCTTCATATTTTATCATGTTGATAAGGATATCGCACATTCTCTGAAGCATTTCAAAACACTTAAATGAAAAAGGAGAAATGCAACTAAAAGGCTTTTTATATGGCTTGTTGTGGGTTATTATGAGTTATTTATAAACCCAAAAAGAAAGATTTGACATTTCAAATGTAAAAGATCTGAGTATTTAATGGTCCTTTTTTTACCTTTACAATTGAACATCCTCAATCACTTTAAGTCATTAATATTTACTCTCTTACACCAAACGAAGGCCCTAAAAGGAGAGACTTTTCTCCATTCTCCTCTGGTCTGCTACCGTTTGTCCCAGAGCAGGGCATTCCTCACACCTTGCAGAGCCGTGTGTCTGCCATTCCCCATCCATGTCAGGGTAGGAAGCAAGGAAAAGTTTTGTGAATCAGTAACAAAGGTTTCTCCATCACTAAAGCAGAGAGGCCATTAAGCTCAGGGGTTCCATTTTGCACCCCAGGCCAGCAGTCTAGAATGGGGTTCTTTGTTTAGCATGGTTGCTGATGTGCTGGGCCTCCAAGGTTATTACCTTCACCTGCTCTGTGCTGGGGAATGTTCCTGCTGCTTGATTCTAAGATAAATGACCCGTTTCCCACACGGCACGGCTGCTGTGAAATGGAGTCTTAATGGGCTGGTACTTAAGTCCCCACTGATGGTAGGACACCAGCCCCTTTGGGCTTCCGTGAGGGTTTCAAAGGACAGCTAGGTAACAGGAAGCACTGCCGGCCTCAAAATGAAACCATAGCAAAGATGCTGCCGCCCCCAACTGCCAAGAAGATGTGAAGCCAAGTCCAGTGACTATTAACTTGTTCATTAGTCACCGTTTCCCTGACACGGTTCCCACAGCTTGCTCTCCAAGGTACTCACATTTAAGTTATGTGGACTGTACAGTGAGTTTGCTCCAAGGCCGTCACTGTAGCCTCCCGTCTGATTGATAACATGACGGAGGGTATCCACCTAGAAGTGAGATGAAACAGAACTCATCACCTCCGTCTATTAAAACATCAGCACTTACAAAAGGGAGCAATTTGAGTCATGTGTGCCACAAGGGTGGAGCATCTTCAGTGAAAGACAAATTTATCAATTAGATGTGACTGGAGGGATTACAAAGATTCCTTGCATATTTAAACTCACATATCTTTGTTTTTCACACCAGCCAAACAATAGCATCTTCACAGTAATGCAGACTTTCCATCTACAGCAACCAAGTGTGTGTGGCTGTGGGTGAAAACCTACTCACAGAATCCACACCCCGCCCTGTCCCTAACCACCAATGCCTAAGAGTAAGAATACTTGCTCTCAGTCAAAAGGACAAGAAAAGGGGTTGAACCTGGAATCTACTTTAAGAATTCAGGTTTCAGTTTCCTGACTTACAAAAATGCAGGAATAAAAGAACAGTATGTTCTCTTGTTCATTCTTTCCCTCTCCCTCTTTTTCCACCCCTTCCCTCTCTCAGGTACACACAATCTTCTGTCATAACATAGGTCCCCCTCCCCCATCTCCATGAGCTCAAGCCAGAGCCGAATGCATTCACAAAGTTCGTCAGGTTTGAATCATCAAAGGCATTGTCCACTTAACTTCTCATTGAATTAAGAGGTGGGCAAATGTGTCCCATCTGGATGCACCCAGCACAGGTTCTACATAGATGTGCAGACCACTTCCATGGGTCAGAGCGGGGAGTTTTGAGCCCAAACCCTACCCTGCCAGAAAGGCCCCAGCTGGGGCATTTCTCCTACCTGTGACTGCACATTGGCTCCGACTTGGGACCCTTGGTAAGAATCCCCATTCAGACTCTGCATGTTCATGAACATGTCCCCAGAATTTGGGAGATTAAAAGAACCAGAAGAACCTGGAAAGGAAAGAGTTAAGTAGCTGAATAACAGAGTGCTACACACACAATCCCCAAAGACCTAGATGTAGGGAAAGGAAAAAAGGCAGAAGGGAGAGGCATTTCCAACTTTAGAAGGACAGAACATTAACTCCAGTTCTAGAAGTTCCTGCTACTCACACTACACACAGGTAGAACATTATAGAGGGTGAACCCAAATGAAAAAATCAGAGACAAATCAAAATAGACAGAAAGTACCCAGGAGCTGGCCCAGCCTTCTCCTTGTTTCCATTCCTCTGCAGACTTGGCCAAACAAGCTCTTCAATGTTGCTGCCATAGTGGAGAATTACCTGGACACATTTTTCTGACACTCTCTCCTAGCTATGACTCTACCTTTCCATTCACCAGTGTCTGTGGCCCATTAGAAATGATGGGGGCACATAATTAAACAGACAGCCTTCCTCTGGACCTTTAAATATATATTCTTAAATCTCCCTAGAAAGCCTCCAAGACCCTCCAAGTCTTCTACTAGGGCTAGCTGCACCTTTCATTGCCAGCCAAGTTCCCTGTAAGTTAAAGACATTTCTTCAAACTCCATCATGAATGCCATATAAAATTTAAACAGAATGTTCTGCATAAGGAGTCAAAAGTAGTGCATTTATAGCCAGCTGTGGTGGCACACATGCAATCCCACCTATTCAGCTGAGGCAGAGGAATCACAAGTTTGAGGGCAGACAGAGTTACAAAGTGAGTTCAAGGCTTTTTTGGACAACTTAGTAAGACTAGCTTAAAAAAATAATGGTTAGTTATGTAGATCAATGGCAAAGGACTAAGCTTCCCATATGCAAAGCCCTGGGTTCAATCCCCACTACCACAAAAAAACAGAAACAAAACCAAGAAAACCATCTCCTTATATGTAAGTCCACCAAGCCACATGGCACAGACATAGGCTGCACCCAGAGCCTGAAGCCAAGAGCACAGGAAGCACAGCTACACCTCAGCTCAGCATTCAGCTTTCCAGCAACCAGTACATACCTGCTGCTTCACTCTGACAGACCACCAGTGACCCTACAGAGAGGCAGCACAGTATATGATAGAGCTCTGCCTATCTGCTGAATTAAAGGCCACGACTGAGTACAAAGGTTCTAGAGTCTACAGGAGCAAGTGGCATTCACTGTGAACAGTGGGTTTACCAGCACAGGCTGTGCCCTTAGTCACCCATCTCCAGAACAAGCCTGCAAGGGAATACAAATCTACCCTGAAAGCCCCACTGTGCACCAGTGAGCCTGAAGCTTCAGAGTCTGGGGTGGGATGTTGTGGCAGATGCCTGTCTGGCTGAGTAGGGAGTGAGCATGCCATACTCACCAGAGTTTGGCGTGGTGGGTGAGTTAGTCTGGTTGTTCTGCACGGCTGCGGCCACTGCATGTGCGGCTGTCACGGCTGTTTTTGCAGCATAGAGATTGGCCTCCTCTTGAAATTTGCCAATGTTCTTCTTGTACCTGATTCGTTTGTTGCCAAACCAGTTGGATACCTATCAAGTACAGGAACATGTAATAGGAAGGGTAGAGAAGTCACAAAGAAAAGGTCAAACTTCTGGTCCGTACTATAGGATAATGAGAAGCCTCTGGTTGACACAGTGCCCTGCCTGCCACTTTGCACCGCATAATAGTTTAGGGGTTCACTTTCCACTTTGGGATAGTCTTTTGAACTCTAATGGAAGAACAATGCTTCCTGGAATTGGCCATGGGAACACTAAAATGGTTGGGAGTACTGTTCATAAAATACACCCAATTGTTATATGTGCATCAAACATAGCAATCAGACTACTAACAGAAGCTGAAAAGCTACTGGAAACATTTGTTAAATTAGGTATTAAGAAGCACACTTGAAAAGAATGACTTATTGTTCTTTTGTGGACCTGAAACCATTTTGGCAGCTATATAGTAGAATCATGTTTGATCTGCTGAAGAGGGACATCAATTAATAATGGATGAAAGATCCCTTTGTCTCCTGCCTTGGAAGACACTGCACGTCTGCCAAGATGGCTGCTCAGGCTCTGCCAGTGACTGTGTGGGAAGCCTCAACCTGAAAATTCAAGCCATCTCAGTAAGGTCAAATGAAATGCAGAGGAATGGCTGATTCCATAAGGTAGAATAGAGTTTTTTTTCTTTTTTTTTTTTTCTGTTTTCAAACTGCTTGTGATGTCAGCCAGTACAAATGTGAAAGAGGATGTTGGCTGAAGGCTGATTTCATCACAACTCATAGACAGCAAAAGGATAGCCCAACACTTAGCGCTCAGACTCACACCATGTACCCAGATACCTGGAGTTGAGCTATGTAAAGAAGCTAAGTCATATAGCCATTTGTAAGAAGGCATGCCCAATGCTGTATCCTAGGAAATTGCCTCTCTTTTGTTCCCCAGGAACTGCCTGCTAATCTAGCAGAGGAACCACTGGTGTGGTACCAGAGCCATTGTTCTACTCTAGGTATTATTCAGAAGAGCTCCTCAGGGGCCTTGAGCAGAGAAAAGGAATGGGATGCAGTTCAGAGCCCTCCAACCCAATTTTCTACAGTGGGCAGCCCTGCTGGCCACCTCTGCCAAGTCTTTAATTGCTTTGGAAATGGTGCTCTCATTCTTCAACTGATGGCACGCACACTCCTGGAGAAGGCTAGAAAGCTCTGGCAGGGGATCTCTGAAAGACATCACTGGCTTTACTGTTGCCCATATGCTGCCATCAGAGCACCGAGTATACACACATGCACATAAACACACATGAGAACACTTGAGAGGACCCATGCTGCAGCACGGGCTCCTCAGAAATACAGAAAAAACTCACCCCAAAACAAGGTGGTGGCCCAGGCCACTCAGCCATCCTTAGGTAAGGCTTAGGCTCTCAGCAATGCCAGCCATCCTTCCCAGAGCTCGTTCTTCCCACAGACCCTCCACATTTTATTTCAATACCTGTCTGAGTGTGTGTGTGTGTGTGTGAGTGTGTCCATCCTCCAAGGCTCACCTCTTGGTCCTTTTCTCTTTATCCCCATCCCCGTCCCAAACCTCCAATGATTCTCTCTATGTGGATTTTTCTGAGTTTTCTCTTTCTATCCCCAACTTTTACAAAGAATACTAGATCTCAGTGTTTAGATTCCCATAAGACCTGGCATTAACCTTCAGCACATCTGTTTTAAGTGGAAGGGCAGGTGCTTCTCCTCTTTTCTCTCTGTGCTCCTACAATCCACATTTTCAGAGCTGTGGTGTCCACAGCAGAGTCCCTGACTCCATCCTTGGATAGCCTTGAGTGAACATATACTTTATCCTGGACTAGAAAAAAAAAAACCAATCTGTCTCTCCTTCTCATGCACTCTTATAAAACTGCTCTTATCTCTGACAACTAGAAATTCAGGAAATGAGGTCCACGTGCACAGCCCACAGGTCTTAGGACCTCCTGCCACTGACTTTCCCACTCCCCCACTCTTCCAACAATGGCAGGCCTGTAGTAGGTGTGTGCAGGATGGCCTGACAGGCAGATATGCTGGAGAAGAAACAGGTAGAGTCTGGCCAGATTAGCTAGAGCTACTCTGAAGAGGAGAAAAGAGGGGAGAGAAGTCATAATGCCGATGTGGGCGCATGCCTGGAGCAGGAGCAGGCTGCAGAGGGACTTCCATGCAGAAAGAACCTATCAGGGAGCCTTATGATCCTTTCCCAAAGCAGAGTTATGACACTCTAAAGATTAATTTATTTTATGTGTATGAATGTATACCTGTATGTGTTTATGTACACCACATGTGTACAGGAGCTTGAGAAGGCCACAGGGCATCAGATCCCCGGAAATGAGAGTTAGAGTTTCAGGATGTGAGGCACCTCATGTGGATGCTAGGAACTGAACCTGGGTTCTTTACAAGGGCTCTTAACCACTAAATCATCTCTCCAGCCCCAAATTATGCCATTCTAAAACCAGAAAAATGGGCCTGGGTTTCATCTACAGTGCCACATAAAACAGGAGTGGTGGTGCATACATACAATCCCTGCACTCTGGAGGTAGAGGCAGGAGATCAGAAGTTCAAGGTTATCTTTGGCTACATAGCAAGTTCAAGGCCAGCTTCCAATGCATAAGATCATGTCAGAGAGAGAGAGAGAGAAAGAGAGAGAGAGAGAGAGAGAGAGAGAGAGAGAGAGAGAGAACAAGAGAGAGAGAGGGGGGGAGGGAGGGAGGGAGGGAGGGGGAGGGAGGGGAGGGGAGGGGAGAGGAGAGGAGAGGAGGGAAGAAAGAGGGAAAGAAGGAAGGAAGGGAGGGAGGCAGGCCACAAAACATAAAGCCAACTAACCAACCAACCAACCAACCATAAGCTCTGAAGAATCAAGATATAAATAGTACCCAAATGTTCAAGTTCTGGTACTGATTGTTAAAACAAATCCTCTTGGAATCTCCCCACCTTCCACAGTTCATAGTCTCAGCTTAGGAGGCACATCTCCAGCTGGCAAGCCCATGGCTTCTTCTGTATATAATAGCCCTCTGGCTTTCTTGAGTTGGCCATTAGGCTTTAGAAAGAGTTAAGTATTGAATATATTGTTTACAGTACAAAAGGAGACAGTTCTGGTTGAGGTAGAATCTGGCATTTCTTACGCATAATTAATGAAAATCCCCCATCTCTGAATGTAGCAACAAAGGCCCGTCTTAGAATTCTCTCCTTCTCAATAATTCTCTGTTGGATTCAGTACTTTGTAGTTAATATTACCTTGACAATCAGAGAAGCTATAATACATTAATGAAACCTAGCCTAGAAAATCAGATTACAGCTTTATTAACAGTTTCATAATTGAGGAATCTCTACCATGGAAGGCCTCATCTCTGGATATGTAAGAATCCTCTGTTTATGCACACCCCTGGACCAATCAAACAACAGTCATCACTAATAAAGGTTTATTTAATTCTCACAGTAAAATTTTAATATCACCAGCAGCCTGGGGAAGCTTTAGCAAGTGGGTTTGCTTGACATCAGATCGTTTCCATTCTGCCAGTCCCAATACTTCTTAATCTTTAATATCAAGGCAATTAAAATTAATGGCCACTCATCTGCAGCTACTGTGGGCAGTGTTTCCTTGACATCAATTGTTTGATGGGATTACCTAGAGGTTAAACTAACAAGCAAGGTTTAATTGGAAGCAATGAAAGAAGCAGCGATCATACGTTATGTTTAACCTGCATAACCACATTTAAATGAATATCTAGAAATGTTAAACTATTTCTCAAATTAAAATATGCACATCACACACATTCTGATATCACAGATTGGGGTACCGAGGCAGTCAGCTAGTAAGTTCACACAGCGCAACCCAGAGCAGTGTAATTAATATAGAAATTGACACCTAAACTCAGAAACGGTTTTCATGTTTTAGAAATAGAAACAATTACTTGCAGAAGACCCATCGTTACTCAGTGGGAAGCACAAAAGTTACAGGGCACGTGACCCCTCCTGCAACAGTGCTCACAACAGAGCCAGGCTGCAGAACGGGCCACTAAGGACAGCTTGCTCTACTGCTGAACTGTGATGGTCTGTACATTGGTCCCTCAGTGGAAACAGGCAGGAAATTGGTAAGGGGAAATGGAATACACTGTCCTGTTCTTCTCTTCTGAGTCTCACGTCAGTGATTCACAGCTCTGGCTGTGAGAGGGGCAAAGGACCAAGCAAGAATTTTAAGATTAATTAAAAATGAGAATAAAAACATAAGCACTCTTCTACTAACACTCAGTGTGCCTGGCCCCAGACAGAGCGTTTGGAAGTCAGGGAAGTGAGAAGGGTACACTGTGTGGGTTGCTGATTTTCTCTGGACACTTTCTCCCAGGCCAAGTGACAGGAAAAGCCTCCAGTCTCTTCTATATGCTATAATCATCCATGTCCCCTGCCTACATCCTGCAGATCACCACTTCAAAAAACAAAGCTGTTTTGGGGTTGAAACAGTGTTTTTGGCTCAGTGATGCCATATGCAAGGCCTTGGGTTCAATCCCTAGCATCAAAACAAAATAACCACAATGATTTTACTGGCTAAAAAGCTCCCCAGCTTCTCAATAAGGCTTCCTCTTATCCTTTCATGTGAACTTTCAATGCAAATAGTCAAGTCAGATGCAAGTTTGGATATGAAGGCTAAATGGCGAGGGCTCACATTCTGCTCTCACATCTATGTTGTTACTTAACAAGCTGAGTGACTTTGAACAAGTTCAGTCCCCTCTCATATAAAATGAGTGTGATAGTAACACACCTCCATCATAGAACAGTTGAGTGTGTTGGTGGTCTAGGCAAATGCATTATCTGATCACTATTAGCTATTACTATTCTTTATGTTTTATCAATGAAGGAACAGGGCAGCTAGACCATTCACAAGTTGCTCAAACCATATAGCAAAATAAGATGGATCCAGATTTCATTGAAGGACTTCCATCAGCATTTTCTGTTTTTCTGAGAATGTTTACTGAGCATGTTATCGTCAGTATTGTCCTAGGTGCTGTGGGGAGATGAAAAGGTAACTACATGGCATAAATCTAACTTTATGGCCATGAAAGCAATAGCAGCCCCTCAACACAGTTAGCAAATCTTGAAAGATGGTGATGAGGTCATACTGAGCTAAAGAGATGTCCTAGCAAGTCTGAGAAATTAGAGGGACCTTCCGCCCGAGGTAAGGAAGAAGCTAAACTGGGCTTCAGCATCCTTTCCACTCCTAATTTCAGTGGCAAACCCTCTAGAAGCTCACACCAACACAAACAGCTACAGTGAAAGCTGTGGCCTCCTCTCCCCAGACCTTAGAGATTATTCACTTCTCCAACTCCTTGTCTCTCTTCTCTCTTGGTGGTGATAGAGGCAGGGAAAAGCACTGTAGGACAGAGGTGAGGGGCATCCAGGAGTGTTTCTGAAGAGGCAGGATCTAAGGGGAAGATGAAGGAGTAAGCAGCATTTTGGGCAAGGGAGGCGAGGCACTGTTGTGTGACAGGTGAGATCCCTGCAGGTAGGCCAGCTGTGGTCCAGGAAGGGACAGGTAGAGCCTGCTAGTGTGCCTTGAAGGTATCACATTGCTACAATCCCAGGGTCCACTGTGTGGTGGCTGATGGCAAGGGCAGGTGGAGCTGGGCCTGTCCAGTGCTGAGGGGCTGCGAGCAATTTGCTGGAATCCTCCCTAAAGTAATTTTGAAAGATCATATACTAGCTCACACATTTTTATTCCTTGCACATTTTTAATGTTGGCATCTACGATTTTTCATTATAAGTCTTAGAGTTATAAACAATGTTATTCAGCGTTTCATAAATGTTGACATTTCAAAATAAAACTGCAACACTACTCTTTAAAATGTAGCCAGTCAAACACAATAGCACACCAATTCAAACGATCCACTTTAAAACATATAAGCTCATTTTTTTCAAGTTCAGAATTTTACATTCTTTTGTTCTTAAAAGTATATTTCTATTTTATTTTTCTCCCATATTATCCTAATGCAATATACTTTTATGCTTAGCATAAGAAATATATGAAAATTTAAACATTTAAATTGTTTTTATTTCCTATAATTATAAAGCTATACATGTTTGATATTCCCTTCTGGATTACGCTGTCATTACACTTAATCTAAAATTGGTGAAAGCAATATAAATACTTATTCTGATAAATAAAAGTACTTATTTTGAACAATAAATGTAAAGTTTATTTTACATGCATTTTTTTGATCAGAGAGGCAAGTGTTATAAAATTCTGAACAAAGCATAGGTTATTACTAATACAGTTCATATTAGCCTTTTCTGAGGACCAAAGAGGGGCTCATACTTTAGGGCAAAAGACTCCGAGGTACTGGGCCAATTATTCCTTCTTTCAGAAAACGAGAGGAAAGATGGGAAGTGGGAGGAAGGAAAAAAGAAGCGACAGGAAGCTTCCTGCAGCAACCTTAAGGTTTGAGGACGGAGAATATACACACTCACACAAAAGATCCATCAGTGAGAATTTAAACCTGCATGGATGTCCTTGCGAGCATCACTAGCTGCTGCCTGGAGCAGCAGGGCTCCCCTGGAAAATGCTGCCTGAAGTGGTTGGTCTAATTCTGGCTAGGAGTTAATTCCTCTGTGACCACAGCTAGGAAACTCTAGGACAGGGTATGCCTGGAGAAGGCCTTCTTCACTGTAAGCATGCGGCTCACTTGGGCAACCTCTCCCATGGGATACAAAGAGCAGCTAGACCAAGAATAAATTGGTCAGCTCGAGGAAAAGGCATTCAATTTAAGAAACAAGTGAGTTTGTGTGTATGTGTGACTTGTTATTTACCCTAACTTTTCCAGAGATTATGTCAACAAAAATTATATATATTCTCTGACCAAAATTATTATAAAAACTTATCTTGAGGAATTAGAGATACTTGTACAAAGATATTTACCTCAACCCTACTTATAGTAATAACATCAAAGATAAATAATATGCAATAACAACAACAAAAATGTATAGGGACCTGTATGATGGAAAACAATCATTGATTATAGATCATGTTGAAAAGAAATACTTATTGACATGGAATTATTCATAATGTACTGCAAAGAAAAGTTAACTTTTCCTTTCATATGATATGAGGTCTTTGTGTGTGAAAATACCCACAGATAGACATAGATGCATATATCCACAGACTTGTATGTGTGCACAGGAATGAAATATCACACCAACCACCCAAGTGTGGTCATGATTAATGGTGGATTTTGTTAGCATATAGTGCTTAACAAATATGAATTCTGTAAAGTACTGCTATCTGGCATCCTGCACATACATGGTAGTGTGTGGAGTTCTCATACATACTAAGACAGCCATGCCAGTGGGCGATCACCAGCCTGCCTATACTTCATTGTCAATAGAAATGTCATTATGCAGTTTTGCTTCTAAAGCAGTTACTGAGAGCTGAATATAGTAGCACATGACTGTAGTCTCAGCACATGGGACACTGAGGCAGGAGGATTGCTTGTGCCTAGGGGATCAAGACCAGACCAGGCAACACAGTGATAGTAAATATATACTACTGAAAAGTCACACAATACTAATGCATTTTATTCTGGGCCCCAATGATTCAGGAAGAATCAATTCTAATTTCTTATCTGGGAGAGGTTTCAAGTAGCAGAATTCTGAATACAAAATTAAATCACTTTATAAATCTCAAGCCATTAAAATTTCCCAACAGCTTTGTATTTAAGAAAAATTCCATGTTAAAATAAAAGGCTAACCCATCTACAATGTCTATACAGTCACCAACAGGCAACTTATCAGCTGGCTTTAATTGTATCTTACATTTCCATTTCTATCACATTTATTTATCATGTTAATAACAACATTAAGTAAAGGAGAAAGCCATCACTTTGAGACTTAATCTGCACAATTGCAGGGTGTTAGCTCTCCCTCCACGGCAGACCACGTCTGGAAGAAGAGACAGCTAACATGGAAGCACCACTATTGAAATTAGCAAACTGAAAATTTATGAAGCACAGCTCTTGACAAACTTGCCACTGTGTCTCCTCATGTTTACCTGTGATGCATGCTTTATGTAGTGTGCCTAATTAAGCAAACATTATGGAATGCTGAATGGGAGGCCGTGTAAAATGGAACATGGCAAGTGTAACTGCATGGTTAATGTTTTACTTCGTCAAAGTTTCTCCCTAATCGATATGTTCTTATCCCGTGCTATAAGCTCAGTTTTAAATGAAGGATAGGAGCCAGGTCTGTTGAACTTTTAAGGCAAATGTGTTGGTAAACACTAAACCTCATTTCATTCATTCCTCTGCCCCCCAAGGCAGGCATCTGGTAGCTCCTCAAGGGCAGAAAGCCTAGATAACTGTGTGGTATGTCTCCCCAGAGGCTCTAAAGGACAGGCAGATAAATGGTTCTGAGAGCTAACTAGAGCCACCAGCTCTGCAAGTCCTTGCCTACCTGTGTTCCTGTCTACTGTAGGCCAGTCATGACAGTTAAGGCTCTCTTGTCCTGGGCTATATTAGGGGCTGTGACATTCACTAATGGTGCTACTGTAAAAATTAAACTTTCCAGTACAAAATGATAATCCAAACCTTTATTTTCACTTTAAAAAATAAACTCCAAATGTATAACAACAGGCTCGAAAACCAACTTTTGGAACACAATCACTCCTAACGGAAGAACCAAAAAACTTGAGATTCTGCTTCCACGTTATTTGAAGTAATTTAAAGTCAGTCAATTCAAAATACTTGTCAAGAACAGTATTTTTGTTTGTCTGTTTGTTGGAAGCTATGAAAGATTGTATTGCCATAATGTGCTGACACCCTTAGAGTTTGGCTTCGTTCTTTCTCATGATAGACTGATAAATACTCGTGACACTCACAAAGAGTCTCATCTGCAAGAGTCTATATAAACTGTCAGCCTCATGGCCACAGTGCACACAGGATGACACTGCTCATCTTCCTGAAACATGCGCTGAGAGTAGCTTCCACAGATGGTGCATCCTTTAAGATTATTTCTCTTTCCTTCCCTCAAAAAAAAAAAATTCTCCTACTTCTAAAAATAAAACTAGGTTAGGTAAACACTCCATGCTTTCCTTCCTGGGCTCCAGAGAGCCACAGTCTCACAACGGGGTACTGCAGCTACAGAGCAGCTTTCACTAGTGTGCTACAAGGTGGAACTGTCACCAGGTAATACCGTAGCCCAGAATCCAAACCCAAGGGTATCCTAAATAATAACAGGGCAGATTTTTACCCTCAGATGTTTCATATAAATCTAATGATGGTAAATAAAAACATAAAATTTTATTCAGTCCTATATAAAAGTCCTAGACAAGTTTTGTTTATTCCAGCACCACTGCTTAGCACACACATGGCAGTTTCTTTTGAAACATGAAAGAAAATGTCATTGATTTCCTTTCCTTCTCTTTATTATGTCTTACAATGCTGGAGTCAACCTAAGGCTTCCCACACACTGTGAGCACCTGACTGACTCCTGACTGACTTCATTTAAAAGGAACCCCGCCCTTGAAAATACATGAATACACCTCGCCCAAACCACATTATATGCATTTAAAGACTAAAGACTACAGCAAGGCTAGGTCTGTGAGAGTTTAAGAACAGACATATCCCTTCCTCACCCTGGATCTCAGCATTTTGTAGTCTGCAGGAACTTGAGGGCTGGCAGTTGCGGTTAGTACACTGATTTGTTGGAGGTCAGAACCTCTAGCTCCTGATTCCTCTCTTGATCAAGTCCAATGATCAGCTCCCAGCCCCAAATGCTGGCTGAATGGCTGCTAAAGTAGCACTGACTGGGCGCTCATGACATACAAATTGTACTGCTATCTTCACAGTGATCTCAATAAGCACCAAACCTCACAAAGACACACCAGCACTCAGAGCTTACAGACAGTACGGCTCCATTAAACAGCCCTCTCTAGGTCCCAGCAAAAGGTGGGCAGCTTGGTCAGAAATTCCTCTGCCCTTGGCTATCCTGACTGAACATGGATCTACAGTTGGAACACACATTTCTCAGAATTTAGGCTGCGAAAGGGCACTGTCGCTGTCTGTTTAGGGCTATGAGTAACTAAGATGAGTTTTGGCTACGAGCTGGTATACCTGCAGGACAATAGTTTAACAAGTTGAATGAGACATAGGAAAAGGAAAATTACCAGTCTAGAATGTCCCTACTTTGGCCTTCTATTTTCATCTGGCATGGTCCCAGTTAGGAAAATTGTGACTCCTTTAACCTCTTTCTACCCCTGGACTCCGAGATCTGCCAGTGCAAATCACAAACTCAGGCCGCTAACAGGCTTTGCCAGTGACCCTACTTTTTTGGACTCATCTCTGGCCAGAGTATTCATCCTACACATCTCATGAGTGTTGGGAGGGCACTGTGTTCCCCAAGGCAACCCCTTTTGTCATTGCTTTGACTTCTTGCATGCTGTCTTACCTTTACCTTCCTTCTGTTGGTCACTACACTTGTACTAGCAAGTGTAAACATTAACAAAGACCAACGAAGCACTCCATATGTGGTGATCAATCCTCCCAACAATCAAATGAGCTAGAGTTTACTATTTTCCTTATTTTATAAACAAGCAAACAAAGACCTAAAGAGTCTTAATGACATTTTCAGACATTCAGCTAGTAAGTGGTGGAGCACATAAGCAAACCGTGCTGGTCTGAGTTCAGAACACAGGCCCACCTACTCACCTTCTCCTTGAGGCTCCCATTTCTACTTAGAGACTCATCTTTTAATTCCATTTCTAAGAATGAAAACTACAAATACATTGCTCATTCTGAATACTAAAGGACTGAACACCCAAATGTTTACCTAAGTTTGTGTGTCTCTGTGTGGGTATACACATGTGAATGTAAGGCGACCATGGAGGCCAAAGACACTGAGTGCCCCAGAGCTGGAGTTACAGGCTGTTGTGAGCTGAAACATGTGGTTACTGAGAACTGAACTCGGGTCCTCTGCAAGAACAGTGTTCTTAACCATGAGCCATCTCTCCAGCCCCACCAGACAGATTTTCAAAGAAGCAGAGCTCAGTTTTGTTGGGGTGCAGTCCGTCTGTTTTCAGTTCTGGTCATCTCTACCTCTATTCTTACTATTTCCTCCTTTCTAGTCTTTTCAGTCTCATATTAGTCTCCTTTAATATTCTGAGATGGTTCCCTATCATTTAACTCCAGCTATCTGTGTGTATATAAAATATACACATACACATACCATAATCAATGCATACCATAGACTATATACATGCATTTAAATGTATATATTTATTTTCAAGAAAAACCTTAGGAGTCAATAAAACTTAGACATACCTGAATTTCCATTAACACTTAACTAAAATGTTTTCAAAATTCCCCTGTGTATTCTTCATTAACCCAGGGCTTATTAAAGATACTGGTTAAATTCCAGACATTCAGAAATTTTCTCATGTCTTTTTATTACTGATGTCTACTATAACTCCACTGTAGTCAGAAAGTATACTCTGTCTTAGCTTGTTTAAAATGTATACTTCACATGTGGTAGAACTCTGTTATTCTGGCACTTAGAAGGTAGAGGCAAGAAGATAAAGTTACATAGCAAGCTCAACATCAGCCGGGACTACCTGAGTCCCCGTTCCTTCTCAAAACCTAACACACACACACACACACACACACACACACACACACACACACATTCTACAACTATTGGATATAGTATTTTATGTAGCTGTAAATTTTTGTTCAAATCTTCTATATTTGTGATACCTAAATGCACCAAAACAACCAACATCAATACTAATCTAGAATCTACAAGCCATCAGAACCATTGTAGATGTTTTGGTTTGGAACTTACGGAAACAGGGTCCTGAAATCTGTATTCTGACCAGTGTCTAGATCATTCTTATGCATGCTAAAGCTTGAGAAGCACTGTTTTGTGTCCATGCTGTAGTGTGCATTTGTGTCCATCTGCTGCTCAGTAACAGAGAGATATGGAATTCTCCTACTGTGATTTTTCGATCTTAATTTTTCTTTGAAATTATTGAATTGCTTTATATTCTGGGCTGATGTTATCAAATGCTCACAAATGTAGAGCTTCTATCACAAGATTATTTTGTATTACCCGTAAAATCTTCTGTCTTGAAGTACCTTGAATCTGGTATTGCTTTCTATTGGTTATTGCTTGCCCACTATATATTTTTGAGGTTACTACTCTTGTTTTTCCTGTATCCTTATATTTTAAGTACATTTCTTAAAGAACACATAATTTTCCTCTTATATCCTATTCGACTATGTTTTCTTGCTTATTTAGTCTATGACTACTGACATACTTGGAATCCTATAAGCCCATAAGTATTTCTAATCTGTTTCACTTATTCTGTATCCCCCTCCCCCTTTTACCCCTCTTTAGTTTTTACTCTATATCTCCTTGGTATTTATTTGAAAATTATGTAGACCTTTAGCACCCTTAAAGTGACTAAAGATTTCACAGTCCTGACCACTGGAGTTTAACATTAACTAGCACTTTATTAGTTGGTATTTTCCCAGAAAATGCAAGAGTCTTAGAATATTCCCCTTCATATACAAGACATTATCATTACACATTTTAATCCTGTGCATACTATAAACAAAGTAGGATATTAGTATCCTTATGTAATAGATTTTGATTCAAACCCACCCAACTATTCTCTTCTTACCATATTCTACAGCTTCCTATCTGAAATCTTTTATTTCTCAATGAAGATTTGCGCGTGCACGCACATTCGCACATGCGCGCACGCAGACAGAGAGAGATTTTTTAAGATAGAGTGAGACAAATCTTCAATTTTTCATAAAAACATCTCTATTTGACTTGTATCAAAAGGCATTTGGGCAGGAATGGAATTCTCAGCTGACATCTGCTTTAACTTCATCTCTTTGATGATGTCCACCCTCCCTGATACAACTTTATTATTCAGTTAAGTTAGTGGACAGTGTAAGTGTTGCTTTTATAGCACACTCTTATTTTCGCTCTGGATACTTTAGATTTGACTATTTAGCATGGATTACTATTTATTTATTCTGTGTGGAAACTACAGTTCTTGATAAATTTGGGGCTTGGAATCTGCCATAAGATTTGCAAAACATTCATTTATTACATTTAAATTGATATGCACTGCTGGTGCTAGAATTATTTTTCACAAATCTAATCATGCATCTCTTCAGAATACCTCTCCTTATTCTATGGAATAGCACTTAACACTATGGAAGATTATATACATATAGCCTAATAATTATGACCTCTTTGTTTAATATTATGTTACACGATATCTTATATAATTGCTCATATAATAATTACATGAACTGTATTCATATGGGTCATACCACATACACTTATATATAAATCCATATATGTGTTCACTTATGTGTGCATATACGTACATACATACATACATACATACATACATACATACATACATCTCTTCTTTCCTGATTAGAATGTGAGCTGCATGAATGTGAGCTGCATAAAGGCAGGATCTCTGTGGCATTCATGATATAACACTGCCCAATGACTCTGAAGTTGTTAGTTGGATGTTATTAGATCTAAACCACTCTGCCTCATAAGTGTAGGCCTTCCCCCACCAGGCTCTGTTTTGACTTTCCAATTCCTATTGTCTTAAGCCCCTTACTCAGCAAATGTTTCATGCCTGGGCTGGATGCTGTTGGGCATTAAGAATATAGCTCTGAATAGGGCAACCAACAGTTCCAACCAACATGGAGCTTACCATCTCTAAGTGAACACCACTCAACAATTTAACCCTTAGATTAGGCTAAGAGCTGTGGAGGAAAGGGGAGCTATAAGAATATGCAAGGGAGGGCATAAACTGGCTATCAAGGAAAGCTAGCTTGGAAGGAGCAGAAATTAGTACACCATTTTCCCTGGTTCTTGTGTGTAGAGAACACCACAGAGAAACACACACATACTTGCTACTTAACAACCACTTATAGGTGGTTTTCATGTATTTTCTCACGGAAGCACCCATAATTCTATTTCTAGCCCAATCGCACATTTGAGCAAAGCAGGTAGGGGTTACCTGACAGACCAGCCTTCTGCTGATGCATTTTTCTTTGCTTAGAATACCTTTCCTTGCTAGTTTCCCTCTGGGGTATCCTATCCATCCATCTCCAGGTTCTACAGATCATCTTTCCTACAGGGCTCTTCCTGGTGCTATCGGCAGGAGGTAAGTAAGCCTCTCCCCACATTGTGTCTGGGCAGAGAGGATAGGTGAGTAAGGACAGAAAAGCAGCCAATAGAAAAGAAAAAGACAGTCAAGGGCACCTTTGGAGAAGGCTTCTGGGAGGGAGCATCACAGAATCACGTAGAGAGAAGCCAGGGGGTCTGGGAATGCATCCTGCACTGATCTGCATCTTTGCCCTTGGGCTACACCATCTATTTTCTGATCATTCCTTCCTCTTGCTCTCCACCCTGCTGTGGGCCCTGAGGCTGCCCTCTGCCTCAGGCTTGCCAATTGCTGGAGGCTGGAAGGAGATGAGAGGAAGAGGAAAAGGAGGCCACGGTATCTACTCCCCTGGCACCTTCCCTCATGTAACATCCTTCTGAGGTTCTGGCAACTCTTCCTGTATCTCTTGAGGCTAAGAGGCAGCAACAGAACCACCTGCCAACATCATCCGTTGTTTCCCTACACTCTGCCCACAGTTTTATAAATAGTCACTTTATTAAAATTGTCTCACATTTTTCTATTTTGAGCATGCCATCTGTTTTCTGCTGGGACCCTGACTTGCAGATTAGCCTACTGCCCTGACAAGCCTCACAGAAGTGAGGCACTAGAAAGGTGAGATGCAGTGATGAGAGACAGGATGCAGAGGGACTGGAGGGAATACATATTAACACAGAAGAAAGGAGATGGGTACAGTGAAGGAGGGGAAATTGGAAGGTCCACATTCAGATGAGGACTTCCTTTAAGATAGGAAAATTCAAAACCACTTAAGTCTATCATGGGAATAGATTAGTCCCCCTGTTCTTAGATCTGAGTATCACAAAAGGAGTGGTAGAGGTTCCATCAGGAAAGTCCAGTTTGAAATATGCATACTTGACATTCCTAGAGAAGGCCTAAGAGCAGGCTAATCACTGCCCCATGGTAGGCACCCCTTTCCCAGATCAAGCAGGTGTCCCTGGTCTACACTAGGTGTTACTGCCCACTCAAAGCACTCTCATATTTTTACATCTGACTCTTTTATTCTTTACACATTGTTTAGTGACAGCTTCAACTCCACTAGGATACAAAATAGGAGCTTTTAGAATAGAAGGTCTGTCGCCTTTTAAAACAGTGTGAAAGAACCTCCATGACACAATAGCAGCCATTTTCCTCCAAGCTGCTTCTGGTCTATCTATGGCACACTTACAGCCGAAAACCATTTCTGCTGGTGTCTACTGCCAAAGCAACTGAAAAGGCCTTTATGGACAGCTGAAACAGATATGGTAATTTGATAGTCATCTTTTTTTCCCCTGCTCTAATAATTACTTTAACGGGCTTCTTCTTGTTTTTAATAGATTTTTTTAATAAGGAAATCTTACTTACAAATTTTAATTAGCTTACTGAATATTCACTGCTTTGGAGTAAGTAGTTTAATGAGTAAGAGATCTCAGACTACTAACTAGCCTAGCTTCTGCACAGCAGCTTAGGGGAAGGATGCAGCTCTCCCGAGCGCCCAGTCTGTACACACCAGCCAGACTCTTGCCTAGGCCCCTGGGACACAGGAACCACACTGCCACTGGCAGGGAAGAAAAGTGATAATCCACTTTCTTCCTTTGTGTCGAGCATCTCTACCCCAGTTCCGCCACTCATGAAGGCCTGAAATAGTCCTTGTCAAATCATCCTCTGAACCTCAGACTCTTTATCTGTGAGGAACAGGTCAATGTTGTTTGTGCTGGACTGTTAACAGACAGGTCCTGTGCACCAACTTTAAAGGCTTTGGAATGTTGGTTAATGGCATGAATGAAGAAATGAATCTAATATCACTTAACTTCTACTATTTCTGGTTCTCTTCTGCTTTAAAAAAAAAACAAATTTTAATTACAGTACTTTTCAGTACAGCAGCAGTGAAGTATAAGTTAACATTTTTCATTCTAAAAACGCCTAACTGAAAAGATAGATTCAAAATCAGAATCAGGAGAACAATGGAGACTTTGTGTCTTAGTAACTTGAATAATCCATGCAAGTTAGCTGTACTCCAAAAGTAAAGGAATATTAATAACCGCTCCACTAATTAAGAAAATGTGACAACTTAAGTATGAGTCTCGGTGCATGTGAAATTTGCAATAACAGTTTTGAGACTCTTCAGGTTACTGTGTGAAAGGGAACTCCAGCTTCTGAGTTGAACTGAGCCTCAGAACAGGAGACTTGACTCTGGTCCAGCTGAATTCTACATGGGGACGTGTATTTACAGCATGCTATCGTGTATCAATGGTGGACTGCTGTGGCTTCCATTTCCACTCTCCTATCCACTTAGCTTTTTACATATGAGCTTTCAGAGCTACAGCACAGACACTATATTCAAGAAGAAATTCTTACTTTTCTCTCTGAAACTTCTCTCTGAAATCTTTCCCTATTGTTCTTAACGGCAACTCTATACCCTTGATGCTCAGAAAAAAATGTCATCCATACCCGACTTCCCCTCACCTCCTGTGTCAGCAGCCCTGTTGGCTGTACTTCCACGGTGCATCCAGAACCCTGCCCAGTTCATCACCTCTGCACTGACACCCTGGCCTAAGCCACTATCATCTTCTGCCTGCATTACTACAGCTGGTGTCAGCTTCTCCTTATCCCCATGATCTGTTTTCAATCAGCCATCATGGCAGTCCTGTTAGAACACAGATGATACTCTCACTCCTGTTTCTCACCTGACTTGGAGTAAAAGCTGCAGCCATCCCCACTGCCCAGCAGCCTTCTGGACATGTGGCCTCTTGAGTAGCTTCCTCTACTCCTCCTTTACACAGGCTGCCTCCACCCCAGACTTCCCATGCTGTGTCCTCTGCTAAAGAGTTCCTCACCAACTGCACATACAGTGTCCAAATCTCCAACTCTCCCAAGTTCTTTTCCTCACCTAGTAAGCAGAATCTCTCCTAACCCCACCAACTCCCTCCTTTATTTCTTTCCATAGCATCTATCATTTTCTAATTTGCTATCCCCTTCATTTACCTCTTGTTATATTTTCCCACAAAAGCTTATATAATCTTAAGAGCAAGTTTGTTGTCACAGTGCATGTAAACTCGAGTGATGTGGAAAACACTCACACAGAAAGAGGCTAGCATCCTAGGTACGGATCGTGATGGATTTTCATAACATGAACACACCCAGGAACCCCCGACTCACAGCAGGAGTCCTTCCCCCGCCTACTCACTACTCCCCTAAAGGCAACTGCAGCCCTCACTTCCACCACCTAAGGGTAACATGGCCTGTTTCTGAGTCTGTTACAAATGGAATCATGAGTCTCTAGCATTATGCAGATACACAGAGCTATATATAGTGAATTTTCAATGCTGAATCATAGTCCAGTTATGCATAAGTAAACCACACCGATTTCCCCATTTCCAGACATTGCACTGTCTTGGCTGTATGACTACCACTGCCACAGACATTCCACTATGAATCTTGTGGCAAATATCCATACATATTTCTATTAGGTAAGGCTAAGAATCATTTGAACACTGATAAAGACTCCTACTGTGTAGACCAAGCTGGCTTCTAACTTAGAGAGAGATCCACTTGCCTCTGCTTCCCGAGTGCTCGGACTAAGAGTATGCACCACCATACCTAGCTTTCTTAACTTACATGTAGCTTTACTATGAATGGTACTTAAGTCAGCCACTGTAAACTCACAATTTAAACGGAAACATGCATTGATCTTGCTGAAATGCTTTGGATATTCCTTCCTGATCCCTGTTCTCACTCTTCCTGTTGTTAGTCTCCTTGTCTCCATGTTGTAGTTGACCATGTGTCTCCACCTCTGGCTTCATGGAGGATGCCCATACGCTACGCATGATCTGCAATTTGCATTTTCACTTGACGTTATGTTTCTAGACCACACTGGAATTGACACACATTAAAATTCATCCTTCCACGGCTGTAAGGTGTGCCACTATGGGAATTATAGTTTATCCACCTTTTTAGAAAAATAGACAACTGTGTACTTCAAGTTTCCAGACAGTTTAGTGTTACTAACAAGACTTTTGCAATGTCTTAGTATACCTTTTAGGTGAGAAGATTTCCAGGCATTTTCATATAGATGTAAAACTGAGGGTTGACTGGCCTAGGCATTTCTCACATGAATATAACAACCTGACCCCTGGCAGGAAACAGGGCCCCTGCTGCTGCACACAGGCTTAGAACCCTTGGCATGGTCCAACTTAACTCTTTGCCAGTCTATGAAGGGTAAAATGTTACTTCACTGTAGTTTTTCAACTACACTATCCAGATTGCTACTGAGAATGTGAGGTTAATTTTTTAGACAGGAAGTAGGTGAATTCAGAAAGTTGTCACAATTTAAGTGGATACATATATTGACTGCTGAAAGTCTCTGCTGGATGGGACAAGATCAGGAAGCATGTCTTAAGACAGGTGAGTATCTCTGTCTATATTATTTCTGGGTCTTCACCCTTTTCTCAAAACTTTCAATGATGATTTCAAAGCAAACTATAGAAAATAAATGGTGTAGCCAGGTGTGAGGGAGGGTGTCCACTGCCCCAACTACTAGGAAGATGAAAACATGAGGACTATTGTACCTACAAGTTTGAGTGAGACCTAGGCAAGATAGAAAGATAGATATTTAATTTCAAATAAAGACAAGAAGCAGAAAAACCAGGTGTGAACCAGCAAACAGTACTTGCTGCCAAGCCTGATGATCTGAGTTTCTGGAACCTATGTCAGAGAAAGAACTGACTCTGTGCCTGTGCCAGTGCACACTGCACATCCACATCCCCTCACACAGAAACAAATACATTTTTTTTTTTTGTTTTTTGTTTTTTTGTTTTAAAAGTCAGGTGAGATGACACATGCCTGAAATCCCCACATGGAGGTACAGGCAGGAGGCAGCAGCAAGTGCCAGTCTGGCCAGGCCACACTGAGGAATGCTGTTTCAGCGTTTCTCAAAGCATAGAAACAAATGCAAATGATGCACTAAACAGTGTTTTTGAACACTTGTTAAGTGTGTTCCCAGTCCCTTTAGAAGTGAAATCTCTTGACAGAACAGACAGAAGAAAACCTTTTATTGCTAATTCCACAAGCATATATTGAATATGTCCTAGAACTACATCTAAATTGCTATCTATGTACTAAAGCTATCAAAAAAAAATCTGGATTATAGAGCTCTTGAAAAGGATATAATGTATGCTATTCCCCAGTGCCAAATGTATTGTTAAAAGTTAAAAACAAAGAATGGGAGCAGAAAAACACATTAAAGGAGCCACAACATTCAGGCAAGAAAGCAGACCTGGCTGGCAGCTGGCTCAGCACATGAGCCCTTTCACTAGAGTTTGGGGATATGCGCTGTGCTGTTTAATCTATGCTCAGCTTGGCTGGGTTTAGAGTCAACTACAAGTCACATCCTGGGACTGTCTGTGAGGTCATTTCCAGAGAATAAAAAGGAACAGGACACAATGGAGATCAAAGTTCAACTCACAATCCAATCTATAGC
The DNA here is from genome assembly GCF_004785775.1 of Grammomys surdaster. Taxonomy (NCBI): domain Eukaryota; kingdom Metazoa; phylum Chordata; class Mammalia; order Rodentia; family Muridae; genus Grammomys; species Grammomys surdaster. The sequence goes on along the minus strand of NW_021620941.1, from coordinate 98,147 downwards.
CACACACTCCCAGCAACAGGCCTCCCTCCCATGAAGGCCTGTGTCCTTGAACTGTGGTAAGAATAAGCCCTTCCTCCCTCCTGTTGCCCCTGGAACCCAGCACATTATACGCAGTGTTTTAAGTGCAAGGCAGTGCTATACAGTCTGTACAGAGGCATTTTCTATTAAATATAACTTTGTACCTGGCAATCCAAATCAATTACATCCCATTTGAAATTGGCAATCCTGGAGACTGAAGTTCTATCCCTACTATCCAGCAGGAAGCAGAGAACCAACTCCTGAAAGTTGTCCTCTCATCTCTGCACACAAAATTGCACATGTGTGTCTACAAAGACACTAAATAAAATATTTTAAAAAGAAACTAGGCAGGAAACAAAGTACACCACAATTTAATAAGCAAAGGAAATTAAGCTTTGAATGAAATCTTAATTATAAGTCAAAGTTAGAGTAGAAACAATATTAAAACAAAAGTTTAAAAAAGCAGCCTAGGTCAGGAGTGGTGGCCTCAGGCCTACAATCCCAGCAATACGGAGGCAGAGGCAGGCAGATTTTAGTGAGTTAGTTCTAGGCCAGCCAGGGCTATACATTGAAAACCTATCTCAAAAAAACAAACAAACAAAACCAACAACAAAACAAAATCGAGTAAACTCAGGGTATTATTTTCTCTTAAATAACAATAGCAGAAGACATTAATATAAGACATTCATTGAAACACAAAGAGGATTTTTTTTTATGTCTTGGGTTCAAGTGTATAGAAGGAATATATGCATTATATGTCAAGAAGCGGTAGTCTGAGTGAGAATGGCCCATACAGACTCCTCTTTGAATGTCTGGTTCCCAGCTGGGGAGACTGTTCAGGAAGGATTAGGATTCTATTGAGGATTCAATTCTACTGAACTTTTAGAAGAGCTAGCTTTTCTTTGAGCACCACCTTATCAGGACTGATTCTTATATTATCACTGTTCATTCCCAAGAGAAGCACTGCTTCCATGGCAAATTATTAAAGAAGTGAAGATTTGAATAACATGTAGGGTATTTCAGTTATATGTTTATAGTCATCCTTCAGTAACTACAGTAGGGTGTGCTCCGGAACCCCTCAGGGGACATCAAATCCAAAGATGTTCAAGTTACATAACAGAGCATTTGTAGTTCACCTACACATAGCCTCCTGTGTACTGAAGCCATCTTCATAGTACTCATAACATCTAACTCATTACTGTAATATTTAGCAAATAATCACAAAGCTACACCTGTTGGCACAGATGCACTGCTTTTCAATGGATACAGGAGGGATATATATTTTTAAATTAATTAATGATTTATTTTTTATGTATGAGTGTTTTGCTTGGATATATGTCTGTGCACCAAGTGCCTACACAGACCAGAAGAGGGCATTAGATCCCCTGGGACTGGAGTTACAGATGGTTGTGAACTGTCCTGTGGGTGACGGGAAGTCCTCTGGGAAAGCAGCAAGTGCTCTCAACTGTTGAGCTATCTCTCCAGTCTTGAGGAAGACTATGTTAGTATCTCAACCTACAATTAAACTTTGAGTAACAAGGACGAAAGCAAAGAAATCCACAGGATTCCAACATTGCAGCACAGCTACCGACACACAACTGTGTGAACTCCTTTAGGCTTTCACTGAAGAGTTCAATTACTTTCCTTTCCACAACAAATAAACTGGTTTCTTTCTTTTTTTTTTTTTATTGGATGATTAATTTACATTTCCTATGTTGTCCCCTTACCCCATCCCCCACCACCCCCTCAGAACCCCCAATCCCCTCACCCCTCCTCCTTCTTCTCTGTGGATGTAACCTCTAGCTACACCCCCCCCACTCCCACCTCCCCACCCTCAAAATTCCCACCCCCTGGGGCATCCAGCCTTCATGAGGTCAAGGTTCTCTTCTTCCACCTATGCCCAGCAGGGCCCTCCACTTTTACATATTCAGCTGAAGCCCTGGATCCCCCCCCTAAGTGCTCCCAGGCTGGTGGTTTAGACCCTGGGAGCTGTGGTTGGTTGGTATTGTTGCTCTCCTCATGGTGCCGTAAATCCTTTCAGCTCCTTCAGTCTTCACTCTAACTCCTCTATTGAGAACCCCATGATCAGTTCAATGGTTAGTTGTGAGCATCTGCCTCTGAATATGTCTGACTCTTGAAGGCCTCTGAGGAGATATCCATATCAGGCTCTTATCAGCATGCACTTCCTGTCTTCCACATCAGCATCTACCTTTGGTGATTGCACATGGGATAGATACTCAGGTGGAATGGTCTTGAGACGGCCCCTCCTTCAGTTTCTGTCCCTCACTTTGTCTCCATATTTGCTCCCTTGAGTGTTTTGTTCCTCCTTCTAAGAAGGACCGAATCACCCTCACTTGGTCTTCCTTCTTTATGGGCTTCATGTGGCCTGTGAGTTGCATCTTGGGCATTTCAAGGTTCTAGGCTAATATCCAATAATCAGTGAGTGAATACCATGTGTCTTCTTTTGTGATTGGCTTACCTCACTCAGGATGATAATTTCTAGTTCCATCCATTTACCTAGGAACCTCTCGAATTCATTGTTTTTAATAGCTGAGTAATACTCCATTGTGTAAATATACCACATTTTTTGAATCCATTCCTCAGTTGAAGGACATCTGGGTTCTTTCCAGCTCCTGGCTATTATAAATAAGGCTGCTATGAACATAGTTGAGCATATGTCCTTATTATATGTTCGAGCATCTTCTGGGTATATGCCTAGGAGTGGTATAGCTGGATCCTCGGGTAATGCTATGTCCAATTTTCTGAGGAACCGCCAGACTGATTTCCAAAGTGGTTGCACCATCTTGCAGTCCCACCAACAATGGAGGAGTGTTCCTCTTTCTCCACACCCTCGCCAGCATCTACTATCACCTGAGTTTTTAATCTTAGCCATTCTGACTGGTGTGAGATGGAATCTCAGGGTTGTTTTGATTTGCATTTCCCTGACGACTAAGGATGCTGAACATTTCTTTAGATGCTTCTCGGCCATTCGAGTTTCTTCCGTTGAAAATTCTTTGTTAAGCTCTATACCCCATTTTTTAATAGGGTAATTTGGTTGTCTGGAGTCTAATTTCTTGAGTTCTTTGTATATATTGGATATTAGCCCTCTATCAGATGAAGGATTGGTAAAGATCTTTTCCCAATTTGTTGGTTGTCGTTTTGTCCTATTGACAGTGTCCTTTGCCTTACAGAAACTTTGCAATTTTATGAAGTCCCATTTGTCGATTCTCGATCTTAGAGCATATGCCATTGGAGTTCTGTTCAGGAACTTTTCCCCTGTGCCCAAGTATTCGAGGCTTTTCCCCACCTTCTCTTCTATTAGTTTCAGTGTATCTGGTTTTATGTGGAGGTCCTTTATCCACTTAGATTTGAGCTTTGTACAAGGGGATAAGAATGGATCAATTTTCATTCTTCTACATGTTGTCCTCCAGTTGAACCAGCACCATTTGTTGAAAATGCTGTCCTTTTTCCACTGGACAGTTTTAGCTCCTTTGTCAAAGATCTAGTGACCATAAGTGTGTGGGTTCATTTCTGGGTCTTCAATTCTATTCCATTGATCTTCCTGCCTGTCTCTGTACCAATACCAGGTAGTTTTTATCACTATTGCTCTGTAGTACAGCTTGAGGTCAGGGATGGTGATTCCTCCAGAAGTTCTTTTATTGTTGAGAATAGTTTTCGCTATCCTGGGTTTTTTGTTATTCCATATGAATTTGAGAATTTCCTTTTCTAACTCTGTGAAGAATTGAGTTGGGATTTTAATGGGGATTGCATTGAATCTGTAGATTGCTTTTGGCAAGATGGCCATTTTTATTATATTAATCCTGCCAATCCATGAGCATGGGAGATCTTTCCATCTTCTGAGATCTTCTTCAATTTCTTTCTTCAGAGACTTGAAGTTCTTGTCATACAGGTCTTTCACTTGCTTGGTTAGATTCACACCAAGGTATTTTATATTATTTGCAACTATTGTGAAGGGTGTCATTTCCCTAATTTCTTTTTCAGTCTGTTTATCTTTCATGTAGAGGAAGGCTACTGATTTGTTTGAGTTGATTTTATAACCAGCCACTTTGCTGAAGTTGTTTATCAGGTTTAGGAGTTCTCTGGTGGAAGTTTGGGGGTCACTTAAGTATACTATCATATCATCTGCAAATAGCGATATTTTGACTTCTTCCTTTCCTATTTGTATCCCTTTGACTTCTTTTTGCTGTCTAATTGCTCTGGCTAAGACTTCCAGTACTATATTGAATAGGTAGGGGGAGAGTGGGCAACCTTGTCTAGTCCCTGATCTTAGTGGGATTGCTTCAAGTTTCTCTCCATTTAGCTTGATGTTGGCTACTGGTTTGCTGTAAATTGCTTTTACTATGTTTAGGTAGGGGCCTTGAATTCCTGATCTTTCCAAGACTTTTATCATGAAGGGATGTTGAATTTTGTCAAATGCTTTCTCAGCATCTAGTGAGATGATCATGTGGTTTTTTTCTTTAAGTTTGTTTATATAGTGGATTACATTGATGGATTTCCGAATATTGAACCATCCCTGCATTCCTGGGATAAAACCTACTTGATCATGATGGATGATTGTTTTGATGTGGTCTTGGATTCGGTTTGCTAGAATTTTATTGAGTATTTTTACATCGATGTTCATAAGGGAGATTGGTCTGAAGTTCTCTTTCTTTGTCGGGTCCTTGTGGGGTTTGGGTATGAGTGTAATTGTAGCTTCATAGAACGAATTGGGTAGTGTTCCTTCTGTCTCTATTTTGTGGAATAGTTTGAAGAGAATTGGTATTAGGTCTTCCTTGAAGGTCTGATAGAATTCAGCACTAAAACCATCTGGTCCTGGGCTTTTTTTAGTGGAGAGGCTTTTGATGACTGCTGCTATTTCCTGAGGGGTTATGGGACTATTTAGATGGTTTATCTGCTCCTGGTTTAACTTCGGTACCTGGTATCTGTCTAGGAAGTTGTCCATTTCATCCAGGTTTTCCAGTTTTGTTGAGTATAGGCCTTTGTAGTAAGATCTGATGATTTTTTGAATTTCTTCAGTTTCTGTTGTTATGTCTCCCTTTTCAGTTCTGATTTTATTAATTTGGATACTGTCTCTGTGCCCTCTGGTTAATCTGGCTAACGGTTTATCTATCTTGTTGATTTTCTCAAAGAACCAACTCCTGGTTTTATTGATATTTTGTATTGTTCTTTCTGTTTCTATTTGGTTGATTTCAGCCCTGAGTTTGATTATTTCCTGCCTTCTACTCCTCCTGGGTGTATTTGCTTCTTCTTGTTCTAGAGCTTTTAGTTGTGTAGTCAACTTGTTAGTGTGTGCTCTTTCCAGTTTCTTTTTGTAGGCACTTAGAGCTATGAGCTTTCCTCTTAGCACTGCCTTCATGGAGTCCCACAAGTTTTGGTATGATGTGTCCTCATTTTCATTGAATTCTAAAAAGTCTTTTATTTCTTTCTTTATTTCGTCCTTGACCAAGTCATCATTGAGTAGAGAGTTGTTCAGTTTCCATGTGCACGTGGGTTTTCCATTGGTTTTGTCATTATTAAAGACCAGTCTTAGTCCGTGGTGATCTGATAAGATGCAAGGGATTATTTCAATCTTTTTGTATCTGTAGAGGCTTGTTTTGTGACCAATTATATGGTCTATTTTGGAGAAGGTACCATGAGGTGCTGAGAAAAAGGTATATTCTTTTGTTTTAGGATGAAATGTTCTATAGATGTCTGTTAAGTCCATTTGGTTCATAACTTCTGTTAATTTCAAAGTGTCTCTGTTTAGTTTCTGTTTCCATGATCTGTCCATTGCTGACAGTGGGGTGTTGAAATCCCCCACTATTATTGTGTGAGGTGTAATGTGTGTTTTGAGCTTTAGTAGAGTTTCTTTTATGTATGTAGGTGCCCTTGCATTTGGAGCATAGATGTTCAGAATTGAGAGTTCACCTTGGTAGATTTTTCCTTTGATGAGTATGAAGTGTCCTTCCTTATCTTTTTTGATTAATTTTGGATGAAAGTCGATTTTATTTGATATTAGAATGGCTACTCCAGCTTGTTTCTTGGGACCATTGGCTTGAAAAATTGTTTTCCACCCTTTTATTCTGAGGTAGTGTCTGTCTTTGTCACTGAGGTGCGTTTCTTGTATGCAGCAAAATTCTGGGTCTTGTTTGTGTATCCAGTCTGATAGTCTGCGTCTTTTTATTGGGGAATTGAGACCATTGATGTTAAGAGATATTAAGGAAAAATGATTGTTGCTTCCTGTTATTTTTGTTATTAGAGGTAAAGTTATGTTTGTATCTTCTTTTGGGGTTGTTGGCAGATTACTTACTTGCTTTTTCTAGGTTGTAGTTTCCCTCCTTGTGTTGGCATTTTCCATCAATTATCCTTTGAAGTGCTGGGTTTGTGGGAAGATATTGTGCAAATTTGGTTTTGTCATGGAATATCTTGGTTTCACCATCTATAGTGATTGAGAGTTTTGCTGGGTATAGTAATCTGGGCTGGCAATTGTGTTCTCTTAGGGTCTGTATGATGTCAGTCCAGGCTCTTCTGGCTTTTATAGTCTCTGGTGAGAAGTCTGGTGTAATTCTTATAGGTCTGCCTTTATATGTTACTTGACCTTTTTCCCTTACTGCTTTTAGTATTTTTTCTTTGTTTTGTGCATCTGATGTTTTGATTATTATGTGACGGGAGGTATTTCTTTTCTGGTCTAGTCTATTTGGTGTTCTGTAGGCTTCTTGTATGTTTATGGGCATCTTGTTCTTTAAGTTAGGGAAGTTTTCCTCAATAATTTTGTTGAAGATATTTACTGGCCCTTTAAGTTGGGAATCTTCATTCTCATCTATACCTATTATCCTTAGGTTTGGTCTTCTCATTGTGTCCTGGATTTCCTGGATGTTTTGAGTTAGGAGTTTTTTGCATTTTGCATTTTCTTTGACAACTGTGTCAATATTTTCCACCGTATCTTCTGCATTTGAGATTCTCTCTTCTATCTCTTGTATTCGGTTGGTGATGCTTGAGTCTGTGACTCCTGATCTCTTTCTTAGGTTTTCTATCTCCATGGTTGTCTCCCTTTGAACTTTCTTTATTGTTTCTATTTCTAGTTTCAGATCCTGAATGTTTTTGTTTAATTCCTTCTTTGTGTTTTCTTCCATTTCTTTAAGGGATTTCTGTGATTCCTCTTTAAGGGCTTCTATCTGTTTACTTGTACTCTCCTGTATTTCTTTAAGGGAGTTACTTAATTCCTTCTTATAATCCTCTATCATCATCATGAGAAGTGATTTTAATTCTGAATCCTGCTTTTCAGGTGTGATGGGGTGTTCAGGGCTTGCTATATTGGGAGAACTGGGCACTGATGATGCCAAGAAACTTTGGTTTCCGTTGCTTATGTTCTTGCGCTTGCCTTTCGCCATCTGGTTAACTCTAGTGGTACCTGCCCTCACTGTGTAAAACTGGAGTCTGTATTTCCAGTTATCTTGCTTATTGCAGAGCTCCTCAGGGTCCAGAGGTCTCTGTGGTCTTATGCTCCTAATCTCCTGGGTGGAAGAACTCCTAGGACTCAGGCCACCTCTTGGATCTGGAAATCCTTCTGCTCTGAGTGCAGTGGGTCCTCGATGACTCAGGATTCAGTTTCAGCTGCTCTGAGTGCAGTGGCTCCAGCTGCTCTGAATGCAGTGGCTCCTGGATGACTCAGGATTCAGTTTCTCAACAGGACAGGAGCAGACCGACTCTGTGTCAGCTGCTCTGAGGGCAGTGGCTCCTGGATGACTCAGGATTCAGTTTCTCAACAGGACAGGAGCAGACCGACTCTGTGTCTGCTCCAGCCCAGAGGACCAGGCAGGGGCGGAAGGAAAGTGGAATTCCGGAGGGGCGGGGTTTGGGTAGCTGCTGTGCCCTGGATGTCCCTGGCTCCCCGATGTATCTCTGGGGCTTAGGGAGTGAGAAGGAGTTCTTACCAGCTGCTCTGAGTGCAGTGGCTCCTGGATGACTCAGGATTCAGTTTCTCAACAGGACAGGAGCAGACCGACTCTGTGTCTGCTCCAGCCCAGAGGACCAGGCAGGGGCGGAAAGCATAAACTGGTTTCTTATTGATATAGCTTGGGTGAGTTATGTGGGTAAGGGAACCAGGCCTACACATAATGTCCAGGAAAGTGAAGTATCAACCGTGTCTCTCCCCGTGACACACTTACCTGTCAGAAGCAGCCTGACACTGAGGGCTGGAAGGCAGACAGAATCTTCACTCCTTGTCCTTAGTGTTTGTAAAACATCACTTAAACTTTAAATTCTCACATTAAATAATGCAAATATGCAGACTTTTAAAATGGCTTCTCTGAAGATGACCATTTGGTCCTGGAGGCATAGGTGTCCCGCATCCCAGAAATGATAGCCCTGTGGTGTCCCTCACCTGTGACACTGTGATGCTGCATTTCTTGGCCAGCTCCTCTTTGGCTTCTTCACTGGGGTAGGGGTTGCTGAGGTGTGAGTAAAAATATTCATTCAAGATTTCCGTAGCCTGTTTGCTGAAGTTGCGCCTTTTCCGTCTACGACAAAAGCAGGGAGGAAAAGGTGAGTCACAAGTATAATCAGTGTCAGCCAAAGGGACAATTAACTAGGACCAGATAAAAGAAAGTGGGCGTCCACTGCTTCTCTATGAGAGCTATGTGAGACTCCAGGAAGCCTCTGACACGGCCTGGCCCTGTCTACGGTATTGCATCACTAAGAAGAGTGTAAGAATGTGAAGCACAATTCAGCTTATTCGTTATCCAAAAAAGGTTTATTCGAAACTTAATATATTCTAAGTGTTAAGTGAAGACACACAGGGAATGAAACAGACATGCTCTGGGGAACTTACAGGCACCTGCAGGTCAGAAAAAGGGTAGAAAGACATTAAATAAAAACACAGGCTGGGGCACAGTGGGGTGGGGTGGTGCACTCCTTTAATCCCAACACACAGGAGGGATAGGCAACATATCTCTGTGAGTTTGAAACTAACCTGGTCTACATAATGAGTTCAGGCCTGCCAAGGACTATATAGTCTAAACCTACCTGAATCCCCTCTCTCCACAAACCCCACAGAAATTAGTAGGTTTGCGGCACAGTCACCATACAAAGTATGAAGGAAAAGTGTGAGGTGGAATGACAGTGTGTAACAGGGACACAAGACACAGGCTACAAACTCAGGAAAGAACTCCTTGAGGAAATCAATCAGAGATCCAGAAATGGATAGGAGTTAGATGAAGAGGAGAGGTAAGCAGGTGTAGGCAGAGGAAATGACCCTGAGATACAAAACAACTTAGTTAGTCTAAAGGGGCTTGAAGAGGCTGGGGCTCAGAAAAAGTTAGGGAATGCAGGAGATGGTCTGAAGGGAAGGTGTGGTTGGGTCAGAGAAGCTGTGCACCTCACAAGCTAACTGAGCTTTTAGACTCAGTGCAACAGGAAGCTGTGGAAGCTTTAAGTTTTCCTGTTTTTTTTTTTTAATAATCATTTTACATTTGCTTATTTAATGTGTGTATACTCATCCGTGCAAGTATATGCATGATATGTGTATGGAGACATTCATGTGCTGTAGGACTTGGTTCTACCCTTCCACCAAGTAGGTTCCAGGACTCTAACTTATGCCGTTAAGCTCAGTATCAAGAATTTTGACTCATGGTACCTCCTCACTGGCCCCATATTTCATAAATTTTTATTTGTTTGTTTTTAAAGACAGGGTCTCATTATGGCTGGCCTAGAGCTTTCTATATAGACCTGGTTGGCTTCAAACTGCTGGCCTCTGATCCTGAGTGCTGAGACTATATGCTTGTGCCAGTTTCCATGTTTAATGGTCATTCTGACATGGAAGACGGTCGAAGTGGGCACAAAAGGAAATGCAGAGACTACTGAAGACCTGGCACCACTGGTTAAGCTGGAGTTGATGGTAACAAAGAACACAGTGAAAGCCACAGAAACAAGATTCAAGGTCCACTTAGAAGGCAGATACCATAGGAACTGTGCAAGAATGGCAGGGGTGAGGGGAGATAAGAAGAAAAAATAAACATCAAGAAAGATTTGTGGGATTTCCCCTTTAGACAACTGCCTGGACTTCAGTACAAGTTCTTCACAAAGGAACAAACAGGAATATATTTTGCTGTTTTAGATAGAGTGATGTGTGTGTAGCAAATATCAGAAAACTAAATATTTATTAACAACATATTTTGAGTAGCAAAAACATCGCTTATATTTGGTAGTTATTATTTCTGTTTTGAAGAATTCCAGCTTGAAAATGAACATCTGTCAGATTTCACTTTAGATTAGCTACTCTGTGACTGGAAAACGCCTTCCCTAGATAATTCTCTCAGCACTTGCTTCCAAATCATCTTAATGACTTTCTCAACTGTGATATTCTGCACTCAGAAAAGTAACTGTGTGTCCAGGCCTGCTGGTTACCACGACATCACTAACATGGCAGGTTGGGTACAACCAGGCCAGTACAGCACCAGTCAACGAAGTAATTAATGTAGGTTTGATCAAAGCATCACAGGTTTCTGTCCTGAACTTTCTTAATTTTAATAACTTTGGGAAGTTAAACCATTGGATTCTAGGGGTGATTAAGATGAAAAGGATTTGATGATGAAATGAGTAGAGGAAGAGGAGTAAGAAGGGTAGATGAAAAACCCACAGAGGATAATTCATATTTTGCAGGAATCACGTGTAGCCTGAAACTAAAGACTGAGGTCTGACCTCTACAGAGGCACCCCTACTGAATAGAGTGAGGGAAGTGGGGTAGGAATGGTCTAGAATTGATAACGAACATGTCAAACTGAAGGCATTCTCTATTGAGAGCACACAGGGATGACCTGCACATAAAAACCCACTTTTGCAGCTGTATGTGGAAACTTGAAGACAGTCATGCCAGGCCCCTCTGTTGGAAGAGAGCAATGAGCTGCCACTGAATGATAGCTACCTCAGATACCTAGCTGTCTGCTCTAATTCTCCTCATACCTCAAAGTTAGCCATTCCACTCAACTCTACTGCATCGCTACAACAAGGAGCCCAGCAACAAGGCCAGGGTTCATGGGAGGAAATGATAGGCAGGTATTTTTGGGGGCACTGGGAACAGTAAAGGAAAGAATGGAAAGAAATCTCTAGAAAGTAAAGTTTGACTCAAAATTTTTCTCAAGAGACCAGATTAAAATGGAATGTCAACTTAGCTCTGCATGAATTACAGCATGGGAGAAGCAGCCACACAAGTTTGTTCCAAATGCTTTACATGGTTTGTTTACAAGCTTGTCTGATTATCAAGAAAACATGAACATGGTCTTCTGGAAAGGCACACGGACCAAGGGCTTGCCTGTCTAGATAGGTGTGTAGGCCTGGAGCACAACAAGCTTGCTTCTTGGCACAGAGGGGTCACTTGGAGCCCAACACAAGCAAAAGACTGAAGTTCAGGGTCTGCGTTCACTGGAAGGCATGGGACAGAGGGTTGTCCTATGCTTTATTTATTCTTTAGGAAAGCATTCTATACACAATTTCCATTAAGCACATCCTTTTGGCTTTACTGCCCTGGGGTGCCACACTTTAGGCCATGTGCAATGTACATCAGTCTCAAGGCTGTGTGTCCCAGCACTACCCCTGGGACTAGGGACTGGGGGGCAGGCTTGAGTAGGGACACATTCCACTCCCAGATCTGCCATCCCCTCGTTCTAGCTCTGCTCATTCAAGGCAACAGCATACTGACTCTTTGTGGAAGAAAAAGAAATCATTTAGGTATCTATGTTATAAATGCAGTTATATAAAAACTAAACATGTTTGCAGATATTAACAGAAAAGCACTCACAGGGAAGAATATAAAGTGTTAGCACAGAGTCCCTGCAGATGTGCATTCTAAATATTGTTATTTTATTATTACTATTATTATTATTATTAGCTCAAATTTGATAAAACAAATTAACCATTGTTTCTAGATGCCACCTCCCAAACTCTGATATCAGCTGTTAGAAGTATCAGAAGAAGTAATCATTCATATGACCAGAATATTTTGTATGAAATTCTCAAAATATAAAAATATTATCAAATCAAACAAACAAAAACCATGGTGGATGGGGCTGGAGAAATGGCTCAGCGGATAACAGCACTTGCTGCTGGTTCAGAGGATACAGGTTCAGTTCCCAGCATCCATCAGACTCACAATCTTCCTAAACTCCAGCTCCAGAGGACCTGACACCCTCTTCAGGACTCCACAGACTGCATGCATATTAAAAGAAAAGCACCTGCCCCGAACACCAGGTCCAGGACACCCGAAGACCAAGTTCTCAGCACAAAGGAGATGTATTTGTCCTAGATAAGACAACGGACAGGGAATAAGAGACAAGGACAGGGGATAGAGGATGAGAGAAAGCAACAAGGGAGAGCAAGCAGGGGTATTTGTCCCAGAGGACAAAGGACTGCCTCTGGAGAGAGGAGACACACATGGCCTAGAGAAGAATGGCAGTTTATAAAGGTAAAGAGGAAAAACCCCATGTTAAGATGAGCTGATTAATTTTAATTGGGCATGTTAATTAGGTGAACATTGGGGGCTTTTGATTGCTGGACCTCAACATTTTGATAAGTGGACTTTGGTAATCAGTTTCAAAGGGCAGGAAGTAGCCAAATAAGAAAATAGACCTTGGTGGCTAGCATTAAGAATGTAATCTAACAGTTTTTAGCAAGGCAGGAAATAAGGAAGAAAGGCTAGCCACAGCCATGTTTATAAGCTGGCTAGAATCCCTTCATGTATACTGCACACACACACACACATATACACACACAAATAAATATATAAACCCCTTTAAAATTTGAAAATATATGCTCACATATATAAAACATATTCAGACATATGCATGTATACATAATAAAAAATAAAAGTAAAATCTTTTAAATAAGGCCTTTTAAAATTTAAGTTTATAAGAACTTTACTGTGCTAATGAAAGTGAGCTTTTATTACAATTTAAAAGACACCCTTTTTTTGAAAATAGTAGGACAAGTCACAGTCATTTATGAAAAAAAGTCACATTTTCAAATATAATTGTGTAGCATTTTTCCCTTGGTATATTTCTAATAAGGTATCTTTAAAAAGTAGGCATTCATGTGGACCATCAATCAATTAGGTTTTCTAATTAAAAACATATAAAGAAGATGATTGCTGTCATTTTAGCTTGCAAAGGCTCTGTGGCTTACAGTGGGGCTGGGGAGGGGGTATCATCTCAGGAAAAGCTGCTAGAAAACAGTAAAACCCACTCATTGCTGATAAGTAATCCACAGAAGATAAGTCAAAGGTCAAAAGATCAAGGATAGAATAGTTTCCCTCACTGTCCTACTCCAAGTCCCATAAAAACAAGACTTATCATCCTATTGCAATCACTGTGTCATCAAACAGAATACTATTGGATGGTATGTGTTTGCCTGCTTAGTATTTATGTCCTTGAGTAGAATGCAAGCTAAACTAGGTACATACATTTACTTGTCTGGTTAACTGTTATGTCCTACAGCAAAGTGAGTAGCTGATGAAGGAAGAAAGGAAGGGTTGGGGAGCAAGCTACAATGCAAACCAGTGAGAATAATTAAAATGTTCAAACACAAGATGGTCCAGGAGTGATGGTCCATGCCTTGAATGCCAGCACTGAGAGGCAGAGGCAGGCATATCTCTGTGAGTTCGAGGCCAGCCTGATCTACAAAGAAGGTTTCAGGCAGCCTGGCTACACAGAGAGACCATGTCTCAAAACAAATGAAAACACATTAAATCATTCACAATGCTTTTTTTTAAGGCCAAAATTGTTGAAATCTTTTATCCGCCCCCCTTCTAGTTTATGCATTTTCCAAACTTTGTGCAAAGGTCTTGGTATTTTAAAACCAGAAATAATAGTAAACTTAAAACTGTCAAGTACAGTGACATCTGCCTGTAATCCCAATGCCTTTGGAGTTTGAAGCACCTGAGATTCTATTTCAAAACAACCACTTTAAAAGGGGCTGAGGGTGTAGCTCACCGGAACAAAGCTTGCCTGTCATGTACAAGACCCCATGTTCCATCCTCAGTACAAAACAAAAAATTCAACACTGAAGATCTTCACAACAACAAAGAACAGGTCATACACAGAGAGCCTTAAACTCCAGAGAAAAGAGTATACTGCATCCCCCAAACCAGCAGGCTACCATAGTTTTAAGCAAAGCATCAGAGCACCACAGTGGTACTAAGGGCAAGATGATTAAAAATGACCTTCAGGGACTGAGCCTGTGGACAGACAGGCCTGCACAAGGGTCATATTAGCTTATGTACAGAAGGGTCAATGGAGACCACTAGTCCAAGAGAGGAAAGCAAAAAGCTAGTAAAAATGACACCCCTCCCCCAAAAGACTGAGAGTCTTGGTAACCAGTTCAGCAGGACTAGGGGTTCCAGAATTTAGCTTAATTAGGAAACAGTATAAAATTAGGTGAAAATGTCTCCTGCTTGAATCTTACACAGGTCTGGCATACCCTTAGTTTTCTACCTGGAAACAATGTCTCACCTATTTGTGTTAATATTGTGGGATCTATATGAAAATGATGGCTTCTATCAGAATCCACAGAGAGACAAAAACAAGATAAAAGAGAAATTCTTTTCCAAAGCTGGACTGACTCCTGGCTTGAGAAATGCCCCAGAGGCATCTTCACAGTCAGTCTGTACTAAGTCCTTGATAGCTCTTCTGTGTCATTCCCTAGGTCACCATAGACAATTCGCTACCACATCCAATCGGTTACCTCACTCCACACAGGGACACTAGCAGGCTTTCTCCCTTGGCCTGACAGAGACTAGTGTTTTATGGTAATGTGACCAACCAAGCAGAACTGTGTCTCTAGACTATCACTGCCACACGTGGTTTCAGACAGTAGACAGAAGCAGAGTAAATTCTTAGAGGAGCTGGCGAGATGGCGAGATGGCTCAGCAGCTGAGAGCAAAATACCTGGTTGCCAGTTCAAAGCACCCACATGGTGGCTTATGCCTTCTGACTGTCATGAGCTCTTGCACATTGGTACACAGACAGACTTGCAGGCAAAACACCCATCACAGAGAAAATAAAAATAATCTTTAAAAAATTATTTAAAACAAACCTTTATTAGTTTCATTAAAAACAACAAACAATAACACCACCAAACCAACACTGCCTTGGCATCAGAATGGAAAGGATGTAGTTAGTCCCAAAACTTTTAGCTACATTAAGCCACTCGTTTTCAGAGTCACTCAGTTGGCAGCTACCTAGTTATATTTCCAGGACAGGAAAAGGCTGCTTTGACACATGGGTTCCAAGAGATGGACCATCTGTCTAGTCACAGAAAGGAGCTCATATAGCCAAAGCAATGAAGACTCTAAGACCGGTCAGCCAGTTTCTCTGGAAACAACCTATGGGAAGTGAAGGGGGAACGCTGTGCAGACGACTCATGGCATCACATGATGCCATGGCATTCACATACCTGGCATCGAGGAACCTTGATCTTAAAATCATAACTGCTTCACACGTGCTTTGCTTGAGCTGCATCTGAATGGAGCTAAATTTCCGATGGATGATGCCCACCATCCTTTCGATCTCTTTCGGGGAAATGGGACGCGTTCTACTCTGTTCTCGGAGAAGGTTCATCACATGTGTTGTGAATTCATTACATGCCTGTAACGGGGGGAAAAATTACTCCTTAGGAAACTGAAGCTTTGTATTATCACACCCAGACATTCACCCTTCTGAATTTCTACCTCACTAGTGAGTAGGGAGAGTGTGAACTAAGAAACTGAGGAGGTACTGGTTATATGGTTAAAACAGCAAGATTTCTGAAACTGAATGGCCAGGCATGCAAGGGACCAGACCCTGACTCCCCTTCCCACCTGGCCCTGCTCCACTTACAGATGTTCCCCCTGGAATGCACTGGTGGCCATCTCCTATTGAGTGCATGCTCATGGCTAATACTAAATATTTTCTATTTTCTCCAGGGTGTTGTGTTTACTCAACAAATGTTTACTGCAGGATCATGAAGTTAACATTTTTCCAGAGTTGCCAAACGAGCAAGAGCTGGCCTTCAGAGATGAGATGCAATATTATTTATCACATAAGCCAGTGTAAAGGCCAATAGAAAGATGGGTAAGAAGTGTTCTGCTAATTCCAAAGGAGTAGTGGCCTCCAGAAGCTTCGTGGTAGAAGTGATGCTTCTGCTCTAAAGAGCAGAGGGGTTTTTGCAGATAAAGACAGGTCAGAAGATCACAAGCATAGCATCCTAGCGATATGATATGTTGAGTTCAGAGGCGCAATGACAGAGAGACCAGGAGGGGAAAGAACAGATTCCTGTTTTGTCTGGTAAATCCACTAGCACAGGGATTCTGGTCTGAGTAAGCACACAGCTCTTTAAAGCAAGCATTCTAATAATATCGGTTTGGTTATCTACCATGCAGGCCCCCATCAAACAAAACAGTTCTTCAGGGGAAAGGCACAGGAGACCAAGAATCCAAGCTGAGTCTGAAACATTTTAGCTAGCAACCCTCAGAGACCATCTCCTTTAGTTGCCCTACACGTACAGTGCTGTGGAAGTGGATCTGCACCGAATCCAGTACTTCCTCAGTGAATAAACAGCAGTCTGCACTCTGAATAAAGGGCGCCTGGCATCTTAAGGCTATAGGAAAACACATCTGCAGCTGTGATAATGTCCACCTCCCTCAACATTGCTCATTAGAGCAAGGTTTCTTAACTGCTCACCGAAGAGCTAACCTTGCTACTTATTCAAGCTTTCCTACACATGCTCTAAGAACTAACAGTAAGTCTTGCTCACATTTCATTTGAAGCATTTCCCAAATGTTTTAAATTGTGAGAACTTGTTCTTTGTGAGTAGTGACTGAGTTACAGGGTTCTTCAGAGTGAAGTTGTACAAGACACACTGCAGACAACCAATAAATACCTACAGGCTGATAGGCTTTTGTACTCAAGAGTGAGAGTAAGACTGGTTAACATCCATAAAACCAGCACCCTGCACCATAATCAGAGGCATCTAAACTGCAGCCCTGGGAGAGGCTTAGGATAAGACTGAGGAAGTTAAACAGTCTCTTCGGAAACTGTATGCACTTGTGTATTTCTAAGGAGAAGACTCCATGAATTTGGTTTGCTTCCTTTTTAGAATCAAAGATAGTTTATACATTTAAAAAGGCTAGTAATTATTATCCTAACAAATTTAGTAATTTCTAATAAACAGTAAAATATTAAGGATTTCTATAGATTAAAACTGTTTCTTAGGCTGGGCATGGTAGTGCATGCCTTTAATTTCAGCATTCAGAGGAGGCAGAGGCAGCTAGATCTCTGAGTTTGAAGTAGCCTGGTCAACAAAGTGAATTCCAGGCTAACTTGGGTTACAAAGAGAGGCACTGCCTCAAAAAGGAATAAAAAACAAACAAAATGGCTTGTTTATCTTTAAGAAAACCAAACTTTTAAAAAGTAAATTTAAGATTTCTCCGCTATATCATCAAGCTGGATTTACACCAAGCTGAAAGCAAGTGGCCATGTGGCCAAGAAAGGCATGTATATATTTTCTCATGTACTTTCCCTAAGGGGATGCTTTATAATGTTTCTAAATTGTATAATATGACAACCTCAGCCTCTAGTTTTCTCATAAGTAAAATGAAAAATGTTGAACTATTTCTCACAGGATTAGAAAATTCTATAGTCCCACAGAATGTTAACAGATGGTCCAAAGGTACAGTATGTTTGGAAAGTGATGAGCTAACTGAAGCTGTGAAATATATTTTTTGCAGGGCTCCTGGGGGTTTCTATGCCAACATATGTGCACACTAAATCCCCAAGGACAGCCTTTCTAACTTTACTCATGATTGGCCACAAGACTTCGTATCTTGGGAACAGGGCTTCCCAATAAAACATAGAGTGAACCACAGAGGTTTTTATTCTTTATAAGCCAACATTTAAAAAACTGGATAAAATTATTTTTTAATGATCTATCTTACTCAAACAATTCATAAATAACATTTCAAAACATAACCAATGCTTTAAAACTGTCATTGAAATACTTCATATCCTTTTCTCTTTCAATCTCAAGTTGAGATTAAGTTGGACTAGCTTAATTAACATCCTTCACTAGCTACCTGTGGCTAATGGGGCTGCACAGCACTAGACCATTTTGTGGAACCATGGGTTTAGTAATCCTTGACTTATCAGACAGATAGACAGACAGACAACAAAGAAATATCACAACCACACTGTCACATAAACACATAGGCCAGTCTCATTCAGGAACACTCTTAGTGAAAATTATAAATGGTCCATCTTATTACATCTCAGCCTTCAAGAATATCTAATACTCCCCATGACAAAGGGCAAGCATGCAGAAAGCACTTCTGTATATCAAAGAGTGACAAACTTGAGAAAACTCATTGTATGGTTAAAATCAAAAGTTTAGTTACTTTCCCCAGAATGCTATTTTTATATGAAAACAGATAAATTATTATTATTTAGAGTTGGATATTTGGGAAATGTTTTCTCAAAAATGAACCAAGTGAGCCAATCCATCATGTAGAACTAAACAGCTTACAGAATTTGTACCAATGATAAAATGTTAGTTTTCAAATGAAAATTTGGATTTCTGAAAACCTTGACAGTGTCCCTGAAGACTTTCTGATATTTAGTGTTGACATTAGGGGGTCTATTTTCATAGTGTATAATACTGATGTGTATTATACACACAAGATATCCCGAGCCAGTGAGCTAATACTTCCAAAATAATCAATGTACTATACTACAAGACTATGCATAGGGAAAATCTATTCAAACTACCAAGTAGACTAATGGACTCCCAAGGAATAGAGCACATGTTCATTCATACAATCTCAGATTACCTCCTGTCAGGTTTTGGTGGATCAAAGAGGATATCTACAGTTTCCTGAAAGGGCCACTGGTATCTAGCTATCTCTTCTCTTTCAATGTGTGAGCCCAGAAATCCCTTATAAACTTTTAACTGTATGACAACTGATTGATTAGGGGAGTGAATATATGAATAAGTCTCATCTCTATCATGCCTGAGATTAGTGTCTGCAAAAGGTAAAAGCAATGCTCTTCTCACAAATGTTTGAATGTTTTTTTGGTTGTTTTTTTTTTTTTAAGTCAGGGTCTTATTATCTTACCCTGGCATACCTGGAACTTCTTAAACCAGGCTGGCCTTGAACACACAGAGATCCAAATGCCTCTTCCTTCAAAATATTGGAATTAAAGATATAGGTCGTCACTATGCCCAGCTGAAGGTTTTTTTTTTAAAGTAAAATTTTAAAAATTAGGCTAACCTGTAATCACTTGCTGTTAATTTTTCAAATGATTAATGAAGACTTGAATTTTCCTATTATGATAAATGTTGATAGAATCTACCAAACAAAAGCTTTCACAGGGTGTGAGTCTTCAGAAGTTTTAAGAGTCTAAGTCCTGCAACTGCAAACTGAGAACTGTTTGGCTGGAGTATAAACAGAGTTCTAATGTCCTCACTGCATTCTGCAGATTTCTGTGAACCTACTTATACATTACGGTTGCAGGGCAATGTCACTGTAAGTAATTCAAGACATTATGAAAATGACTCCTGAAATATTAGTTCTCTTTGTTTTTGTCTGAATTTTACCTCTCCGGGATGGATATTTTCTTTGTGGTTCCTAACAGGCATCTAGAGGCTCACAGGAATAAAAGAAAAAGGTTAAAAGAAAAAAATTGCATTTAAAAACTCATAATTTCAGAAAACATTTACTGAATGTCTCACAACTTATTAAAGGAAGCCATCTATGAATGGAAATGCTGATGAGCATTTGGCATTAGCCCAGCACTCCCAGAACTCAGAGCTTTTCTTTAAGCCAGTAGTTCATACATGATTAATTAGAACATCTCATTTATGTGTGTGCACTTTAGCTCATTACTCTAAGTAAAATTCGTTAAGTATTTACATTTAGATAATTAAAATCTGGGTACACCCTTAAGAAAGATGCATACACTTTAGACAAAGTGATATTTTTTCCCTACACCACTGAAAGTAAATTACAGCCTCATTTTCGGCATCATCTGTACTGGCTTCAGAGGAAAGCACAGCAATGTCTCCTCATCTACTCTTTAAAAAGGTGTACTTTCATAAAAACAGATAACAGAGTGGGTGCTCAAATGTCTACAGAGCTGTTTGGAAAGTTCGCCCAAACAGATGTTGGTCCTGATGTTCACACTGCACTCACACGGCAGGACGTCCACGTACCTCCCTGCATCCAAGATGACATCACTAATACAGACACTTTTCATCATCTTAGTTTGCCAAGTGGAATTATCAGTTAAAAACTTGCTAGCAAATATTTCTAATATAAATGCAAATTTACCTTGATTAACTAGAATATTTAGGAAAAGGAGTTTTGATTTCTTGAACTTTCTGATAAGAATATTAGCAGAACCCCCTTTTTCTTTCAATCCAGACACTAAAAACTAGGATGAATTTCTGTGTTTTAAAACATACACTATATTGATGCAATTTACATAAATCATGAAAAGTTTCATCTGATAAAATATTTTAGTCAATCTTCCATATAAGTTCTTTTCCTCACCATTTACTCCTTTCTCTTTAGAAAACAGAAACCAACGGATAATCTAGGATTTAAAATATTTAGATTCTAGATAATATTCTGGTGATATTTTTAGCTAGTAAAACTGTCTCCTTGATATCCAAATATATTTGATTTAATATGCAAAACTAAAGTCTTCAGTGGTTCTTAAAATTTTTTTGATGGTGACTTTTTCAGTTGAAATTGCTTTCTATTCTTTTAAATTCAGATAATTGAATGTAAAACTGTAAAATCAGACAGAGGATAGATTTTAAAGAAAAAATTTTTTAAAAGTTTGGTGATCAATTCTAAAACCTGAGTCAGTTTTTGCAACTATCTACATAAGACTAGTGTTGGCAACTCTCATAACTCTCATTCTAAACCTTCTTTTGATGGAAAGAATAACTCTCTCTTAGGTAGGCGTCCTGTCAAGTGATTTGCATGCTTATAGTCCTAGTTACTTCCAAATTGAAGAGTCACTGAACCCAGGAATTTGGGCCCAGCCTCAAGAGCACAGTGAGACAAACAGTAGTTGCCCTGACTTCAACTATTCAGTTTCTAAATGCTTTGATCACCTCATATGACCCTACTCTAGTTAAATTTTCATATTCGTTGAATGCTTATTAAATCTATAAATTCTTATTTGAGGATAAAAGTTAACATTTAAAAATCTTGTATAAGCCAGCTGGAAGGGGATCAATATACAGCCAACCAACCAGTAACTTACTTAGAGAAAAAGAGAGGAATATGCAAATATTCCTTCCAAGCAAGAAAAACCTTGGCATGAAAGCTAGTGGGTAAAACTTGGCTGCATACACTGGTGTATGCCTGTAATCTCAGCTGCTCAGAAGGCTGAAGCCAGAGGATCACACAAGTTCAAAGCCAGCCTGGGGAGCTCAGCTAAATCCTGTCTTGATACAAAGTCACAGGGGCTAGCGTAGAACACTTGTTCAGCACATCTGAGACCTTAAAATAAAGCACTTCCCCTGAAGCCATAGGTGAAAAGAGCCTAGCTAGAGAGATCAAAATGTAAAATTTGCACCAGCTAGTGCCCTTCGTTTATCTACATAGCTATTAGGGAAGGCAAAATGGAACAAGGCATTTGTGGTAACACAGCAATATATCAGCATCTTTTTTGCCACTACCACAAATTGAACGTAGGACCACATACCAGCTGAAGGGATCCTCCACTGAGCTATATCTTCAAGTGGTAACATCAGCATGCTTAACCTGATAAAATTCCTTTGAAAGCAAAGGTGATTTTTGCCAGCAAATTTCAGTATATAATGTAGGGATACTCCAAAATCACAAACATAGCCTTTACTTTGGCTTAAATTCTTCCACCCTCCATTCCCAAGGAGTCCCAAGTTCTCTGTAGCCTTTTGAGATTGTATACAGTACCTGGATTTGAGTGCATTCAGAGTTTTGTCTGGTTCTAGTGCTTTAGTGGACTTGGGATGAATTCAAGGAGCAGGTTTCTAGTCACTTAAGAAAGGTTGGGAACCTTACAATATTTTTGCCTCCAGCAAAAATGTATTTCAATATAATTATAGTAGATAGCTTTCAATGTGTCATCTCTATTATAGCAGCTGTAAATTACAGCATGAATTGCCTGTATACAAGCATTTCTTCTGCTACAAGCAGAGTGGGAGAGCTGCATCGAGCATGATATATCTTTTCCTCTTCAACTGAGGACAAACACTGAGGTCAAATCTCATTTGCAAAACCAGTGTGTCCCTTCTCTTTTGGTAGCAAGGTAGAGAAACCAAGAAAGCACAGCTCGTCTGAGAGCTTCAGTTCTTAAAAACAAGACTCATTAGTACCCGTGGCTTCTGTTCATTCAGAATTCATCTATTCTAACATCGGGCCTCTAGTCATAGGTACATATTTGAAAAATACAGTAAAGACATTTTCTAAGAATTGTAACTAGTCAAGAAGATGGAGGCTTGTCTCTCAACAAAAAGAAAGAAATAAACTCAAGATGAAGTATTGCAAGGTGTTTGCTGAAAGCCTTGGGAAACTATCATATCCCAGGTAGGTGTCAGATCAACGGGACCAAAGTAGAATAGTATTGTTTTCTGTTGGATGATGGTAATATTAAAAAACCCTCACTGTAATGCACAACCAGTATGTAATATTTCAAAAACCCTTATAATTGAATTTGGATGATTATCCCAAAAATCATTAAATTTCCAAATCTATGAAATAGAGATGTATGATCAAAGAACATTTTCTGGAGGGGAAAGAATAGAATTCTACAGACAATCCATCCCTAATATGTAAAGTTGAAACTTGTAGCTTAGATGTGATTTTGTTCCTGCTGTAGCTTGCTCAGCTGTGACTGTGGCTGCATCTGTAATGTGTAAGGTTCTTTAATTTACTACAGTGGTGATGTTTGTTAATTTTATGGCAATCTAAATCTGAGCAGGCTTCAGATACATTTTCATTACAGCTTTATTGCAAAACACAGCAGAGTAAATACCGCTTAAGATTCTGGTGTAGCTTATTTCTTTGGGACTCAGACTCTGCTTTGATGCACAAGACCTTCCTAGTTCTTGATAAACGTTCTGTCATTTGGCATTCCCAAGATCACTTTTAAGAAGAAAATATGATTTTGGAAAGTCTTTAAGATACTTGTTTTCATCTGTTTTTGTTCCCATTTCAAACACAAACCAACATGGGCCAATCCTTGGATGCCTGACTATGATGGCCTGCATTATTCCCAGCTCTTTGTGTGACAATGAAACTCAATAGACAATGTTGGCCTATGATCAGAAACTGATCTGATGCTTGATTCTGACACTGATGTGTGACCCTAGACAATCAACTCATCTAGAGAATGGAAATACAATACAATCTGTTTTAGAGATGTTTCTCTTTCCCCTCACTCAACTCTATTTAGCCATTCAAGTAACCATAGCCCCTTGTTCTTGTGTCCAAACAAAGGGAAATCTCTTCCTGTAAAATAGTGCTGGCAGAAACACTGTGCTAAAGCTGTCCAAAGAAAATGCAAGAGGTAAAACACCACTACTTCATCTGTAAGCAGTTGAGACTACAGGATGCAGTTTGTAAACTACAGTCCTGCTAAGTCTACAAACACTTTATCATCATCTGTCTGTTCATAGTGTTGCATGGATCCCACACATCTCTATATGTGTCTTTTTGACATGTTAAAAATGAGAAAGGAAATATTCATTGAAATATTTATGAAGCCACTAACTATATCCAAAAATAAATCCATTATAACATTTAAATTTGATATTTCTCAATTTTCTATTTAATTCAAATATAATCTTTTAGTCCATGTAGAACTTGTATATAATGTGCATTTTTAAGGCAAAATGTATGCACACACACACACACAAACACACACATATACACCCTAGTGAATTGATTCTGGTATGAGTTGACACTGAAGTTATAAAGTCTCTTGGAAAATTGTTAGGACATTTCTAAGATAAGAATGCTTTTGTCCTTGCCTTCCACTGATGCCAGCTTCACCCAGCTTCTAACAGGGCCATCTAGGTGAAGTAGTTAGTCTGGTGCAAAGAAAGAATACTGTGACAGGGACAGTCAGGACCGACCAGAACTGTGACGCCACTTGGCCCCAATATACACGTTTCTATGCAAGGTGACTAGTGGTAGTTGCCTGGAAAATATGCATAGATCTATTTAGCATAAAGTTATACAATTAGGATTATACTACAAATTAGAACCATTTTCTAGTGTTTATGCTCAGGGCAACATTTCAACCATGAGTTATTTTGTTTATTCTCAATTATTCACGTCAAGTCAGAAAGCTGGATTTTTTTCATACACATACACAATAATTTTTCCAAAGTTCTTATCCAAACATTCTCTTCCAAAAAGTATCCTTGCAAATGAAACATACTTTTGAATACCATAAAGTTCTGCCCAGAAAATAGAAGATTTTGTAGCATTAATTTGCATTTCATTTTAATATACACTATATGTATTTTTATACTCTTCCTTAAAATGCTCACCTCTAGGATAAAGATGTAACATTTGTTTGATACTATCATTCTCAGAATGTAAGAAAGGTAAGGATGGGGGCCAACATATACAATTGAAATTGTTCAGAGAACTATCATAAATCAGTACAAAAACCAGAGTGGTTTCCAGGGATCAATAGAGTAGGAGGGAAGAGGGGAAGGGGAGAAAATAGAAGAAGGGGGGGGGAGGCAGAGACAGAAAGAACATGAAACGAGGATTGTTAGGGCAGTGGGCATGCTCTCTGGTGTTGTAAGCTTATGCATCTGTCCAAGTGCATAGACTTCGTGAGACCAAGAGAGGTCCATAACAGAATATGGACCCTGGGTGCTGATGTGTCAGTGGTGGTTCGTGAGCTGTAACAAAGAGACCTCTCTAGCAGGCAGTGTTGCTAAGTAAGCCATGCATATGTGAGAGCAGGGGAGACATCTGTGAAATAATACTGCTATGATCCTAAAACTGCTCTTAGACTTTTTTCTTTAAGGAAAAGAAAAGTCATCAGGAACACCTCTCCACCCCACAAATATACAGAATTTCCACTAAAGTGTATGGGGCATTATGAATAACTGCCAACATATAGTATTTATGGGTGAAATTATACAAAAAAGTGAAGGGGAAAGACAGTTGAGATTGGCGGGACGCTAACTGCTTATCTGGGCAACAACTCTCTGGTATCACCTGCATGAAGTCCTGTTGTTGTATGTGAGACAGTGGTCTAACTTTGCTGTTCAGCTGGGCTTAAATTCCTGGTCAGAAGCAATTGTCTTGCCTCAGCTTCCCCAGTTGCAGAGACTAGAGACAAGCAACTACACCAGCTTATTGTTTTGACCCCCATATATGGCAAATTTACAGGATTCAACCTAACATTATAGTGGATCTTCTAAAAGACCTTTCAAATGAGAATCCAGGTTGACTGAGAAGTCCTTAATCTAAGGATTTTAGCTTTAAATCACTAACTTAAATATGTTGAAATTGACTGCCGACATTTTATTATGTTACACTGATTCCGGGAACCACTTATTTAGAGTAAAATTGGCAATGTGACTTCCTGTTGTTGGCACATAATACAATAACATAGCTTAAACTCAGATATTTGAGGCTCAATGAAGTATGGCTGGTAAATTTGCTGAGATTTTTAATCTTTATTCTTTGTGATCAGGGGTTTAGCACACAATGTCTGGTCTGCCCTGTCCTGTTACAATCACAATTAAGCAGGAGACCTCATCCTCAGATGATCTCAGAAACTCCTTCCACATAGCCTAGCATGGTCCATAGAGTTAATTCCTACGAGGATCCTAGAACTCAGTGTACAACATCAAAAGCTCACCAAGCAAGAATGCTTCCCTTTTTACAAGCTGCTAAGGCTTATGAACAAAGCCAGTGCCTAGGTCCAATTCTACAGAGTTCTTCAGGGCACCAAATGAGGGGTTAGCAAGAAGGAAGGGCTTACAGGTGTGGTGGTTAGTTATGAATGTGAGGAATGAGGGAAACTGAGACAAAGGGATAGAGGGTTAGCTTTGCCCCGAAAGCTCAAAGCATTTTCGTTTCACGGCTCCCACAACTCCCTTGGTTTTGTACGGACATCATCGTGGCTTCTTTTCGTCTATGTGTTAACACCTACCCCTTATGGCCCTCAGAATTGGTTAGTACGGTCTAGTAGAAGAGCAATAGAGGGTTTGTGCAGGACTGAGAGTGGCGGCTGCTGACCTGTTCATATTTCTCCAGTTCTGTGTGATAGATTTGTCTGATCTGGGTCAATTTGGCTCTGTAATCTGAGTGTTCAATAGAGTTATCTGAAGAACCTCCAGAGGCTGCCGCGGCTGCAGCTGCTGCCGCCGATCCCCCACCTTTCTCAGGACCTGAAACCCCTTCTGCCAAAAGCATATTGTCCAGTCTCATTAGCTGGGGGTCGGGAGGGTCTTCCTCCTGGGCTCCTCTGATGCTGAGACCTTCAAGGAAAGAGAAAGACAGAAGAAGCGAGAGACAGAGGACAAACAGTGTGAGTATTTTGTTTATTTGAGAAAATGATCAAACAACATCAGTGTACTACATTCATGCTGAAGCTTCACTGCTCACATTTAATGAACAAGCTGGACCATAAGAACTGTTTTCAAAACACATTTACACGCATCCTAATGCTCCTAACACACCCCTTCGTGATGGCGCTCCAACTTGGACTCGTTAAGGTAAATCTGATTTCTTAGAATATTCTGATTATCTAAATTTCAGATTTAAATGATTTATGCATAAAGTAGGAAGGAGTTCCTAAAAAGAAGAAAACAATGCAGAGACATGCAATCATCAAACTGTGCTTAATCTGCCTCTCTGTAAGTCAAAGAAACAGAATTGAAAATTCTCATAAAATAACTTTAAATTACAAGCTGTTTTAAAAATTTGGAAATAATCAGGACTAGATGGCTTCCTATCGCGCAATCTCAAAAACAAGGTACATTCAATATGAAGTGATTAACTAGACTTAACTAGATATTAAAACGGCATTGTTAGGCACATGCCGACTGACTACACAAAGACACCAAATACAGTTTAAAATGCGCCCCTGACACAGCAATTGAGTACTGGGCACAGTAGCCTCAATCTCATTCTGCTTTTAAATCAAGAACCTCCAAGTGATGCCAGTCAGCAACCTCTTCTGAGCACTATAGATCACAGCTGACAATTCATAGGTTTAATCAGGTCACACAGGCTTTCTGCCAACATGTTTTCAACAACACAGAAGACAAAGTTTTAAAATAATTATCATGGTATAAAAAGCACTGGAGTCATGACAGCTCAAAATCAGCATTTTCATTAATGTGTAACACAATCTAAACTATCCCAGCCCAATTAACCTCTGTAAATCTGTTCAGAAGCAGGTTCCCCGCACTAGTTACAAGCCGTGGGGAGGGGAAGTTGGCATCTTACATGTTTGCATTTGGATTCTGCCTCTTGCTCACGTGCCTGTTGTTTATCCACAGTAGCATACACTCTGTGTCTGGTGTAACTTACATGACAGTAACATCTATAAGCTGCCAAGTACTCAACTGATCACCAGCTCAGAGATTTCATATGCTAACCTACATGTACCATCAATTCTTTTACGAACAGACTTCATCCACAGACGCCCTGAATTATACTCACAGCGTGACAGAGCTCTTGGTTGCTTTAGCTCAAATATACAACTTTGATTTCCTCCCTGCCCCCAAACATTTTAAAGCTGTCACTTTTGCTTAAAAAAATTTTCAACTGAATAATACAACTAAGTCACCATAATTTAAAATTATCAGTCGCCTGTTCAGAGACAAATAAGATCTGAAAATTATAACATATGAAGGCAATAAATTCATTTAGGGAAACTAAAAGTTAGATAACTTTTTAAGCTAAAAATCTCTAGAAACATGTTATTGCTGATAGCAAGGAAGACAAACACGGATTTGCTAGTTACTAGGGGACTAGAAAGAACTGCCTCATGGTGTTCTAGAACTGCTCCATATTGGCTAAGTTTGTGTTTTCTACTTAGCATCTTTCGTTTCTTCCTTCTAAAACTCTAAACTGTCTTAAGACCTTGTGACTGGGACCTACTCCTGGCTTACACACCTCGTTCTTCGTGCCTTGGTGTAATTGAGCTCACTGGGTGACTTCCTCTTGCACATCCAGTTCTGTTTAATTTTAAATCAAGTTAGGCTCTTTATATTTATCTGTTTTAAGTCAAATTTTCTCACATTTTTTTGTGGGGCGTATTTCTCCTCTTTATTTCTAGATAATTATATGTCTTCTGAAAAGCAGGGGAATTTTCTCTGTTGGTGAGTGATAGAGTCTCCCTATGTAGCACAAGACTGATCCCCTTGCCTCTTCCTTTCTGAGGCTGGGATTACCTACAGGTGTGAGCCACCATACTTGGCTGCAAATGTGTATATTTTTAAAAATATGATTTACAGTTTCTAATTTCCCCTTTCTATTTAAGCACACTGATCTTTTCCTCATGGCACGTGGTAAGGTCCTTTAACAGTACATCAATAGCCAGAGCCAAAATTATTACACTTCTTTGAGTTCCCTGCACAGTGTGGCAGACAGGAGTAGATGCTCACTGACCAATACACCAGAGAAACAGACCATGAGGGAGAGGAAAAGCCAACAGGACTACAACAGGCATGAAGTGACTAGGTACCTGTGGCAATCTAATAACACTTAATATTATATATGGACTACCACCCTGTGCTACTAAGAGGCTCAGTAGCAGTGGACATAAGGAAATGTGTAAGTACATATTGTAACAGCTCTAATACTTTCTATGATACCTGCTTTCTAAAACCATAAGTAAATCAACATGTGTTTGCCTCAAGAACAAGAAAACTGTCTTAACAAAATCCTTCTGTGTTTACTTTCTAAGTGTTGTGCATCAAATCCCATGAGAAAAATTGTTTCTTAACAGAAACTTCAAACTCCATCAATAAAATGGACTGAAGAGCATTGTGCAATTAGGCAGCACTGAGAAGGCTGTTTATCAATAATAAAGTTATTTTCAAAACTCCAGTTTGAAAAGTGAATATATTTTCCCTATTAAGCAAAATAACAATTATGGGATGCCTAAATAGTAATACTTGATTCATAAAGTTACTTTCCGTTTGAATACTTCTATTTGTTTCTTTACTTAAGTCATTGTCTGATATCTCAGCCTTCCTACCTCTCTATCATTACTACTAGGCCCTCTAACCTCCCTAGGGTACACATGGCTTCCAGTCACAACATCCACTCCTCTGGGCACCTATAAACATTTTTAGGGACCTAGATTTGCAAAGGCCAGAATGAATGGCATCAGCTCATGGCATCAAAAGGTCCTGGTACCTTCCCACTGAAACTTGGTGAAAAAACAATTTAAAATTTTCAATTCAAAATGTGTATATTCTGGAGCACAATAGGTTTATAAAATTTAACATCAAGGCTTTTGGTTATCACAGCATATTATTAAGTTTTGTTTTGTTTTGTTAGAGGCAAAAACAAAACAAAATCTCAGAACTCCACTTCCAGTCTACTTATAGCCATGCCATTCATTTCAGTATCCACAAGATCCAGACAAATCATACAAACACAGTAAAACATTGTTTAACAATGAACTTGGCTTTGTTATAAGCCCACAATTTTTGCATATCTTTCAGCAAATCCTAATTAGCTGTCTTTCAACATTCTGTGCACCTGCCCCACAGATAATGGGGGAGAGCATCTGCATAGACAACTGCATCTGAGGGCAATAAATAAATTACGGGTCAAAATTATTATAAAGCTTTCTCCGAATACACACACACCCTTCACAATACTAAGCTGCAGATGTGAAAAGTACCTACAGCCCACTCAAATAGTATGATTATGGGGCTGTTTCAGTTCAATAATCTGACTGTAATTCAGGCATTTTCAACAGCTCATTAAGGGTTCATTAATATATAGGCGAGCTTTTGAATTATAAATAAGCAGATTAGGAATCTGCATTGGCTGGACTGTGCAGTGCTAGCCTCCTGCCATACAACACAATCCACAACAAAGCTTGACCTGAGAGGAGGAGGTACAAACTTGGGTCACTAAGCTTTGTGGCTCTGTCTTCAAGAATCAAAGCCACTAGGCTACAAGTAAGCTCAGTCTGTCCAGGGCCAGAGTGGCTTCAGATCACAGCAACTGTAGATATGTCATTCACATGTCAGGAATCACACTAAGGTCCAGCCCTACAGCATCTCCATC
>NW_021620941.1:21653-64925 GCF_004785775.1 Grammomys surdaster | reverse complement strand
TTTTTTTTTTTTGTTCTGCAGGAAAAGAGTCTTTATACCCTCCAGTTTCATTACATTTTCTCTTTAACCTTCAAGCTCACTTTAACCAAATGTTTACGGAAAAACCTGAAACTACTGTTCGATGGGAAAGGCAAATTTTGAGGACTTTCCTCTTGCCAATTAGATCTTGCCTCAAGAGACAAGAAAAAGGAGTGAGCCTTGTCACTGTGAAGTGAAGAGCAGCCAAGATGAAGGAGCAGATGGACTGTGCAATAAAAATGCAGAAAGAAGAGTTACATTTTTAAGGCACTTTTTTGTTAAATGGAGCTGCATCTTGTTGGAGGCTTGATATATAAGCACTGTCAGCTACAGAAGAAGAGAACAGGGGCCAGGGCAAGATATGAAGTATGCTGTGCTTGCATGAGACAGTGAAAAAGGACGAGGAGGAAGCGGGCTGTGTTTCTCACGCATATTAGCAACCAGGGTTACCTGTGTTCTGCTCTTAAAGGAAATTATTACACATGATAGAGAAAGAGAAAGGGCCATTTTCTTTTTATCTAAAAGAAAAGATGTTCAAACAAAATGGTCTATAGAGGAGATTTTTAAGGTTGGTAAATATGACAACTAAATTCTAAAAGGGAGAAAAACAGTATCATTTAAAGAGAAAGCAAAGTGCTCCAGAGCCCAAGTATGTCTACAGGGAGGCAGAATTACAATAACGGTGTCCTTTAATGCTCATAGGTCTTTGTGACTGGCTGCTCTGTGGTCACCAGTGATCTGATGATCTAATGTGTCAATGTGCCTTTTAAAGTTGCCACATGTTTGAGAAGTCCTGACTAGAAAATGTTAGGGGCCCACATTTGGACTGCTCTCAAAACAAATTAGTTCTTGTGTAGTCTGCATTACAAGCACCAGCTTACACAGGCGGGGATGGCAAGCTTCCCTCTCCTCAGCCCCACACTCTGCTTCCTTGCCTTCTTTCCCAACAGAATGAGGTCGCCATGGCACTTTCATTTCCTGTCTTGTCAGTTAAGATCACTGCCGTGCTGTGAACAGGCTAACATTACTCTCTGGTGCGGCCCTCTGTAACCTAGAGGGCATCCTGTGCGGATTCAAGGCTGTATCCCTGCATGCTCCAGTGTTTGCAAGACCACATCTTCCAGACTCAGGGAAGTTCGTCCTAGACTCAGTTCACAATTCTAAATATTTCTGTCTCAAAGGAATGATTCCTGCCCTTTTGTTCCAAATGTAGACAGCGTTTGCTTCCTATTTTACAAGTGCCAGTGCTAATCTAACAACAGTGAGCATTCCTAAAGGTACTCCAGGCTTACATTTCAATTGAACATAAATACCACCATCAAACAATGCTTGTACCTTCCACAAGCACATTTACATGGTTTTTAAGTATTCTTATCCTGGTAGGTGCTCTTAACACAAAACCCAAGTTCATATAGGAAGGGTTTTTTGTTTTGCTTTGATTTTTTTTGTATTAAATCCAAATATAAGGCTGGAGAGATGGCTCAGCAGTTAAGAGTATCATTGCTCTTCCAGAGGACCTGGGTTTGATTCCCAGCACACATGTGGCTTTCAACCATCTGTAACTCTAGTTTTAGGAGAGCCAATGTCCTCTTCTGGCCTCCATGGGAAACCAGGTTCACACGTGGTACACAGATATACATGCAGGCAAAACATCATACATATGAAAAAGAAAAGACGATTCAAACCCTTTAAATACAGTTTTCTCTATCTTAAATCAAAAACCTAAAGAAATAGATCATAATGTCGAATTAGAAGTCACTTGTGGGGCTGGAGTGAGCTTTTTCACAGTTCAATTCTTAGTACCATTAGGCATCTCACAACTGCCTGTAAGTCCAGTTCCAGGGGATTGGATGCTCTCTTCTGGCCTCTAAGGGCATCTACACACATATAGAGTGTGTGTGCGCATGTGTGTGCTGCATGCGTACACACACATTTAAAAACTAATATTCTTTAATTCCAGCACTTGGGAGGCAGAGACAGGCGGATTTCTGAGTTCGAGGCCAGCCTGGTCTACAGAGTGAGTTCCAGGACAGCCAGGACTACACAGAGAAACCCTGTCTCGAAAAACAAACAAAAAAAAACAAAACAAAAACTAATATTCTTTATAATTAAAATAAAACACACTTTGCAATTACAATTTAAGTTAACTGCAGCACAGGAGAATGCGGCTTTGGAGATAGAGCAGCCTAGATTTCAGTCCTGCCTATGACTCACTACTTACACCATAAGAAGTCTTTTGCTTCACTCTCTGTGAACAGAGGTTTCATCAACTTAAGGAATGATTATGGAGTTTAAATGACATAAAATATATAAAAAGTCTGATACTGCACCTGGCACACAACTGTCACTTTAACAAATAATAGGTTACTGCAAACCACAGCCAAAAATAATTTTCTTAAAATACTACATCTCTCAGTCAGAGAATAAGCTGTTTGGTATAATATATAAATATGAAACATTACCAAAGGCCAGCTTATGAATATAAACAATATGGATACAATCTGAAATAATTCTACCCTATAATTTTAAGAATTATCTGATATCTGGCAATATTTATTACAAGGTTAACTATGTCCTTTTTAAAGATTCCAGCCTTTTTCTGTATTAAATTTCTTCGTCACAGATTGTGGTGCCATTATTCTGTAGCATATTTTGATATTGCTTTTTGCTATCTCCATATCATAGCCCAAGCCTTATTTCCTCATCACCCTAGGAGTTGAGTGGCACTCTTTCCATGGTGATGACAAAACATATGGGGTTGCTCATTGAGAGCGAGCTCTGCTCACTCCTTCCAGAAAGCTGGCAGCCTTGAAAGCAGCCATGTGATGAGCACAGGAAAAGTAAATGGTGCTGCTGATTTGTTCTGAATACGGCCTCTGCTCTTCCAGCAAATGTACTCATTAAAGGTTCGAAATGGCTACACAGTGTTCTTGTTAAGATTAGTTAAAACTAGGCCAACGTTACATATCCTCTTCATTAGTATTTTGGAAACTTTAATCAACTATTTCACAGATGAAATGAATGGTAGTATTAAAAAGCATACATATCTATGTATTGTATAAAATGTTTTGTCTGAACTACTAATGGGGAGAAAGTGTCCTTGTTCCATTCATGAATTACTCAAGTGAAAATACTAGTTGAATTTTAAAATCTCAAATATATCTATGTACCTTAAAGTGATCAATACATGTCACTCACACGTTCCTCATGCCAGTAAGAATCTGGCCCTATCAGATAATTAATCTCATGCTTATCTGAGTATTAATTTCTCTTGCTGTGACCATCTTCCTTTTCTGAAAAATGCAAAAGTAAATTTAGAAATTACAGTCACCTGATTATGAATAGTAAATACTTATCATTTCCCTCTTCTCCTTTCAGGAAAGAATGTCCACTTTGTTATTTTGGGGATGCCAAATTATTTTGATGCACAGGCAACACTCAGAAAGAGTGCTAATAAATATGCCATGAGAGTCACTGGCATTTCCTGTACATTCCAATGGAATAGCATACACAAAGTTTAATCTGTACCATTACAAAGAACACAGGCTGGGTTTTATTGGAAAGGCTTTTTGGAGCAAAACATGATTACAGGAAACATGAGCTTTACTAGAGTTGCCACATGGTCTTGTTTGAAAGTACACCGGGTTTTTAATATAAACACATCTAAATAATGACTGAAAATGGCTTCTGTGTTTTCATGGAGCCTTCATCTCTATGCATCTCGCTTAAGAGTTCACATGCTGTTGTAAGAGCTACAGGCTCAGCCAGCACACTGTATGTCAAAGCTGATACTTGGGCTTTTTCTAGTACCCACACCACTGCTCCCTTCCATAAAAAACTACACAGGTTTCCAAAAGAATGGCCACCCACATAGCATGCAAGGACAACATAAACTGCTTAAAGGGCTCTTCAAAGCAGATATCTCTGAATATTGCAAATAACTCATTTTTTCCAGAAATACAGTCAAAATAGTATGTTCTTACCTAGAAACTGCAAACAGTGGCTGGCTTGGCAAAGTCATAAAATACTCTAGTAAATTTTTAAGCTGTCTGTTTTCTAGTATCAATAATAAAAAAGTTTAACATAAAAAAAAACTATCAGTCAACCTGTCCAACACTAACACTTTAAGGGGAGACATCCAGGTCTCTTGCTGCAGCAACGCGAGTGGGAGCACCTGGAGCACGAGCTCTGAACGAGAATCCACGAGTTGTAAGAAAATGGCAGACAAGCCGGACATGGGGGAAATCGCCAGCTTCGATAAGGCCAAGCTGAAGAAAACCGAGACGCAGGAGAACACCCTGCCGACCAAAGAGACCATTGAACAGGAAAAGAGGAGTGAAATCTCCTAAAAGCCTAGGAAGATTTCCCCATCCCACCCCACCCCGTCATCTCCAAGACCCCCTCGTGATGTGGAGGAAGAGCCACCTGCAAAATGGACGCGAGCCACAAGCTGCACTGTGAATCTGGGCACTCCGTGCTGATGCCACCGGCCCACGGGTCTCTGAAGGGGACCCCCCCCCCCACTAATCGGACTGCCAAATTTCACCGGTTTGCCCTGGGATGTTATAGAAAATTATTTGTATGATTGATGAAAATAAAACACACCTCGTGGCAAAAAAAAAAGGGGGGGGGAGACATCCAGAGTCCTTTCTCAGAGCGGGGACAGCTTAGTGACACAGTGCTTGCTGAGCATGCACAAGATCTTGAGGAGATCCAAAACAGCAAAAACAAAGATTTTGGATTTTTTATTTTTTAATTTTTTGTTTATGATTTCTTAAACCATATTCCTTCTCTCTTAATTATATAAATTTAATACCACTCTTTTTGTTTGTTTGTTTGTTTTTCGAGACAGGGTTTCTCTGTGTAGCCCTGGCTGTCCTGGAACTCACTTGGTAGACCAGGCTGGCCTCGAACTCAGAAATCTGCCTGCCTCTGCCTCCCAAGTGCTGGGATTAAAGGCATGCACCACCACTGTCCGGCAATACCACTCTTTTAAGAAATAAGCCACATTTCCTATCCAACACATCAAAATTGAGGTAAAACTGAAAATAATGACAATTAAATACAGTATTTCTCAGTTGAACAATTTTTAAAAAGCCTCTGCCCAGGGTATCAATTTGTCCTCTTCCAGTTAGGAGGGTACTCGGGGCATAAAGGGTAAGATTGTGGCACACAAACAACTAATTAGAAAATCTTAAGAAGAATGAGCACTTAGATTGTTTAGAAAATCATGCAATTGTAAGCATCGCCTTTCCTCCATTCCTCAAAGGGCAGTGTGTAAATGTGCATCTACTCTTGCTTTCTGGTTATGAAAAAACTCTTTATTACTAACCTACTTCTTGAAGGAGGAAATAACCATGTCTACAGGTTAATATTAAGAATCTACAGATTTCAAAATTGCCTAAAGAAACCTGATTTTGAACTGGATGCTTTAGGTGGTAAGCCATGGAAATGTCAATGTTGATTTGAGCCAACAAAAAAAAAAAAAAAAAGAAAGAAAGAATTTAGAGGATGGATAAGCTCCAGGACCTTTGAATTAAATGAAAGACCAGAATACTCCACAGAATGTCTGCAATAACAGTCTCTACAGAAAATTATGAGGAACTACATAAATCCACCCTCTTCCTCTTCACACAGGCTCATTAAAGCTGTACTGACTCTCTGGGCAGCTATAATTCTGCTGACTGATACCCTGGAATCACCCTGTCAATACCCAGTGGTGTGCTGCCTCTCCAACTATCTCTGCCCCTAATATTCCTCTCTTTGATGGGATTTGCTGACCTTTAATCTGATGCTAGTTTACTCTCATCACTGAAGTGTAAGTCGGAGAGCAATAAAACGGCAACCTCACTGATTCAAAAGGGAGAGCTAAAGCCTGCTAACTGTGAATCTAACCTTTCGTAATGGCTCACTCTTAAAGGAAGAAGCATGAAGTGGAAGGCAGCTAAAACAAACAATGTGTGGTGCTGAACACAAGATTTATTAGAATCCCTTTGCATGGGTATTACAAGAGGACATCAGGGCTGTTAAACAAGAGATACACAAATATTTGTGAGAGAGACCAAAGACTCAAGAGCGTCCTTCCATACCAGTACAAATCCCTAGTAAGAGAGGTGCTGGTAGGGAATCACGGAATCAAGCAAGTTCAGATGAATGAAAAAGGCCAGGATGACTCCAGGACAATGAATAGAAACAACTGGAGTAATGGAATTGTTAAAATTAAGGTGCTTTCCGACAGTGGGGTCTGAAACTATAATGACTGAAAATCAAAACTTCAAATTCTTAACAGGTCCTCAGGAACTAAAACTGGAAATCAAGTGTTTCCCAATAATTTTCAGCACATTTTTAAGAGCTTTCTGTGTGCTAGACACTGCTCACAATCCTATATCTGTATTAACCCATTTAGTCATTCTAACATTCGTAAGGTAGATGCTATTTCGGTGCCCACTTTAATCATCATGAAACTGAGACAACTGGGGGCGGGGGTGTGTGAAACAACGGAGGGAAGGGAGGAAAAAGAGGGATGAGGATGAAAGAAGGAAAAGGGAAGAAGACAGGCTAAAACAGGAAAAATAAAAAGTCCTCACCATCAGATCCTTGGTAAATTTGAGCTCTCGGGGAAAAAAAATGTTTTCTGGTTTAAAAAGCAAACAATGAATTTGAAGCAACAAAACTAAAAAAAAAAATGCCACTGTGTGCACAACACAATTCTATCAGGTTAATGTTACCCTCCAAGTAAATCTCTTCAAGTTCATCATCAGTAGGTGTATTTTCCAAAATTAGTGACAAGAGCAAAGCAGCTACAACAATAAAGCCCAAATAGCTCACATTTCAAAGTACGAAGCATGTTTATGAAACAGAAAACAAACCTATTATCCCATGCTCTCAAATGAATGCAAATCTGGCCTCTATTTACACTCTGAAATTGCTGTCCAATTTTCTTTTGTCAAATGATCGATCTTGTAAGATTTCAACCATTTTGGGAAAAAAACAAAACAACCTACCAGCAACATCAAAAAAACGGCCATAATTAAATAAAAAGTATAATGCCAACTAGCAATAGTGGGCAGTTTTTAACCTGCCTGCAAATGGTTTGAGAGTGATTTTTATTTTAAATGGATTGGGGGTGGGGAGGAAGAGGAAGAAGAGGAAAAGAGCAGGAAGATAAGGTAAAAAGAGAAAAAAGAAGAGGATGAAGAGGATCTTTCAGAATGAAAAGCATGTGACTCTATATAAAACTAAACACCAGAGCTAAACAAAACATAAGTTACTACATAACAAATCTCTTCCAGTCCTCTTGGGGAAAACAGAGTCTGACAGCACTAGGTTCTAACAGGTGCAGATAGCAGAAGGATTACATATTCATTCTACCAGGGAGAAAAAAAAATAATAAAAAGCATAATATAATTTATAATTTATGTTTACAAGTGTTACTCTAAGAGTTACAGTCTGCCTTGCAGATTACTTGGTCTGGTTCAAGTAGACATGTTGCATCATAGAACAAGCCTGAAGGGTCGTCACAAACGTGTTCAGTAATTAACACGTCATTAACACATTAACTAATACACATTCAACATCATCAATGTTAATAGCGTAATAATTAACTTATTGTACATAGCACATATCACTCCTGGCACTTTTCAAAATAAATTTGGAAATGTATGCTTTCAAATATTAAAAAGGTAGCTATTCACACTGAAATATCTCACCAATAAACATTTTATATGTGCATTGTGTGTGTTTTAAATGAGGCATAGTTGGTGATGCTACAAATTAACTGTATCTAATTCAAGCTGAACGGTACAAAAATACAAAGAACAAAGACAAGCCTCACTCTGTGAAAGAACTAGTAATACATTAAAAATTTAATACTTGGCAGGTCAAATCTGGATACTCTCTGCTGAAGACAACCAATATTAATGAATCAGACCGCAGAGCCATTGTCTAGGATCCCAGAGGAAACAATAATGTGAGTACAAATTCCTCTCGGAAGAGAAAATCCTACAAAACTACTTAGCAGAGTAGCACTGGCCACTGCTCTCATATGTAGGAAGCCTCAAGCCTCGAATAATGCCTTAGATATGCATAACGACTTACTTATACATAATGCCTTAGATATGCATGCATACCGGGCACAACTTCAATTAAGCATTCAGTCCCATATTATTTTTCCAGTTTTCAGGTCTTTGCAGTAAAAGTTTCTGCATAAAGCTTTGCCTCACATTTGTCTCTCTGAAATAAGAAATAATCACTTATTAAAACTACAAGTTCTGTTTTATTACAAGCTAGCTTTGAAAGATACAATTTAAACAGCAGCTTTAAGAAACAGATTTGGGTTTCTGTAAAGATGAAAGGGAAGGCAATTAAAAGGAAGACAAAGATAACACCAGGTGTCAGGGCTTAAGCATGGGTCCTGCCAGGTCAGACGGCTACTTTTCACACTTGATTTGTAGAACTCCTGAGTAGAAACTGCCAAGAAAAAATACAAAAGGATGAGACAAAATGAACACATCACAGACAGGCTATCAGGCAGAGCTGATTACTGTCCAGTTATTTTTAAAATAACACTCACGCACTGCTTGTGGAAGTAAGCCTAAATGGGCTGCTTGGTTCGGCTAGCTACTGTTCTTTTGTATTGTCAGCCCATTCTTCTTTACTTATGCTTTCATTCCATACACTCTGCAAACACCTACTCTATGGAATCCTATCCTATTGAAAAACATAACGTTTCAGCAAAACTTATTAATTATAGCCAAGTCTTGGTAACCTCAGACCCGTTGAAGAAACAGATTCTTCAGGAAAAAAAATGAAATATAATTACTAAATTTTTAACTCAATTCACATATTATCTTCTAAAGATAGTTGCAAAGATACCTGTATTTGTTTAGTTTTTATATTAGTGAAGAAAGTGCAGTATATAGCCAAATGCCATTATAAATCTACTGTTCTCTAAGGAAAAAAACATTTAGTTAAAAAACATGAAACTTATTGCTCCCTCTTCATTAAGTTACTTTAGTTCTCAGCTACCTTTGAATCCCTTAGCATTACTGTGAGGGAGGCATATTATCACTGCAATTGGAGATTAGAAAATTATTGAAAAATATCAACTTCCAAAAATAGAATGTTAAATTAAACTTTCGTCTAGCTTTAAAATTGTATAGTTCTGGGGCAGTGTCAAATGCAACTACAAAACTGTATAAGCTTCTAATACTAACAACTTCTTTCTATCTGGTTAGAAAAAATAAATTATAATTTATTTACTCTTTGAAAAGAACAATCTCTCTATTTTGTCCTTATCTAGGAAAAGAACCTAGAAGCAGAATAGCCCGTTTTTAAGCATTTTGGTTTCCAGATATATGGACAGCTAGCTGCTAAAATACATCTCACATTTAACACACACTTTTTGAGAAGTACCAGGTCCTGGGAGGATCAGTACTGTGATGTAAATAATGTCTGTGCATGTAACTAGCATGGTATAATATGCTTCCAAGGCATCTCTGTGTGGCCTCCTTGGGTATAAAGCCACCTGCCCACAGAGGCCACACTGTGGATGAACTAAACCGTCAGCAGTTTATCCTAGGGTCATCTGCACTACACACAATTACACTGGGGTCACTTGGGTTATATAGGAAGCCTGAAGTTCTAAACTGTCATTAGAATACTGCGGCCAGATTTTACAATAGAGCAGTGCTCCTAATGATCTGAAAGGTGATTCGCTATTCAGACCCCAAGCAAAAGATGCAAATGTAGCACTGAAAGCTCCTTATTAAATACCCACAGGCTACATCTCTGTGCAATAAGTGGTCCAGGTCTTTCTAGAACATACTAATTAGATGAACAGAGAATCAGAAAAATGCAAAACCAGGTCACGCAGCAAAAATAGTGAAGTGTTAAAAAAAAAGGGGGGAGAGGCAAGGTGGGGGGAGGATGAAGAAAGCACACCAAACATCTCATCCTGCTATTATTAAAAATTATCTACAATATAACGGCAAAATAAATCATATCAAGTCACTCTCTGGCTCACCCAAATTAGGGTAGAAGGTACTACTAAAGTTGAATTTTAAGTTTATTGTCAGAGATGCGCTTAACTGATGATACAATGTTATGAATAATACATTACGCAAAAGCCCAATCTAAAATTAAATTGGCCTTGGGTTATCTCCTATTTCTATAAGCATTTAGAATTATTCTAGTTTATAAATGAAAACTAATATCAAAAAAATACTTCTTCATAGGTTTTACTCTTTAATAGTTCAATAAACAGAGTTACCAAGCCAACACCTCATATCTCTTTATAGATGTTAGGGCCTCTACATCAGTTACTTCTAGACAAATACCCACAGAGAT
Organism: Grammomys surdaster; assembly: GCF_004785775.1. Taxonomy (NCBI): domain Eukaryota; kingdom Metazoa; phylum Chordata; class Mammalia; order Rodentia; family Muridae; genus Grammomys; species Grammomys surdaster. The sequence goes on along the minus strand of NW_021620941.1, from coordinate 54,560 downwards.
ACAGTCAGTACAGGAAGATTACACTTGTCAGGCTTCGAGCATCTTCATATGAAGTGTTTGGACAAGGTACCTTTCCTTTTTAGTCTTCTGTAAAATGAAGTGTCGCTGCTCAGGTTTTTTCACTGTAGGAGTGCAGAACAGGGGTAGTATTATGTTCTGGCAACTAAGGCAGAATGCTGCCGACACTAACGGCGATATCGAGCACATTTTGAAGCTGTGGGATTTGTGTGCTAGCCTTCATGTCCCTACTCCCTTACAATCATCACTGCCTTGTCACCTAAAAAAACATAAAGTACACAGTAAGGGGGTAAATTAAATACATAAAAGAATGCCATGTCATAAGGTGTTTGGAAATAAATCTGACACAATAGATTTTAGTAATGTGTGCCCCTTCCCAAAGTCTCTGGGTGTCCAAGTGGCTTTCCCTGAGTTGTTTTGGGGTGCCTAGCCTCATTGTGCTGCAGATTCATTTCTTATTTTATTACACATCTTTTAGTGTGCTATATAATCTAGCCACCTATCTTAAACAAATAAATTTGTATTCACTAAAAATTATACACTTGCAACAACTTCAACATCCAATATAAAATAACTATATGACAAGTAGTCATAGAATCTGCCACGAAGATTCTATGCCGTCTAGAGCCCAAGGCCAGGCAGGGCCTACAGCCCAGCTCCTTTCTGATGACCACACATTGTGCTTTTGTCACATGGCCTTGAGTAAGGTCAGCCTTCTGAAGAACTTCTCTACTTTTAAAACAAAAGGCTGAACCAGATGTTCTACAGGCTCCTTGTTGAGTTGAGAATATGGTGTGGATTCTTTGGATATTATAACTATGAACTATGATCATAGCCAGTGATTCTGAAATGGATCTTAAAGAATACAAAAGGCCCTTAAACTTGCTTAATTTACTTTCTAAAACAAATTTAAGTCATAACACCAACTTTCCTGAAACTCATAGAATTTTAAGCCAAAAGAGACTGCAGGAGTTTCTGGAGACTATCTGCTGTCTTCTCAAGGTATGACCATTCTGAAGAAGGGTGCAGAATAGTGAAAGAATGATCCCTAAGATATAATGACACTTCCCCGAGAGCTTTCTCTGGTTTTACTGGATGAGGGACCACAGTACCACAGAAGGAAGGTCTTAACAGGACCCTCTGTCTGTCCCATTACTTATTCATAGCTGACCTGACATTCAGATCAGCTCTTATGACTACACATGAACACCCTGTGTTTAAAGGCTATATCTGTGAGATTATGTATTTTCTAGTGTGTTGAGTTCTTAAAAAAACAATTACTGTATGAAAGTGAATGACAGCTGAACATTAACATTTTAATTATTTTAAGAATGACTAAATGAATTTATGTGTAAATTTCATTTAGAACGCTCTTTTATTTAAGGCTACCATTCTTTTCTTTTTATTATTTATGTGAATGTGTGCATCTATATGAGTGTATGCCACGTGTGTGTAGGTGTCCAAAAGGACCGAAAAGAGATCAGCTCGAGCTGGAGTTACAGGTTCTTGTGAGCCACTCAATAGGAGTGTTAAAAATTGAACTCAAGTCCTCTGGGAGAAGAAGTGTCCTTAAACACGGGACCATCTCTCTAGCCCAGAATAGTATATTTTTAGTCAAGACTAGGTTAGTCTGGCCAGTAGTAAATATGTATTCCTGTAGTCCAGGATCTTTACTGGGTTATGCAAATGGGAATCCTGGCCATGTCTAATACTCATGCACACCTATGGAAAACATCATGACTCTGATGCTTTTCCTCACTGCAATCCAGTACTCTTAAATCAGAAAACCAGCCATAGCAGTTCTTCCCTGCATTACTACAGGTACAATAAATTTCACTATGTGGTTTCTTAGACATGTGAATACATTTTGCTGGTTGGTAATTGTGTCATTTTAGAATAGTTAAGGTCTTCACTAATTTGCTGAAGATATGCAAATATTTTAAACCAAAAGCATAAGTAACATTTCCCCAGAAAGATATAATAGTGATTATTCTGGAAACACACAAAAAAAAGACTTCGTCAGTTCACACTGTGATAATCCACAAAACCCTCTATTTTTCTGGTACTCTTAATAGAGCTCTTAAGTTTGATTGGATGATGTAACAAACAAACTATCTCATGAATGTTTTCTGCCCTCAAGATGCTATTCTAAATGAATTAGTCTTCCACAAATTAATGAATTCAAATTTTAAGATGCATTTGCAAAACGTTCTAACATTCCAGTGCTAATTTGCAACCTACCTAAAAATGTTAGTCTAACCAAAAAAAAAAAAAAAAAGAAAGAAAGAAAAATGTTTAATGGGACGTGAATGTCATGTTTGCAAAGGGGGAAAAGTGAATATAAAGCCCATATGTATTTGGTTTGACAAGGCTCTGCATTTAAGTAATCTTACGATGAATATTATTTCAAAAATTCCAATAGTATCTAGTATGCATTTAACTATTGAAACTCTTTTTATAATGATTAAATTTTTGAAATCACATTAAATTACATGTAATTTCTTGAAATCAATTATAGATGAACAGGAAACAGTTAATATACTAATTACAGTAATTAAGAGTTGCCAATTTAATTATAGCTGGGGATATGAATGCTCTCACATTTGTTAAGAGTGTAAAAAACAAAGCATTAGTGCAGAGACTTTGTTCACAAACACCTAATAGAGCCCTCCTCTGCCTCACTCTGCTTATCTGCTGACACGACAGCAATGGGTTCAGATTGAAGAACTTGTCAGCAATCAGGCAGGAGGAGGCTAATTAGCTTGCAGGTTAATGAGTGTGATGGCTCTTGACAGCATTTTGTTACAGCCTCTTCTGTATTTAAACAATAAATGATTACATATAACAGTTGAGACAGTCCAACGATAACAGTCAAACACATCTTAGATTTACACACATATCAACTCTTTTGTTTGTAAATTTTAAAAACATAAAATTTGTGTTCGTTATAGCTTTACCATGTTATCACAATATGCTTGAGAGAAAATGAGCACTTTTTAAAAAGGGAAATAAATATACTTTATGTAGAGGTATGCCCTTTGAGCTGAGAATTTTCATTGAAAGGATGCCCAGTAGGCAACATACTGGGACTGCAGAGTGATAATTTAAATACGGAAGCTTTTCAGAAATATGCAATGGCTTTCCTTTAAAAAAATTTTTTTCAAGGAAGAATTTTGTCTTAATTTTTTATTCTGAGTTTTTCTCTGTATGAAATAGGTATGTAAGGCATACACAGAGGACTCTCTCTGCTTACCTTGCAGGTTACTTGGGATTTGAAAACAGGTGGTGAATTAAGGAAATAGCTCTATTGAGAGATTAACCCATTTCATCAGCCAGTGGAGAAGGAAATAAGAACATCTTTACAGCATCTCTATAATATGTTTAATGGAAACAGAAATGCCTAAGAAAAACACTAAGAAAAGCAGCGAGTACTTCCCGGCAGTTTGATTTATTTTGTAAAGTACCAAGCATTAAGATCTAAGCGGTATGGGTTTTATTTACATGAGAAGAAAATGGTAAGTGTCCAGGAAAACCTTACCTGAGAACTAAACTGAGCTTAGTCTGCTTAATATTAGGGAGGACTGTTTCAATTTAATACTCAGTGCTCCCCAGAAACTTGAGCACAGACATGGAAGAAACTCCTGTTGAGATTCACATGGCTTTCTAAATTATTTTGCATGCATGGAAATATTATTTGTATACCTTCACACTGCTCTATAATGAACATTTGAATAAACTTGAAAAGTCATAAAATCTTCAAATGTGTACCCTTTTAATGTTTTTTATGTTTAAGAATAAAAATTATTATATGCATCACCATTATAGCAGCCAGTCAATAACTGTCTACCAGAGAGTGTTCACAGACCTAGACAGATACTGCAGAGAAAAGAAACCAGCTATAAAGCCTGGGTGTCATGGAGTAGACGCTCCAGGTGAAATGAATGTACCTGCCAAGTGCTCGATGCAAATTCATGTTCAAATCCTGTGCTGAGCTGCTCCTTTCCCTTAGTCAGAATGAATAAATCTTAGGTTCAAATTTAAGTACACTCAAGTTTTTATATAGTTGTGTGTTCTTTATACATCTGAAGTCAGAAAGCAACACATGGCAAGAGCATATGAACGCAGATTTCTCGGTGCCCTGCAATAGAACTTGCTATTAATCACAGATGTGCCCTTAATGCACCGACATGGAGCCTGCTGTGCACTTTACCTCTAAATCAGGTAACACTGTCCATAAGCCCAGGCCTAGCACTGGTCAATACTTAGATATACACACAGTATCAACTTTCCTTAAGTTCTAACACGACTAAATGTTAGACAATCACAATCAAGACTCCTTCCAAACTTTAATACCAATTCTCCCTGACTTTGGAGTGGACTGACAGCTAGTCAGAATCAGAACCCATTCCGCCTGTTTAAATGAGAATATTCCTCAGTCTGAAAATTATTTATAGAGATTTTTTACTACCCTGTATACTGCAATGTTATTTCCTTTCCCACACACTAGCAAAGTCCATTTTCACAACTGCTATAAAGCGGCATGTTCACAGCTAGTAAAACAACTCAATAAATAGCCTCACGAAGCTATAGCTGTCTCATATCCTTTCCTCAATAAAAACAGAGGTGAACTGCTTATTTTCGGCAGCACACTATAAGAAGACAGAAGCATTATGACTGCTCATACATTCTGACTATCATTTGCCACAAGCTATATCTGTCAGCATTAAATAAAGCTGCATTATAAATGTAAACAAAACACCCACATCTACAAAATGAGCTGTCCGCCATGGCTGTAGGCATGAATTGAACCTGCTTATTGACTCAGGTTACTCTTTTTATTTATTCTTCTACAAAGACGTGCATTTACTTCACCTCACAAGCACACTAGGTTTCAGAAAGGCAACTAGTCTTATGTACAACAAAACTGGCACATGTTGACAAACACATGTCTTATAATTGTATCTTGTAGACAACTGTTTCTGTCCAGTTGGTATATTTTTAAAAGTTATTCTGATCAAATCACTAGGTTGTATATAATCAGTGGACTTGATTCTCTAAGTATATATTTATAAATTACAAGAAAATTTATTATGAAGAACAATAGGACTTTATTTTCAAATATTTAACAGAAGGGGGAAATACCCATAACTAACTTCACTGTTTGCATCTTGGGTACCCACTGATTAAGTCAATCTTACAAAGTAAGAAGCTAAATACTCAGAGAATCCAACTATGCAGAGCATAAGATTTATTCAAGCTGCCGGGTTTTGTCTATAAAAAATGAAAATGCTAACTGTAGACTGACTTCCTCAGTGTCAGTGTCACCGTGCACAGCCACAGTGACACGGTAAGATGAAGGCACATGAAAATTCCATGAGGTTTAAAACATTTTGCAACCTTTATTTTTAAAAATTAGGTGTTGATAATTCTGAACCTACCACAGTAGGTTCAACTAGAATGTTTCCAAAAGGTAAAAAGTAGCCCTCGCCCTGCCTCTCTCCTGTTTGACAGTCTCTCGGAGTTGCCCTGTGCCTTGAACATTAACAGACCAAGGAATCTCCTTAGATTGACCTCCCCAGTAACTGGGGCTCTCTGCATGTGCCACTGTGCCAAGCCTTCTCTGTACTGTTGTTTTATGATAGGACATCATGCTGGGAAGTGGACAGCCATCTGAGATACCACTACACAGGATTCCTGAGAATGAAGGCTGCTTGGGTAATATTCTGACAGGTGTGCTAGACATTAAGGCCTTAGTCTATGTCCAGGCTTAATTTGAAAAGGAGCATCAACATGACAAATCATGACAAATGAAGGTACAGTTCTAAGAAATTCCTTGCAGACAGTGTCAGAGAGCACATATGAATCACAACGCATATGCATTACAGAAAAAGTGAAACACCTTTCCTCAAATAAGCACAAAGGCACATCATCACATAATTTCATAATTCTTTTTTTTTTTAAGTAAACTGACTGATTTGTTTGGCTTCACAAAGACTACACAAAGCTACAGCACTAGACTGAAAATAAGCGTCAGCAGCCAAAGATCACCCAGTGGATTCTATTAGTCCAGCCTGGAAGTATGCAGAGACGAAGTACTCTAAACAAGTTAGACACACCGTCACCTGTTGAGCAGTTAAGACTCAATGGGCAGTCTAAAAGTTTATCCCTCTGTCTAATTGCAAAACATCCCACAAATTAAAGCCTAGATTTTTAAAGGAAGTAAAATGAAGTGGTTAAAATATTAACAAGTACTGTCAGGACCTATTTTTATGTAGGGCATCATTCCCTGTAAAAGGGAAAACACAAATGTCCCTTTGCTCCTCACTATTCCACAGATGGCTATTAATTATTACTGCTTTTCCTTTCTAAGATAAGCTTGTTAACAAGAACTACAGGACAGCTAACAGCCACCATCCAATGGGTAAGTTCCATCATTGTTTATGACGTTTACAGAAAAAAAAAAGAGAAATAAGTACAAGGATATAGTATGGAGTAATTAATATATTGTAGTGCAGTAATTTCTACTTTCTACCTCCATTTAAATAAAATAATGCTCAGCAATGCCAGCGTAAATCAGAGAGAGCCACAGGGGAGCACAGCGAGGCAAAGACATTAAAGCCGAACCAAAGCCCTTCTTCACCCAAGCTACTACTATTATTACTCGTGCAAAGCAAATATTCAGCCTCCAACCCTAAATCATTTCAATTCCTATTTCCAAGTATAATTTAATCTTTTTCAGCGACACTTGATGCTTACTTCATCACAGCATAATGACAGATTAAAAAGTTGTTGAATTAAATATTAAAGAGGACTTCAGGCAGTTCTGCATTTTTAAGGAATAACACAGATTGGGGATGAAATGAGAAGCTCAAATGCATATTTTATACCAAAAGGAAAGAATACATATATTTTTCCTCCAGGCCACCTACTTTGTAATAAAACACAGGGTAGGTTTTTACTTAGTGGATAGAAATGTAAAATAGTATAAGCTTCATATCACTGTAAACTGGTACCATACAGTGATGTGAAGGCTAATGATACCACAGGAAAAATATGATCCTTTTATATCTTATAAAAATATTTACAATTTATTACTTGCATTAAGATTTTCTTAATTTTTAGATGTTCATCTCATATAATCTCACAGATGATAGCATTAAAAAAACAAACCAAATTTATGTTAGGGCTGTTCTGAGTGGAGATGAGGAAAGTTGAGCTGTAAATGTAAATCAAGTTCTTATGAAAATGCTGATTGAAGTGATAGGCCTCATAGTGGGGGCTCTCACTAGACTAAGGTAAAATTAAACATGAGATGTAGGTAACAGTAGTGTCTTTATTCTTAAACGGAATAGGAGTAGTTTATACACACATACATGCACACATATACATATATATGTAACAAGAACAACTAAAGAATTTATGAATTTGTCAGGGTGTAAGAGGAACATGGGAAGAGTTGGAGAAGAGGTGGAAACAATGTAAATAAATTAAAGCAATTCAATAAAGAAACAATGAGCTCCATGAATATTTTACTCTATTTGTGTAACAACAAACTGCAACCTTTCTGCACATATGCAGCTATTCTCTTTGAGTGTAATAATCTGTACACTGGCCTACTATTCTTCCTCTAGTTGGACATTTTACTTACACGTTTCTAATGCTGCCTGTTTGACTGGACCATTTTGTAGTAAAAAAAGAAAGGGGGGGTGGTCTGCAATCTTTGATGGCTCAATCTTCACCTTTGAAAATTGTACTTTTATATATTTCTATCAGACTAAAGATTATCTATTTATAATTGTGTGTTTTAGTGGTTAGAAGTGACATTAAAAATATGTACCACACAAGAGAATGGTCAACGTTGTCCTGGAGGGTGAAGAAGCAAATGGCATGTGTTTTCAAAGATAGTTCGTTTGTGGAAGAGAAACACAGTATAATGCCAGAAAAGAGTATTACACACTTTTATGTATGCATGCTATTCATAAGTAGAAACAAAAGACAAAGGTACAGAGCTTGTTTCCCAGAAATTATGACTTTGGCTGTGATGGAGGTAAATGTCATTTCTTCTGGCAACTACAAATGGCCTTGAAAGGATGGCCTAATTCCTTTTGGAAAAATTTTCACTGTGTTTCCTCCTGGCCAAATGTTCCAGGTTTTACTCACAGAATGCTGCACACACAATCCTTTATTTTAAAGAAAAGCATGCAACTGTACCAGGGAATTGTTTAGGAATTCAAAAAGGAGCAAGGCTACTAGTATTTCTTTTATTAATCTTTACAAATCTCAGTATGCTGTTGTTCTACTGGCAGGAGACTTGGCTAGTCATTCCTCCCAATTACACCATTCTAACCACCCACAATTAGATATATAAGGTAGGGTACACACTGTAGAAGTCCTGTACGGTTATCTTCTCTGATACTCTACAAAAAGAATAGAGAAAATGGACACAACCCCCCTGGCAGCGCCATTTCCTGACTGAAGCTGGCAGAGGAACTCTGACAAGGGCATTTCCCCGTAGTTTCCATATAGAAATCCTTTTTAAAAAGGATTTTCTTTTCTGGAGCATTTTCCAATCAATAATAATGAAGTAATAATTCCCCATCATCTAGGACATAGGTTCTCAACAAATGTTTGTACAGCTCAATTCCCTGTGCTCCCTATGTAAGTCAGTTCCATTGAAAGACACCATCATTAAGTTAGGATACCTCCACACCAATTATAGAAGGGAAACCTCGCAGATGATGCTTCAGAATCATGGCGATGGCTTTTGTTTTTGTCTTATCATTATCCTCTCCTCCCCGCCTCAACCACCATTTTCCCAAGATGTTCATGTTTGCAGCTGGCTTGGCATTTTCTCCTGTCCGTTAAAATGTGCATATGGAGCCTTTTCCGCTGTCCTCCTCTGAGATTCTCCTGTAGGCGGCAGCTCAGAGGTCTGAAATCTGGGAAAGACTTTTCTACCACGGCAGCAAAGCAAGTTTCAGGGCTTGGGTTTGAGGACTCTCTGAGCAGCGGTTAGAGCGGGAGTCTCAGCGCCCATTGTTCTCTGCGGCCACAGCCCTCCCGCCTAGCCTGACAGCCCTCCCGCCCTGACTGCATAATTAATGCAAATGGAGCCGCTTCCTGGTCTGCAGCTCTTACGGTTTACTTTTGTGCAACACTTACGCAGGAATATTAACTAGAGAAAGCAGCATCACAACAGGGGTGGAAAATCAGCCTGTCAGTGACTCATTCCAAATGCCACAGAGAGCTGAGCAGCTTCGAGATTGTTTCATCAAGGTGATTGAGAACAAAAACTACCGCAGAAAGAAAATTCGAGCCGAAACCAAGCTCCCACGCAGGCAGTATTTATGGCTCTAGCGTCATTCCATAAAGGAAAGATTGCCACCACGCCTTTATGCAAACTTAGGGTGTGCAGCCGCCCCAGGATGGCGTCCCTCAGCCAGGAACCAGGACTCCCCTCTGCACCGGTCAGTGGTACCGAGAACCACCGGGGACAGGAGATCCACATTTAACAGAATCCAAGGCTTATGTCCCAAGAGATGCTTGAAGGGCTGTGCCATAAGGTGCCAGGCTGCTGTACCGTGTGACGGATCACACTAAATTAAGGACCGCTAACTGTGTGGATTGTGGAAACACTGAGTTTTTGTTTTTGTTTTTTCTAAACTGTGCTATGGGTAAAAGTAATTAAAGTCCATATTTAAGCTTCTAAACAACAAAAAAGTGTTCACCTTTTGAAATAATCCTAACAGCATTTTCAGAATATTCCATATAAGATGTGTTCTTAGAGAGCTGAGAAAGTGACTCCCACAGCCTGGCTATGAGCAACCGGTCTTCTCACACTTGCCAAACTAGCATACTGGCTTACTATGCCAAGTATTTAAAGAATCAGGATTTTGTATTTCAAATACATGCATTTAGTTAATTTTATTTAGACTTAAATGGAATTATAAATTTGTGAACAAATTCTGATCAATTACATTAAGGCTATGTTTTTATAAGGACAATCAAATCTTAAACCTCCAAAAGATTTTACACATTTTAAGAAATGAAATATTTTCTACTTTCAAGTAGAAAAAAAAGAAAGCATAGTTGGAATTTTTAAGTCATTTTTTTCAGATATAAAAGAATAGGAGAGGGGTGCAAATCAAATCCACACCTCCCCTAAATGCCATCAAATACATGTCTATTTCTGGAAGAGCTTGTATGCCACTTCTGGTCTCACATAACAGAGTGACTCAATCCTAAACATTGTCTAGAAATTTTTCCACAAAGGGGTCAATTGTATGCCACAGAATAACCACATACGTATGTGTCTACTAAATGGCCGAGAACTAAATTCATCTCAGCATCTTCACTGCTTAATTAAAATGTGCACAATAACTGAAAATCATCTCTTTATCCATTCAATACACTACGGGGCAGAAGAGATCAAAATAGACACGCTGATCAAAAGGTTTTCTTTAGACAGGAAGCAGCCATCAGACCCTTGTTACAAATTAAAGGTATTATATTCAATCATTTTTAATCTCTTAAAAATGAATAACCCTTCTCTGCACATTAAATCATTTTTCTCCAGAGGTAGCGTTTCTTTTATGTCTAAGTGCACACATTCCTTTGTCATGCTCCAGGTCTATTAGCTGTGGTACTAGCTGTGGTGGCCATTTATCCATTGTTTGCCTCTTGAGTCAACTCTCTCACCAGCTTTGGACTCCTATTTCAACAAAAGCTCCTATGTACAAAAAATGAGAATACATATTCACTATGGATGGTACTCTCTTAAATTTCAGCCTACTGCATTAATGTTCTTACTTGCATTCTGTGGTTAGTAACTGCTATACTAACAAATGCTGCTTTAGCCAGGCAGTGGTGGCGCATGCCTTTAATCCCAGCACTTGGGAGGCAGAGGCAGGTGGATTTCTGAGTTTGAGGCCAGCCTGGTCTACAGAGTTCCAGGACAGCCCAGGCTACACAAAGAAACCCTGTCTTGAAAAAAACAAAAACAAACAAAAAACCAAACAAACAAACAAACAAACAAACAAATTCTGCTTTATATCCAGTCACTATGTATATAAGTATAAGATAAGAAAAAATTTTTAAAAAATAGAAAAGAAAAAAATTCAACCTTATTTTCAAATATAAGTAAACTTACTCTCTGATTTTTAAACTTTTTACTATTAAGAATTTATAATCCAGCTGGATTAAAGCTGTACACGTTTAATCACAAAACTCTAGAGGCAGAGGCAAGCAGATCTCTTTGAGCTCAAGGCCAGCGTGATCTACATAATTAGTTCTAGGACAGTCAGAGCTACATAGTTGAGACCCTGCCTCAAAAAAAAACAACCCCCCCCAAAAAAAAACACAACAAAACAACAGAACAAGCAAAGGAAGTTAAAATTCTATCTACAAGATATCAATCTTTGATAGGATTTGATAAGATTTATGAATTTGAGGCCAACATGGACTTCACAAAAAAGTCTTAAAGCCTGCCTGGTCTACCTGATGAGACTCTATCTCAACAAACAAATAAATATTGATGCTTTTTAAAAGACACCAGACTTAATATTGGTACACACAAGACTATGAAGAGGCCCATGAGACAGTGGTGTGAAAGCTGCAGCGCAATGACTGGGTTCTTGATAATATGCTATTAGGCTGACAAACATGCTGACCTGTGCTTTACGGCAGAACTGTGCATACACAACATAAGTTAAAAACAGCTTCAAGTGACTGTTTAAAACTGTGGGCTTCAAAACCTTAAAATACAGGAAAGCATTGCATAGTTTATTTAAAATTGGCAACTACAGTTTAACAAGCTATTCTAACAAATGATTAGCATAGCATGTGCCTTTCTTTAGCCATCAATTATGACACAGGGTAATGCAGGGCACAACTTAAGTGTCAAATTACAATATGCTATACAAAACCACTTTGCAACATAGCTTTCTGTTTGCTTAGCAATTACTACAGAGCACGCTGCTTTTCATGAAAGGAACTGGTCAGAACTGTTTATAAGAATTACTATAAATGTTTATGTATTTGTATTAAAAGAATTAGTTGACAGTTTCATAAAATTTCTCACTATCTGGCTGGGCTATTTATCTCCTATTGGTATTAAAGTATACAACCAACCCAAATGTTCTGAGTTTCTTTCTTCTTAAAATAAAATTCATCTATATATGTAAACTAATGTAGACCAGTAGTTTCTTTTCTCAAATATGGAGGGTCTTTTCCTTCATTTTGTCCACTAACAATATTTTAATGCTGTATTCTTTCAGCTGTGAGTTCAGCCCCATCTGTAGGTTCTGAAGCTACAGCAATGCTTTCTTTCCATAGTCCTCAGGAAGACATGAATTTCAACACGAAACAAACAAGCAGAATTTCAGAAATGAGATTTCAGTCATACTTTTTACATGCAGTCAGTGCTTCAACACTTGATCTACCAGCGCTCAGGTTATCTGCCTTAATTGCAGGACCATCCATTAATTCATAAAATTCTTATGTGAATAAATACTTAATGAGAAAAGGGAAAAAATACACAAAACAGTTTTTCTGCTGTTTTTTTTTTTTCTGTTTTGCTGCTGTCCTTTCTCCTGCATTTGCCTAAAGGCTCTCAGTAAATTACACTCCCAGTAAATGACTGTAATTTACCCGTTGAATTCCCTTGTTCAGGAAAAGCACAAAAACACATTCCAGCATTTCCACAGCTCAGATTTACTATTCTGGATGTCAAGAACAATCCGTGGGCAGTAATTTGAAACTGTTTGAACCTTTAAATGAGGGAAATTAGAAATGTTTTGAGAGCTAAGATTTTCAGTGAGGACCTAAAAACCTGATAGAAATCTCTAACTGTTCCATTCCTTCCTGTCCCTTCTGCATCATAGTAAGAGGCCTAAATAGTCCACAGTGGGTTTCAGCCAATAATACAGTTATAGTACTGATAAGTCAAATTTCCTTTACTGGATTAATTTTAATGATAATATGACTGCATACATGTCAAATTTAATGTTAAAACATAGACCCCCCACTATATAGCTTTCTTTCATAACTATCTTCTTGAATATTCTGACCATCACTCAAAGTAACTTTCTCCAGGACAACTTACATGAGCCAAGTTATAAAGTTTAGGTCTCTAGGGATCCCCAACAGGCACAGTTACAACTATTTACATAAAAAGAACAAAGACTTTCAACTTAGTCACACTTCAAAACATAGACATCCCAAGTTCAAAGAAATGTAAACATTTATATGGCCCATTCTTGAACCATGGTACTTGATATTTTAATATTCAACACAGGATGACATTCATCTTTTCTAGTCTCAGAATCAGTCTCTCTGTCTCTGTCTGTCTCTGTCTGTCTCTGTCTGTCTCGCTCTCTCTCTCTCTCTCTCTCTCTCTCTCTCTCTCTCTCTCTCTCTTTCTCTTTCTCTCTCTCCTGTTAAGAACATTCAATAACCAAAACAGCCTATTTTACTCTGTCTAAAGGCAGGTTTTCAAATGGCAAAATGGTTATAAATCCTCATTATCCTAAATAAAATTACAGCACTTTAAACATTTCCAGGGAGAACATTCTCTCTTCTAAACAACTACCTTAGCGAGTAATAGGAAGCAATATGGTTGCACTTGTGTCACAGTTGGAAGCCTTTTTAAACTGTCGCCCTGCTAGCAAACCGACTCTACATATTAAAATGAATGTGTTGCTTATTTCAAGGGGGGAAATCATTTATAACATCAAGACCATTATTAGGGTATCGTGACTTGGTTCCTCCTACAGTGAACTAAAAGTGTGAGTGGCAACACCCTGCACATGCTCTCCTGCCTTCACTGTCTACCAGAAGTTGGGTCTCAGAAGAAAAGATATTTATGCAAGATGTGGTATTACATATTCTGCATTCATATTCAAAACAGTTCATTTGTCTCAGAGATTTCTGACCATAAATATAGAGAAATATAAATCCTAAAATGTTCCCTTTTAGTATAAAAAGGTGAAGTCTTCAGAAATGTCTCAACTAAACAATGTATCTTTTTAAAACTATGTATATTTATTTTAGATTATTTTTAAAAAAATTATGTGTATGAATGATTTGCTCCCTGTATGAATGATTTGCTGCCCATATGTCTGTGCACCATGTGCATGCCTAATATCTTCAAAAAAGGTGTCAAATCCTCTGGAACTAGAATTACAGATGCTGGTGCTGGGAACTGAACCCAGGTACTCTACAAAAGCAGTCAGTGCTCTTAACCATTGAGCTATCTCTCCAATGCCTAATCTAGAGTATTTCACGAATACCTGCATTTCCCAACAATTGTGTTGGCATCAAAAGGAACTCTCACTATCCTACTAGCTGTATAGTGACCAATGCATTCATCATTTATTGTCTGATGTCAGATCCAGGAGAATCAAGAGGGCCCAATTTTGTGTTGTGCCCAAAAGTTCAAAGAGGAAAGTAAATGATGAACATTAGCATTCAGTGGGAAATAAAAAGGCTTTGCTCATGCTCAGTTTGTACTTAGCTGGGAAAAAATACACTGGAAGTTACCTCATTCTTCTCAATGCTCTTTAGCTGCACAATGACCTTCTGATGCTTTCTCAGCAATGACAAAGAAGTGATGCATTCCCAGTGAAAGATATAGGGTATGGTGGTCCATTCCCTATGTCAGCACTTATTAGATGGAGGCAAAGGCAGAGAATGGCAGGTGTGGGGCCAGCCTGGGCAACATAATGAGATCCTATCTTTAAAAAAGTTCAAAAAAAGCCAAATGAGAATGTGAGCCTCTCTCAGGAAAGTGCCACTTTCCAGCAAACAGATGCTCTGCTTGTTTATAAGACATTCCTTGTAGATTCTTAAACATTAATTTTGTGAGTATTTAGTGAGAAGGACTGAAAATCTGTATGATCTGTACTTTGCTCTCATTTAGCATATGAATTCAATACAATGAGCATTTTCTACACACCATGCTTAACTGGGAAAGCCAACTAGTAATAAAGTAATTAACTCCTCAACCAAAACACTGTATGTTCTGTGTTATTCTTGATTGAACTCTTCTCAGCTAATTCCCAGACAATTATAATATTTATTTCATAACTGTAAACTTGGATGAATTGTTCCAAAAAGTTATATCATGATTCATGCCAGTAGAACCTAGGAGTGCATAAAAGATACTGTTTCTAACATCACTGTTATCAAGCCAAAAACAATTACACTCATCTGAGTTATGGCAACCAATAAAGTTAGATAATCACCATATGCAGCATAACATTTTGGCACTTGAACTTAAAACTCTTGTAGACAACTATAGATTGCTTCTAATGCAGAGCACTCTTGTCCTACCCAAGGCTGCCAATAGAAATGCCAAAGCTGCTGAACACGAAGCATCCTAGTAATGCTGTCAGGAAATGGCACATTCACACAGCCCCCAATCCTCGCTTCCCAGGCATGGTCTTCTCCAGCTGCAGCTTAATTTCCTGTGACTTGCCTAATTACTGTAATTAAGGATTAATTGCCATTAATTATTCACACATAAGCTCATCGCAAATCATGGGGTAAATGTCTTATGAAAGCTGCCATACAAGCCATGTATAAACACACTGGGATGCTTCAGGCAGGCGAATCTATCACTCAGCCCTCAAGCAAATCTCTATGCTTCTCTTACAAAAACAGCTATAATTCTGAGAAACTCGACAGTCCTCTCAGGTAAGCACTGGGTTCCGAAGCATGTTTTCCTGTGGAAGCCACAACGGTTTTATTAGTACTATAAATGCTGTTTTATCTTTCCAACTGCTATTTTTATGTTTCCATTTTTATTCTACAGTGCTCAGTTTAGGACAACCACTTGCTTCAAGGAGGAATGTTTGTAGTTGCTACTTTCCCCATCACAGTTTGAAACAGTTCCATGTGGTTTACAACATATGACTATGCAACTGGGAAGGGAAGGGAAGGGAAGGGAAGGAGGGAGGGAGGGAGGGAGGGAGGGAGGGAGGGAGGGAGGGAGGGAGGGAGGGAGGGAGTTAGGAAGGAAGGAAGGGAGAAAGGAAGGGAGAAAGGAAGGTGAGTGAGTTGGAGACCTTCCGATTTTTCAGAATTCACAATTTCTGTTTTTGGTGTAAAAAAGCCACAGAACAACATATGTGGGTACTGCAAAGGTGTTCCTTATAAGGCAAGTGACCTGCTTGGCCATGAAAGTACCACTGATGGAAATGACTTTTTAGCTTTTTAGCCTTGTGGATGAGTATGTCCTGTTTGTATAATGTTCATTCTCTTCAGAATTATAAAATATAGACATCATTCTTTTGCCAACCCAGAAAAGACCATGTTTCTCCAGGTATTTCTAGTCCCTTAGTGTAGAGTAATGCTTCCAGCAACCCTTCTAGTTGCCTATGTTTCTAATGGTTGAATGACTGGATATAGAATATTTCATTTTAACAACAAAACAAGCTGTATGTTTGAAGACTTTGGCCCCATCAGCATTGCTTATTGTCACTGCCCTAGGAAATTTCAATCTAAGTAGGCAAACGTTCCTCTAATTGTTATGTTAGTTCCTTCTGCAGCAAATTAATGCATGAAACATTTTCATTTCAGTACGTTTGTGTCTTGAGTTAACATTTATGTAAATGGACCTTATGGCAGATTGCTAATGTGTCAAAAACTCTACAACAGCGCCATTTTCAAATACATCTTTTAAGAGTTCTTTTCCCCATTTTCTACAGCACTGAAGATGAGGGTATAGAGCAACTTAAGTATTTTCACAGTTTAAAAAGCAAAGCTTAGAATATACTGCAAGAATAATTACAGACTACACAATTACATTCAGACAACATGTCACATAGGCTTACAGAGCCACTGGCTATCCAAAACGGAAAATTAAACATATAACCTCACTAATATCAGAATATATACTTTAATCACAATTTCAATCAAGTTGGAAGAGACAGCAAATAAACTCCACATTCTCTGGTTCCAACTGAGTTAGAGGGGAAGTGTATGATTCCTGCAGTCATCAGAGTATGTGTCCAAGAACTTCCTTGACAAATATTTAGCCTCTGAATTGAGGGATAGAGCAAGGTTAGAGCCCAGAGAGTTGCTATTACACGACTGGAGAGGAAGCCCAGCTGTTGTATATTTGACTTCTAAACCCCTTTTTATCATGAGAGGTAAACAGAGCTTGGCAGAGCCTCTTGTCTAAGCTACAAGTATTTTTCTCACATTAGGTTTCCAAAGAGGAGCAGTGTTTACAGCCCTGAAGCTTTTTCAGTGCTGAATTTCCAACTGTGGTGTAGAAGTTATTACTAAATCCTCCACAGTGAGAAGGGTCTTCCCAAGCTCACCCTTGGAACACCCCTTTCTACAAGAGCATGATAATAAACAATTTAGGCTCTTGAGGGCTTGAAAGTCAGAACTCTCACATTCTTACTCAAGAAGGAATTGCTAATTATCAAAATTCCTGAAAGCTGACTCAACAATAAAAAGTCACACACACACACACACACAAAAATGAGTTTGGTACACATGAAAGGCATTAATGGCATGAAGTTAAAATGGTGTTCAGTTTACTTTTTTTTTTAACAGCTGACTTTTAAATCTACCTAGAATTCAATGCTTTAACCTAGCTGTCAGTTTACCAAATAATTCCTGCTCTACAATCAGCAGTCAGTAAGTGACATGGGGATTGTTTAAAAATCTACCATCCCCACACTCAGCTTCACCATCAATGTTGTCTAATTGATACTTCTCTATTTTTGTCACCTTGCCTTGATACCAGCTGCCAAGTTCTGCCATGTCACTTTCCATTTATGGACTCCCAAGTCCCTTGATCTGGCTAATTAGGGTTTATGTGTTAATTGGAGTAAATACAAAGATGGGAGTCACGGGCACAAATTTCAAAGCACAGCCATAAATTGAAGCACTGATAAGCAGAGAAAGATGCCTTCATGGAACAAGTGTCAAGTTTATTTCATCACTGGGAAAGACCTAGAATTTCCTAACGACGAGACACCCATAGGTTTTTTAAAGACATAATAAGGACAGTGGCCAGCAAATTAGCAATACAGCTCTGAAGCAGCAGAGTACACAGAAACCTAAATTCAGTTTAAGAAAGTAAAACTTTCCTTTTTAAATTCCTAGAATTTCAAAAACCAAAACAAAAAATTCCTAGAATTGTTTCTATTCAAGACAGCTTATTAGTTTTTTTGTATTTCAAAGAAAATATACAAATTGAACTCAATTTTTAGTAAAAGAAATATAATATTTGAAAATCAGGAGATTATACTTAACAGAGAAAACATGTTAACTAATGTTTTGGACATAATTATTTTTTCTACTAAAACCCTAACTTCGAAAGATTACTTCGATTTAGGAATGATTACCATAAATAGTATCTGAAAAATTTTGTTCGCATATACATACTGGGTTTCATGTGTTTATCTCAGCTGTCAGTTGAGCCTGAGATGCCTTGAGAAAGAGACAACAATGCTTTCTTGTAGTGATCATAGCACACAGCACTCTGGAGGGAGGCAGTGGTAGGAAGATGCTGAAATTTCAAACTACTATGGTCTACAGAGGAAGTTCCAAGCCAGGGCTACACAATGAGACTCTCTTAAACAAACAAAAAACGAGTTGCCAACATATTCTAGAGTCTTCTTTGACAAAATAATGTCAACAGAGATACTAATTTCCCAGTGAGAGAAAAGGTAGATGACTAATATGCAAAGGGAAAAAAGAAAGAAAGAAAGAGAGAGAGAGAGAGAGAGAGAGAGAGAGAGAGAGAGAGAGAAAGAAAGAAAGAAGGAAAGAAAGAAACCCAATTTTGCTTTTACTCGAAACAAAACAGAATCATATCTGATCAGTTGTATCTAGTTGGAAAATATATGCAACAAGAAGATTAGTTCACTTGCTACAACGTTGTACTGGAATTAGTGAATAAAACAATGGGCAGAACAAGAGCAAACAACTACAGAAAATGCTACTTACCTTTTATCATCACTGATAGTGTACAAAAGCTTTTACATATTTCCTCCAAGTTAGGTAGCTAAGAGAAGTTGGAAAATGTGTGTCTATCTTTCAAACCATTTTCAGACATCCAGCACAAGAACAATTCTATCTTATGGTTGCAATAGCACTGAGGTAGTAATAACAGTATTAAAAGTCTAAATTAGTAGTAACTTGTGTTGAAATATGAGTGGTACTTCTAAAGAGTCTATTTCTGTTACAGCAATAGACACAGTAACACAGATGGCACAGGCAAATCCATCATCTTTCTCAAAGAATCCTTTCATTATTCCTATCTTTTTACTCAAAAACAAAACAAAACAAAAAAAAAATGGTGTTCACCCAGGCAGTTTATAACTTAGGTCTACATTTTGAAGATGTTCCTTAAGTCAATGTTGTGCTTACTTCAGATTCTATTTTCCGTTAGTATTTTCAATTCAGTTATCACAAGTATGTAATTTATCAACTTGATATAAATGAAGCAATATTTCTATGAATCATAATATTTCAAGAAAACCTTCAGGTACTCATAAACCTTCTCTGAAAAACAAAACACTCTTGTAAACACAGTCCCTGGAAAACCTGCAACAGCCATGCTTAGGATTTCAGAAATATACAAATAATTTCACATAACTTTTTCCAGGAGTTGGGGACTACATGCTTCCAGTGATAGTATCACTCAAGGAATATATTTAAAAAAAAAAAAACAACTTCAAATTTTTACATTCAAGTAAGTGAAAATACCACTCAGGGACATCTGCAACCAAATCACACATAACCTCATCAGTAACTTTATGTAACTTTTTAAACAAAACTATCTTGTAACTTACATGACATTTTAACTGAAAACAACCAAGCTAATTTCTCCAAATTAACAGCTGTCCATGATCAACAGTAAGAAACAAAGAAATGTATGTGAGCATCATCAGCATCAAATGAGTTTACTGCAGGACTCTCTAAAGCACATCTGATCTTGGCTACAGCCTGGAGTCTACCTTTCAACTTGCAAATGACAGTGTCACCAAACACTGTCCTTCCATCAATCAAGCTGGGTCATGAATATACAAAAGGCAGCACAGAGGCTGGCTACCTCCCGCAGTTCAACTTGGCCTAATTATCTAGGCCTTTCTTTTGGTTACAGTCTGAAGAGTATCCACCCAGTCAGCTGCTGGGCAGCCGGAGGCCTAATCAAGAGAGGTTATGCATACTGACCCTTATATGGACATCCAATGCAAGTTAAATGTGAGCACCAAATGTCATCTTTCTTATTCATCATTATGAAATTTCCCTCCCCTTTCGAAATTCCAATCTGCTGCCATTTTCAGACACTCCTCTCACCCCCCTCCAAGCTGTCATCTCACTGTGCTGCTGCCCGGTGAGTGAATTAGCATTCTAACTGATGTGCTAGCTCTTCTCAGACTGTGTTCTCCTCGAGCTGTGTTAACTAATGACTGCTCTCCAGAAAAAGGAACCAATAGTCAACCATTGATAAAAGTGATTGCATTTCCACAAATCACAAGAGGAAGAAACATCAGGGAAGAGTGACTATAGCTGTTCACTTGCCATTGTGGTTTTTTCTCATTCCATTACCGGAAACAATGTACAACTCTAAGTAGAACCTAAGACTGCTAACTGGCCTTCTGCAGTTGGATAGGATGGGGAACTTGAAGCAAAACCAGTTATTAAGCATTAAAGGACTGATGGAGACAGGAGGAAGGCAAACAATGAGAAGCCCCTCCCATAGCTCATCCAAATGAGGGTGGATCTGAGAGGAAACCACTTCCATGCCCAGAGCTGTTCCCTGCACATGGCAGGGTTGCTGAGCATGAGGATGTTAACAGTGATGCTTCAGGAGATCCAATGGAAAGTAACCTAGTGTGGACTTGGAAAAACAAGTCCTAGAAGTGCTGTGGGCACAAGGCATGAGGTAGGAAGAGAGTGACGGAAGACCCTGCTGAGATACAACACACAATGAAAAGAGACAGAGGAGAGACACTGTTGTGTACTAGGCATATATATGAATTCTGGTTTTACATCTGGTTTATACATCCATACATTTCTGTAAATTACAAAAAGCTAGGCTATGACAAAAGATGACATGGTGGTTTATGACCTGCAAGTCTGAGAAGTACTGAGAAGATGTGCCTGGCTCAAAGGCCAAGTTCAAATATTTTGAGTACAGTGGTGAGGATGGGAGAGATGGGAGAAAGAGTCCTTTGTAGACGTCTAAAGACTGACTTATTGATTTATAAAGTCAATTGTGGACCTACTAAACAAATACCTATTAAACATTTTTACACAGCAGTTCCATAAGGCCCTGTGAGTCAGTCTGGGGGGTGGGGGGAGAATATGAATGGTATTGTTTCTGTCCTTGTAGTAGTTTGAATATGCTTGGGCCAGGGAGTGGCACTAATAGGAGCTGTGGCCGTGTTGGAGCCAGTGTGGCCTTGTTGGAAGAAGTATGTTACTTTAGAGGTAGGCAATGTGAGAGTTAGTCTTCTGTTTGCCTTCAGATGAAGATGTAGAACTCTCGGCTCCTCCTGCACCATGCCTGCCTGGATGCTGCCATGCTTCTCACCTTGATAATGAACTGAACCTCTGAACCTGTAAGCCAGCCCAATTAAATGTTGTCCTTTTAAGACTGCTTTGGTCATGATGTTTCCTCATAGCAGTAAAACCCTAACTAAGATAGTCCAACATATAAAGAGTAAAAAACAACACAGAATTTAAAAAGACTACATTTATAATAAATACTGGAAACAGGACTTTGATACCTTTCGGCGTGTGCTAAGGATGGAACCAAAAACCTTGTTCTTGGGAGGCAAGTGTTCCCCCACTAAGCTACATAATTAGCATTATTGGTGGCCCATAAATAAAAGTCAAGAGAGGAATAGAAAAAAAGTCTTCAGATTTGGAGAAGAGTGGTCCGAAAGCAGGCACACAGCATACCTATAAAAAGAAAGCCATGGAGCACCATCTATATTTTGTGAAATGTGTGCAGAAAAGTATTTTATACTAGCAAAAAAATTTTTTTAATAATTTAATCATGAGGCAGAATTTAATCACATTTCCTTTAAAAACAAAAGCAGACTTGGCTGAGTATATTAAAATGCTTTTCTGTAGGAATGATAGAAACTATGTGTTCTCTGAATCTTCAATTTTCCTGATAAATTATATGATCAAAAATTCTTCAAAAGACTTTAATCATGGAATGTCATGGCTTATGTATCTGTAAGCAATGTCTCACTCCATCCTTACCACATCCTCGGCACTCAGTCCATGGCAACTGGGCTCAGAGACAGGGCACTTGTCTACCATGCACAGGCTCCGCTTTGGTTCCCAGTACATCTCACACCAAAAAGGAAGGTCCAGCTTACAAGAGTTAAAAATTCCAGATTAGGGGCTGGAGAGATGTCTCAGAGGCTAAGAGCATTGACTGATCTTCCAGAGGTCCTGAGTTCAAGTCCCAGGAACCACATGGTGGCTCACAACCATCTGTAATGGGTTCCAATGCCCTCACCTGGTGTGTACTCATATAAATAAAATAAATCAAAAGAAGGAAGGAAGGAAGGAAGGAAGGAAGGAAGGAAGGAAGGAAGGAAGGAAGGAAGGAAGGAAGGAAGGAAACGAAACTTTGGGGAAAAAAATCCAGATTAGAGATTGTCAACTTTTTCTTACAGGCAATAGGACAAATTAATACGTTGGAGTTTCATGATATTAGCAATATTCTCGGCAGTTCAGTCTGGTGTGCTGGGTTTGATCCCTGGGAGGGAGAACAAGGGAAAAGGAGAGGGGCAGGGAGATAGAGAACAAACCGAGAAGTGCAGTGAAGAGTTCTAGCTGGAAAATTATCAGAGTAATCATCTATTAAATGTCACTCAAATGCCCAACTTCTGTGCCTGCTCTTTTATATGGAATGTTCTGCCCTCACTATCTGGAAAACACTGCTGAGCCTTCAAAAAACATCATTATTTGCAAAAAGTGGCCATTGTGAACTTATTTAGAATAACAAAAAGCTAAAGACGATTAAAATGCTATAGGATTAAGTGATTAAGAAAATAATAAAAGTCACCCAATAAAATTAAATAGTCGATAAAACTATCCACCAAAAATTGCTAATGTAATGGGGCCAGTGGGGTGGCTCAACAGGATGAGGCACTTGTTGACAAGCACACATAAGCCACCCCCCCACACACACATACACATAAACACACACATACAAAGTAAATAAACATAATAAAAATAAATTGTTAACATAATCCAGTAACCAGGCACATCCCTGCTAATACCTGCTGAAAGGCTGAGATAGAAAGGCTGGTCAGCCCCAGCAAGGTGGCAAAGCAAAATACCATGACAAAAAAAAAAAAAAAGGGGAGGGAGGGAGAGAGGAAGGGAAGAAGGAAGGGAGGAAGGAAGGAAGGAAGGAAGGAAAGAAGGAAGGAAGGAAGGAAGGAAGGAAGGAAGGAAGGAAGGAAGGAAGGAAGGAAGGGATCCTTAAATCAGCTGTCATCTAAGAGCACATATGCAATCCCAGCACTCAGGGGTCTGAGGCAGGACCCACACAGCTCCTGGTCAACCTAGTATATATGTAGTTCTAGGGTGACCTAAAGCTGATGTCCCTAATATGAAAACCACTTCCATTATAGTACTGAGAAACCTCCACAAAAATTTTTTTAAAAAAATTAGTATAAAACAAAAATACAAATTAAAAATGAGATTTTAGCAGTAGCTACTAGAGATACACATTAGAAGTCACACATACCTCATAGAAGTAGCTAGTGTACTGACCAGACATACACGAGAATTTTACTGGTTGGCTAGTTGGTTTTATGAGACAGGGTCTCACTCTGTAGCTTAGGCTGAACTTGGTTCATAATCCTCCTGCCTTGGTCCCCAAATGCTGAGATTATTGTTTGTGCCATCAGGCATAGCTTTATTTATGGACTTTTAAATCACATTTATGATTTTGTGTATATAAGGATGCACCTGCCATGAAGCACGTATGGAGGTTGGAGGACAACTTCAGGGAGTCAGGGTTACTTTCTGCCATAATGTGAGTCCTGGGGACCTAACTCAGGTCACTGGGCTTGGTGACACTGGCCTTTGCCTGCTGCTTTGCTATCTTGCTGGCTTTAATCACAGCTGGAAGTAAGGCTCCTGTTTCTTGCTGGCTGATACCCAAATTCATCTATAGTTGCACAGCATTCAAATGCAAGAAAGGAAAACAACTCTGTATTCACTCAACAATTGGTAGACTTTGTTCAGAGTTTTGCTCTCTTTTGTTATTATAAACAAACATGTGTACACACTTGCATTTGTGCCTTAGTGTAGAGCTACTATCTAAGGCCTTGCCCATCCTGATGCTACACAAGTATAAAGAGTTGCATCACCTAATGCTCCACCAGCAGGAAGCTTCTGTTTCTCCATCCTTCTCAGCACTGTGTGAGTGAAAAATCTGGTTTATTTTTATGTGTTGATTAACACCTGCACCTGAGAAGAATGCACATTTGGCTGTGGTTGGGCAGAGCAGAACTGTTAGTAAGGTGAAGTTACACAATTTTACTGTTCAAAGATACTATGTCCTAACTGAAGTTTTTAATGAGCTAATCTTACACTCATGATACAAACTAAACCTGGTCTCAACATACACGTGTCTGTCTACTTACATTGCTAAACTTCATCTGACAACATTTTGTTTAGAATTTTCCATTTAAATTCATCAATAACACAGAACTATCATTTCCTTTCTTATACCCATACACTTTTGACTCAATATCATACTTGTATTAAAATTATCTAGTAAGTTGGAAATGATACTTTAGTCCACAACAGTGTAGAGTTGTCTAAGATATGAATCATTCATTCCTTTGATGTTTAGAATACAATTGTAAACCTTCTGGCATTGACTTTTTTTCAGCAGTAAGAAGTGGGTTATTTATTCTAATATTATATACACTTTCTACATCTTATAAATTTTTTTAACTTGTTTGATCTTTGCTTTTCTTCATTAGATTTGGTTTTGGTGGTCCTGGGTAGAGATCCACAGGGATACTAGGTAAATACTTATCACTGACTCACATGCCCCAGCATGTACAAGTAATTTCTATGTTTCTATTAATATTACATGTTTATCTCACATGTCAAATGTATTAATAAAGTATCAATAATTTTTTCTTTTTAAATCTCTGATGTCCTATCTTCTTTTTAAAATTCAGTGTTAATAGTTTACACCTGTCTCTTTATTCTTTGACCATCTTTACATAGGCTTTATGAATTTTATAAATTTCCAAAGCACAAATTTTATTGTTGCTGGGATTTCTATGGATTTCTCTTCTCCTTACTTTGTTCTATTTCAATGAATTTTATTCCATTGTTTTTCAATTTTCTTTAGGTATAGCCAGTTATTTACTGCATTCTTAAGGCAGATTTTAACTAATAAACTTTACCCCTTCTTAATGTTTATAATGTATTCATTTAAGATTAAAAACAATATAAAGGTATTACTCTAAGTCTTGGTATATGCAGCACTTTTTTTTATATCATTTAAAGCCTGTTTAAGATAGTTAATGTCCCTCAGTGTTCTTTTGTTCATCTGTAACCATGTTTTGCCATAAGAGAATACGGCTGGAGTGGTACTGATTCCATTCAGATGGCTGAGGTCTGACCCATGGTCAAGTCTTAAATGGTTTTACAACCTTTTAAAGTGCACACATCCCGCAGCTGCTGGTGACACACTCTCCACATGTGTACTAGGTCAAATCTGTTAAGTCCATTAGAGCTTTCTCATAGTTACAGACTGTTTTGCCTGTTTCTTCTATCACTTTCCACAGGAAAATAGTCACACCTTCCAAACTATAAAGCTATCTCTTCTAGAAGTAGTACCAAAATTTGCTTTGCATTTTGAAGCTATTACATGAAATAATCTTAGAACTGTTAGAGTTGTCTTGGCAACCTGAGCCAAATATCGATATAATGCTGTCTTTACCTCTAGAAATGTGTTCTGCCTTCACTGCCAGCATGACTTTACCTGACCTCCAAGCTAGCCCTGCTGCCTGTCCACCCATGCAGGGCATGTCGCTCCCTTCACTGCCAGCAGCTTTTCTGTCTCATGTCTTAGGTGTGCCTCATGAAAATAGCCCAACTTCAGATTTTCTGCTTATTTGTTTATTAGTCTGGACATTTTTAATCTTTGTAGCATTGATCTTTTAAACTCATTTTATGGGTGTTATGCTAAGATGGTAGGACTTATATCTCAACTCATTTTTTCTATTTGTCTTACCTTTGCTGCTTCTCTCTTCTTTCCTTTTTTTTTCTCAGGTTGAATGGATTGTACTTTTTGTTCTGCTCCTATCATTTCATTGTTCTTCCTTAATTATTCTGGAAGCTATGTAACTATTTCAATGTATTTACTATTATCCCATAAAATTCACTAACAATGTAAGTATTTTTAGTTAGACTTTTTAAATTTAGTTTTCTTTTTTTTTAGTTTTAAGTTAACAGTTTATATTGTCAACTTGACAAATCTCTGAACATGTCTGTAAGGGATTATCTAGACCAGGTTAATTGAGGTGGGAAGATGCAATTTATATGTGGGTGGCGCCATTCCATGGGCTAGGGTCCAGACTGCACTAAAGAGGAAAAGCAAGCTGAACATCATCATGTTCTTGCTTCCTGAGAGCAGATGCAAAGTGACTACAGCCTCATGCTACAGCTGCCATGCCTTCCAGACCACAGTGAGCCCAATGAAACCCTTCCCTACTTACGTTGCTTTGGTCAATTATTGTCATAGCAATGTGGGTTTTTTTACACATTTTATTTTACACATTTTTACACACACTAATAGAATGTGCTTTTATACACACACATACACAGTGACTTATGAGATAAATAAGTAGTTATAAAGCAACATCAATAGCAGCACCATCTATTCAATACTTTTCTGCAAGCAACCTTGAGATCAGACCTGTTCTAAGCACCTAAATTCCATCCAAAAGAAACACCACACACACAGCTTTCAGCTTTCTTGTAGCCACTGTTTAAAATGTTTTTCAAATGAAATTGTAAACTATTTTATTTAGCCCAACTGTCAAATGTAAACTATCACTGTTGGTAACTGTAATCAACAAAAAGTTTATTAATTTGATATTTTAGTCACTTTTATGTAAGTCTCTGAGATTCACATCTATTTATGGTTACAGCTTTCAAGTATGGAAAAATTAAAATATTCAAATGGCTCCTGTGACTCTCTTACTCACTGAAGCTTTACTCTAGAGAAAAATCATAATCTAGACATTAGTACTAGCAGGTTTTTTTATTTAAGATTTTGAGATTTATAAAATATATATATATTATTGAGTACACAGTATACTGCTATTCTTCATGGTTTTAAATTTTGAATGAGTGGTATAATACTATACCTCTGCATGCCACATTCCTTACATGTGTAACAGTTATTTGTGTTCTTGAATATGGCAGAAGCTCATTCATACTCATTGCTACGTCATACACCAGCACTAAAATAAAACTAAGGACACATGTTCTTTAAAGGGAAGGTACAAGAGAGAGTGCAGGATGGGGAAGAGAAACAGCAAAATCAAAATTTGTTTGAAAACTGCCATGATGAAATCTATTTATAAGCCAATAAAAATATAGACAGATATTTTAGAACTTGATGCATTCAGCCATGACTTTAGGTGTGTCTCAACTGTGTCAAGGTTTAGCTTTTATTTACAATAATTATGTAAATAATTTTGTTCATGTCTCTGTTATACATGGAACTTTCTAGGGTTTATAAGAAGAAAACTGTCAGGTTGGTAGGACACAGACATGGACATGAGCACACATATACCACATTTGATTTTAGAGGCTGTAAACTACTTCTCAAGCTATGAAGATGCTAGTCTATATACTTAGCAATGAAGTTTATATTCCTTTGTGTCCTCAACAAAATGTTGCATTACAAAACATTACAAAATTTTACCAACTCGGTACGTAAACAATCTCACTGGTTTAATTTTATTTTTATTTTTCATCATTCTAGGGATAAGACACAGGAGGCCTTACACATGCAGAGCAAGTGCTCATCTATAGAGTAACAAACCCACCCCTCACTGTGGTTATAATTCATATTCCCTTGGCTATAGATAGCTTTCTTTATCTTCTTCTAGACAGTGAAAGGACCTTAAAATCTTTTAACTCTGATCACAACTCCAGAACTTACGCCTTCAGTAACATCTGTGGAAAGATCTTTACTTTGCATATGCTTCAGGTGTTCCCAGTCACAGGCTGTTTAAGGCCGCTTTTATGTCCTCTTGTTACTTTGAAGTCATATAATTGTGCCCTGATCCCAACTTCTCCTAGTGAGAAGTCTTATGTCTAATCCTTTTTTCATAAATCTTTGAAAGTCTACAGTTTTACTACAATATGACTTGATAGGAATGGGTTTCCATTTTGTCTACTGACAATCACTAGACATCTGATTATCAGTATTGATCAGTTCTAACATGTTTTTATACTACATAAATAGCTCTTAGAATATAGCTTTTTCTCTATTCTATGTGTTTCCAACTTCTGAACCACATATTAAATGTTAGGCTTTCTTACTCCATGCTCTTAATCCATATTTCACATTCTCTCTCATTCTCTAAACATATACAACATGAGAATTTCCTGTTTTTCACTTTGTCATATTAATTTCAACAATATCTCATTCAGCTAACAGACTTTCGATCTTTCGTCTCTTTAAGCGTACTATTTTACTTGCTGTAACTGATTACACAAATGTCTTTGTGGGCCTGATTTTGCAATGTGATATTTCTGTTAACTTACAATCACAGTGGCCTTTTTACTCCAATGTTATCTTATTATAATTATGAACCTATATTCCTCAAAAATAATGTGAATTCTTTGACCCTTGTGATTAAAGTGCTTTCCAAAGGAACAGGTGCTCATTTCTTAGATGCTTGGGAGTAACACTAGTAACACACCCCAGGCTAAATTCAAGGCCTGGGCTTTTTAGGACCACACATATGGTATGAATTCCAACCATGGACAGCTGAATACAGACAGGCAAGGGTCAGATGTCTCTAGTACTCTCCCATCTAAGGCCAAGGGTAATTCACCCTGCAAAAATTCTTCTTCCATTTAGAGCTTCTAGTTTTTCGTAATGATTTCTGGTTTTTACATCTTAAGTCCTTAAAAAACTACAGATTCTAAATCATTCTAAGTGGGGGGATGGGCAGACCCTCTCTCATCGCCCCAAGAAATGGGCATCTGTAGAATTACTGTCCTCCTTCCTGTCTCCCAAGTCTTACTTTACTACCGGCTCAGCCACGCCTTAGAAGGAGACTCTCTACAGCCAGCATTTTTAAGTGTACAAGCAGGTGAGGTGTCTCAGACTGGCATCTATTTTTCAAATGTATGTGGATAACCTGAGCTTTAAATTTTAATAAAATCAACATAGTATCTATAGCTTTACTTTACTATATAGAATGGGTATAATTATGGCATCTACCTTAGAGGGTTCTTATAAAAATTACATGAACAAATTCATACAAAGTTCTTGGCACAGTGCCTGGAATACAGGAAACATGTAAGAGCCTCTTGCCCGTATCGTTATTATTATGGCTGACTTGGGCCCAACATTATAACCTGTTAAACTGCTTTGTTTTTAGAGTCTTGGTTTTATTATTGAACAGCTATTTCCTCCAGCAACATACATCCTAAAAATTTATTGCCCATGCCTTCTATTTTTCTATCTGAGTAACTGCCTTTAAAAAAAAAAAAAAATGGGGCCAAGAACATAGCTCAGTGGCCAGAGAACTTGCCTAGCATGCAGGAAGACCTGAGTTCAATGCCTAGGATCATGTAAAACTGGACATGGTGGTATGTGCTTTAATCCCAGTACTCAGGAGGAGCAAGAATGAAGATCAGAAGTTTACAGTCATTTTTGGCTGTGAAGGGAGGCCAGCATGGGACCCATGAGGCCTTGCCTTTAAAAACACGCACAAACAGAAAAACTGTTTCATATAAAACTGAGGACTCATCCAGAGCGAAGAATCCTTGAGACATCAATTTAAAATGACAACCATCAATTAGAATATTTAAAACGACATTTTTTAGTTTTCTTTGAAATTCCTTCATGGTGATATTTTGTCAAATGACTGCTTAAAAATATTGTAATTGTCTATATTAATGCCATAGGACCCTAGATTTGCCATTCTATTTACTTAGTGACTACAAAGGTGTGGTATAAGTTGTGCTTATCTTATAATCATACAAATGTATTCACTTCTTTATGAATGGTATGTAGGAAGTAAAAAGAAAGGGAGAAGACTGAGTGGGACAGCCTACAAGTCATTAAAAGAAGAATTCAGGGGTCATGGACATCACCAAGGAACACACCAGGATCAAGAACCCGGATAGTTTCAGGAAAAGTAACTATTGATGTTTCTTTTTTAAAAAATTTTAAGCAGAACCGTTATGTGTCATGTAAGCAAAAGTTGCAAACAACATCTATAATTTGAGACTTGCTATCTAAAAACAAAGCATAGAGGCCAAAACCATGTGTCTGTAATCTTCTTAGGGCACCGGCAGAGGTCTGGACATCAACTTTCCCTCCAATAAAAATGAATCAGAGCACTTCTCCGCCTCCTGTTATCCAGCTAGCCACATCAGGAGCTGCCTGCGCTCACTATCTTCCCCTTCTCAACACTGCCCCCCCCCACCTGACTGCAAACTCCACAAGAAAGCAGACATTCTTAGTAGATAGGCATGATACTAGGTACACGAGTGTGTGGGATGTGCTAGATAAATAAGTATTAAATGAATAAATTGAACTTCAAGTTCCAAAGCCATACTTTAAATAAAGTTCCTGATACCAAAAAGTTATGAAACAACTACAGAGTCATCTATGATTAAAGCCAATATAGCTTGTAAAATTGGTAGAAAAGGAAACAAGGTAAGGTTATTTGGTTAAGTCAATAGGGCAACATAAAACATGCAAAGACATAATTATGCAACATCTTATTCAACAAGACATCAGCTAGACACTAGCATACTTAATTCATTTTGAAAAATAATAAGTAGAAAAGTGTTTAGTATAATCTAGAAAAAAAATCTCTGAGTAGCAGAAACTTCAGTAAATTGGTTTTTTTCTTCATACTTTTTGGTATTGCTCGAATATTTTAAGGATCAGCAAAGACTACTTTGTAACCAGAAAAAATGAGGTGAAGCTATCTTCTCTGGTGGATAGAACTGGGGGCGGTGGGAAGCTGGAAAGCACACAGCACACTTCTTCCTGACACAGTATTTCTTAAGTCCTGAGAGGCCTGCTCACACCAACCACTTATGGAAATGAATTCTGACTAATGACAGTTCTACACTCTTCTATACATAAAACTGGATAATCGTTATCTTTTCTGATCCTAAATTCTTTTATAGTAGATCTAACTTAATGAGTTTGGCACTCCAGACAGGTGATACTATCCTCTCATTTATAAGGTGCTTTTGGAATCTTTAGAAAAGGGAAATGTTATATAAGAAGAAAAAAGTCAGCTCAGTTCTTCCTTATTACTAGGAGTCCCTCTGGGGCTATAGAAACAGAGTTCGCGCTCATTTGGAAAGGCTAGAAACATCCAGATTACCATTTAAACATAGTAATAATAATTTTTATAAATCACCCTAAACAGGAATTACTGTGGAAAGCAGCTGATATTTCCGTCTATCTAACGAAGCATTGCAGATAAGGCTGCAATCCATAATTTAGAACAAATACAGCTCCAAAGATACTGGAGAAATTCCCTAAGAAACACAATTATTTTCTCTTGGATTATTGAATTTCTTTTCACAAAGATGCATGGTGTAGGCTGAGTATAAGATCACATTCACTTGTCAGCAATTGCTCCTGACTCACTCCAGAACACAGCTCTTTTCTTAGAAAAGGGAGAAACAGCCTGGCAGTGATGAAATCAATCCATCCTCAAGTGCTCTCTGCAGTTACAGGCTTTGCGTTCAGATCCTGAAGTGGCCGAATTATAATACAGGTGAGTGTACAGGAGCCCTGCAGAAGAGCAGCAAACAGGACCAACTAGTGTTGCTGTTCTGCAAGAGCAGGTAACAGAGAGAAAGCTCCCTACGTGAGCGCAGGTTAGTCGTTCATTTCTAAGACTCTATTTCTCTTTCCTAAACAGGAACTTTACCCCAGCTAATGTCTCATGTTGTTCCTAGATCTAACTTCTATTATCTAGCAGGTGTCACACAGCATACGGATAAGTGACTCAAGATACTTCTCTGAGGAGTTTGTCAGCCCAGTCCCTCAAGTTATATTCAAGTACAAAAGAGTAAACAAACAAGAAGATTAAAAAGAAGCCAATTCCAGGTCATAGAAATGTAAGAACTGTGGTGTCCTGTGTGACTGTCAAGAGGAACCAGCAATGCAACAGAATCTGACAGTCTGTGGGAGCTCAATCTAATGTTTCTGTAGCATGCTTTCACTGTTAAATATTTAGTTTCCCTTACTGTCTCTTAGAGCCTGCTTTCATGGAGCATACCCTGAAGTGCCCTCTCCTGAGTTGTGAATTCTGCTCCCATCATTACCTGCTTCTGTGTGGGGGGGGTGGGGGTGGGGGTGGTGGCAACTTAAGTGCCAATCAAAATACTGACTTCATAGCTTTAAAAAGTCCTTACTACAAGATTATATAAACATACACACAAAAATCCCCCAGAATGTCTAAATAGTGACAAGAGGGAAAAAAAACCCACATGGGCAGAACTTTTAAGAGAACAGAAAAATTGTGTAGGAAGAGATGTACCAAACAAAGTCTCTATCTGGGATAAGAAAATCTAGCATATTCTCTCTCTCTCTCTCTCTCTCTCTCTCTCTCTCTCTCTCTCTCTCTCTCTCTC
>NW_021620941.1:0-21643 GCF_004785775.1 Grammomys surdaster | reverse complement strand
CACACACACACACACACACACACACACACACACACACACACACACACTCTTACCTATAACTTCAGTGCATACAAGCCACATTGTCAATCAGACTACAGCACAAGGATTTTTGATTCTCAGGCTGTATCTTCAAGACTCTTAGAAAGTCCTTTTGAATTTTTTAGATATCATTGTTTTAACTATAGATCACTATTGTGTAAACATAGAAAGAAATAATTTTGTTCATACAGTCTTAAAACCAATATGTAATATTCAGAATCATTTAAAGATTCAAGTTCTCAATACCCTGTTGTGTTGTGCTTTGTGTAATCACAAATGCTAGGAAAATGGCATTTCTTTTTATAAGTACTCCACTGTTAATCTTCTTCAAAAACCCTGATAGCCATTCCATGAATTTTATGCTGGTGCTTTGTTGTTATTTCAATATGTCAGGAGACTGCTTCCAAGCACAGCTAAGAAACAGTTGTTAAATGGTCCATAAATGCTAAGGTAACTAAAACATCAAAAGGCTGCACTTACCTAGAGATACCATCAGGAAAAACACCAAACATTTGCATACCTAGGCAACCTAACCAGGATGTGGCTTCAACTGTCTGGCAACCAGTTAAGATGCCACTGACTCTCAGAGGCATTCCAGTTTAAAAGAAATGAAAATGTGTGTCCCAGGATCAGTAAAATAGTATCCATAGGCAGCAATGTATTTTTCCTAGATCATTTATTAAAATGAATGAGACATAAGTTGCCTATTAAAGAATGCTCTAATATTTAAGTACACAATTCAGTGGGTTTAGCATATATTCAGTGTACACTGGTCACATTTCCCTCATCCTCCCCTAACTTTGACTCTTCACAACCCCTCAACAACACTTTCCTCTCTGTTCTCTCCTACTTCAGTCCTAAGTATATCCAAAGCCTACTTTCTCTACAGATTTGTCCATTCGAGACATTTCATATACATGTGATCATATAATATGTAGTGTTTGATGAGGTTTGATGGATATCTTCTCAGCAATATGCTTTCAAGATTTATGCATATTGTGCCACATAATTAGTACTTTATTTCTTTTTATGGCTGAATAATATTCTATTATTTGGATATGCCATCATTTGTTTATTTCTTCACTGGTGAATAGATATGAGTGCTATCTACTTTGTGGTCATTACAAATGACACTGCTGTGAACACCTATGTATGAGATTTTGTGTGGACATGCATTTTCAATTCTCTTGGATATACAAAAATATGAACTTGCTAGGTTATGTAGTTATTCCATATTTGACCTTCAGAAGAGCTGTCAGACTATGTTTCACTTTCCTTTTCTTTCAGCTACATAGAAAGATTCCAATTTCTCCACATCTTTATCAACATTTGTTATTATTATCTGGCCTTTCTTTTTTTTTTATTAGTTTTGTTATTTACTGTTAATGAAAAGAATTTGTTTCACTATCACAAAAATTAGTCACACCACCAATACTAAACCATACCAACGTCTTTAGTCACACTAGTGGCAGAGGGTTCGTTGGGTTTTCAATGTCTCAAAGGCTGTAAAGGAGGGGGGTAAAAGGTTCTTAGAACAAATACAAAAACCATGATGACTTTGGAACAGATATCATATGACATGTCTCTCTTCTCTCATCAGCTACAGGTAGATTTCAAGAAGGTTGCACACAACTTGAGTTCAGTAAGCCCCTTCACCAGCACTAGAACAAAGCTCAGACCAGAGTCATACAATGCCCCTTTCCCACCCTCAACCTCAGCCCTCCCATAGGAGCAGATACACAGGGCCCATTACCGAGTAATAGATATTGTCCTTCCCTCATGGGATCTGTGGAAGAAACTAAAATTGTGCTAGGTCCTATAAAGGAAGGAACACAAGGATAACAGAACAGATCTGTTAACAAACGAGGTTAAGGAAGTCTCTTCAAAGAGGATTCACTTGGGAGGACATGGTGGTACATGCCTTAAATCGCAGCACTTTAGAAGCAGAGGCAGGTGAAACTTTGTGAAAGTGAGGCCAGTCTGGTCTACAGATCGAGTTCCAAGCCAACCAGGGTTACATAGGGAAACCCTATCTTTAAAAAAATAAAAATAAAAAAAATGAACTACTTACCTAGTCCTGAAAGAAAATTCAATCTGACCATCCTGTCTTATTTTACCACGTAGGTGATCCCAGCCTATCTATAACATCATTTCTCTCTCCACCACTCTCCACTCTGGTCAGTAGACTACTTGACCCATGCTTATAACCAAACACAAGCAGTAGACATCAGGACAGAAGGGACAGTCACACAACCTAAGCTGACTTACTACAATCACTAGCTATTCATTTCCAAATATGTAGAAAGTTATCCAAATTCCTTCTAATCTAAGTCCTTGAAAATATATTCTTCTACTGTAGATTTTCCCAAGCATGTTGAAGCTATATAATTAGCATTCATTACATATACTTTTCTGCCTATGGGCTTAGTAATATATATTTGCCACCATTAAAGGGTTTTTATTTAGTAGTCAGAATATATAGTTACTTTCTAGAAACAGTGGTTTTGAGTGGAATCCCATTTACAAAAAATGCAGTGATGTTAGCTTCCCAACATTTAAGAAATGATCATATTAATGCAACATTTCAATTATATCCTGAAAAGCCCCTTGCTGTTCACCTACTGTGTCTTTGTAGCACTGTGCTAACATGGATGCATATGGTGTACAAATAGACAAAATAAACAGAAATTTTTAACAATGTACTCCTTTTATGTTTTTCCCCTTGAGACAGGGTTTCTCTGTGTAGCCCTGGCTATGCAGGAACTCACTCTGTAGACCAGGCTGGCCTTGAACTCAGGTATCCACCTGCCTCTGCCTCCTGAATGCTCAGACTAAAAGCGTGCACCACCATCACCATTGTAATTTTGCTTACAGCACTACCTGGCCCCTCAGCTTTTGAGACAGATTTGGTGATATAGCCCAAGCAGATTTCAAGTTCATGAATCCAAGTATTGGGATTACAAATGCCCCCTATATGATTTCATGTATCTCTGCCCATGAACTCAAGCAATTTTTGTAGTATTTATGCATGCCCCTTTAAGTTGACATGGTTCTATGGCAAACTAAAGGTGGCTTCCCACAAAATGACTTTACATTTTTTAATTAATATGCTTCTTGTGCCCATAATTAATAAGGTCTATTAGTTTGCTTATGAAAGTTTAAGAAGTTCATAAAGCTCCTTCATTTACACAATGCAATTAGATGTATGTTTAACCTAAAACACCAACATTATGCAGAATGATGAAATTCTTTTTAAGTCCTTGGAATTATCCTTTGTTATTTTACTGTGCTTTTCATAAATATGATAGAGCTACATAAACAACATGTCTACACTTTGTACAGAATTCCATCCCAACAAAAGCACTGTGGAGGGGAATATTTCCAACCAAATAACAATACAAGCAATATCATTTGCTGAGGTCACTTTTAAAGAAATACCTTAAAAATTGGAACAAAGGAAAATTCATGATACTAGAGATCAGGAGGATAAAGGGTAACTAGTTAAAGCTTTTGTAGAAATCACTAGAATAATCTTACTGACATTCTCCATACACAATAAGTGTCTACACTTATTATTGTGTATGTTCCTTTTTTTCTATATGTATCTAGAGTTTTCTTACATTCAAATCCTACTGAGAAGCCTCAGTACACTAGCACTCTGCCACGTGTGTGACAATTATTTCTGAATAAAGGTGAAGCTGAGGCATCTAAGTTTATTGTCCTAATTTAAAGCCATAATCAACTTCCAAGAGATTTAGCTGTATACCCTTCTTAAGAACACAGAACATGAAAATCACAATGGAATGAGGCAGGCATACCAACTAAAAGCATTTCCAGATGGCAAAGAATTCATTGAAATAAGAATTACAGAAGTATATTCAAAGCAATATTCTGTCTTTGATAATTTAGAGGCAGCCATGATAACCACCATTTGTACATGACAGTCATATGAAATAATAAACCTTGCTAGCTATAAACATTACCAAATTCTGACACTATTGATTTATTATGTCTAACAGTGACATCAAACCAAACAACTGACAGAAACAATGTTACAGCTTTAAGAGCAGTTTGTCAACGATTAATACTGCCAAACGGGGTTTAGCTTTATGCTGGGACCGCTTGTCTAGCAGTTGTCAATCCAACCAAAAATTACTACTGCCACACGTCTGCTAACACAGGCCCGAGGCGCCGCTCCGTTAGCCCTCATTACCCTGATCACTGCAAATACAGATGCAAGGCCAGTCCCTATTTAATATGCGTGTTAATTATGCAAATTATTAATTGGGCTGGTGCTTGAGGACTTGTGTTTATGCCCAGATTAGAGTCAATAACTGTATCACACAGCATTTTAAGCCTGACCTGTGACAGGAAGAATGCTGTGCAGAAAGCAACATTTTTCTCATCCTTGTCTGCTTCAGAGCACAAGCTCTGCACACAAGGAAGCCTCACTGGGGATACAAAGGCCACAGAATATACCTTTTATTAGTATACTTATTTGTTAATATTCTCACCTGATATGGCTCATAATTATTTATAGCACTCATTAAATTACATTATCAAGTTCACTGTTTCTATAGGAAAAAATGTTGAATGTACTAAGCATTAAAATATATTTTTATAGTTTTTTTCCAATAAGGCTAAGATTTGGTCCTATTTATATTATATGTCCATAAAAATTGTATGACATGATATTATGCTGTAAATTTTTTTACTTAAAAAAAAAAGCATATAGATCCAAGCCTCCAAAGATAGAGTAAAGCTATAAGGCTTTTCCAATTAAAATTTACAGCAGACAATGTTGTAAATTTTATCCAGTTGTAATGCTTGCTGCAGTTGTACTGAAATGGGAACTATTGATCAGTATGATTTCCCAGGGTACATGAAGGGGGAACAAGGTACTGCACAAGCAGAAACAAAACTTTCATTTGTAAAGCCTTCTATTAGACTTTACTGCCCTCATTTGGTTCTAGATGCATCTATCTAAACAGGGGGAAAGTGACATTCTCCCTACAGATTTACAACAAAAATAAAAAATGAACAATACTACCCCCTCCACAAAAAAAAAAAGACCCATACACTCTATCTGAAGTGAAACTGTCCTACAAGGAGTAGTTTATTTATTGTTAAAATGGCCTCTATACTTCGATGAAATTTGTCAGAATAGGAGTGTTAAAGAAAAAACACTTGACCTTGAAAATAAAGCAAATTGGATCAATTAGAATACTAAGATGCACATGCCAAAACTACATCAAGAATATTAAAATCTATTTATATGGTTATTAAAGTGCTTTAGGCATTTTGATGCATTTATAAACTTTAATTACTGATATAAGCAAAATGAAAATTTTCAGTAATTTCAAAAATGTGATAATAAAAGCAACACAGGCTTGATTATGAAATAGAAGTCATAAAGTTGTATCTTCTTAAACTGGTTTTAATGAAATGAAACTAGCAATCTGACCCACTGTGTCCAGGTGTGGACCTGCTCTATTCAGCCATGCAGTACAAGCTTGTTGATGGCACCTCACTCTTCCTGGCCATAAATCATGAAACACGAATCAACCACAGAGTTGTTGGTGGATGAGTGCCTAAGAAAATCAACCCCACTGAAAGATCACGTTTATGTCAAAAGTATCCCATGTAGCTTGGCCACAAAAATAAAACTAAATGGACTTTGTTGGCTTAATCACTCATGCCAATGCAAGACTAACTTACTGATGACGGAAAGACCAATATACTGAGTAGCTATTTTCCCAGGCCCCTTTCACTAACACATTCATAAACAGATACTATGTACATTTTTCACAGTCAGAAAGCAAACCTCAGAAAAGTTCCATGACTAGTCCAAAGTCATAACAGTAGTAAGCAGCAAAACTGGGAGTCTGGAACCAAGGCAGTGTGAAACAAGCCCAGGTCACCTACCTTTCAATTTCCTGAGGACACAGAGTCAAATGCTCACACGCTGTGAGAAACTAGCATAGCAAAAAAAAAAAAAAAAAAAGGAAAGGGAAACCAAGAACTGGGCCAATTTTGTGGGCAGTGTGACTCCAGGAATCAGCTGAGATTATGAGCCAGGCAGCCGAGCCCATTCATCCTCTAAAACCTCCAAGTGTGTATTTAGAAAAAAGGATGTTTATGTCTGAACTGGTAGTTTTTTCACTAACAATTTTGCCAATACAATTTAAAGGTTAATTATCTGGGAATCAAAGGCTATCTTAAAGCTGAGATTTTCAATATTAAAAACAAATTCATTTAGGCATGGTTAAAAACACCTGTAGTAACAGCTAACTGGGTGAACCAGGCTAGCATGAGGGACAAGGACTCTGTCTCAGAAAAATACAAATAAAATAAAAATATTCGTAGAATTAAATAGCAGGCACATGTGACGTAAAGTTCTTCTCCTCAGTACCATCAAATGTATGGTGTGTCTGGGTGTGCCTACATGTGGTGGTGGTGGTGGATATATGTAAACCAGCCAATTAATGTTCTTTGTTAAATAATCTATTAACAAATATTTATTTGTTTAAATACTTACTTATTTAAATAAGTATTTATTTATTTAAATTTACGTTAACTTAATAACATTAAGCATTAAACTATCTGTTCTAAAATGTACTTTATGGTTTAATACCCTATTTACACTCTTTCAATACTAATTTTTAAGCTGTAATGACTCATGGGTAACTCAAAAAGCTTAGGTAACCAAGAAGCATCCACTCACAACCACACACACACACACACGCACACAAAAAAAAAGTCTAGAAAGAAAATGGGTAACACATAAATTCAAATGACCTTAAGTTAGAGTTATGGTGGGGTATGTGTACACATGAGATGGGAGGGCAACTTGCTGGAGTCAACTCCTCCTACCTTGTTTCCTGCTGAACCATCTCACTAGTGATGACCTCAACTTCTAATGGGAATATTTAATCTCTCTATGGTTATTATCATTTTCCAACTTCAATCTGACACTGACATTTTGTATTATTAAATATTACACTTGGATAAATGTAAAGAAAGTGTTTTCTTTCCTACCTCAAGTGACTGAAGAATCCGAACCTTCAGGGTCACCTGTGGCACCTAGGGCTAGGCATATTCTAAATAAAAGTGCTTTTCCAATACATGAATGGCATTTTTTTTATTTAAATGAATTACACTAAAAACCATAGTGCTTGTACTGTGTGGAGGCTTTGCTCTCTTGACAACAGTTCCTAGAGAAAAGGAAACACTGGGATGGATGCCTGCACTTGGGGAAACTGTAGCAACACATAGAAGTGACCACTGAAGCTCTAACTTCTCAGCATTAGTTATAAAAGCTAATTTTTTTCAGTTAAACTAATTATCAATTCAAGGCAAGAGTAGGACTGAGATCCTTAGGAATGAAGAAGACAGTGGGAGCAGAAATCAAACATGGCAGAAGGCATGACTTCTGGGTGTCCCTGTACATCATATACCATGCACAAACAAGCTGACCCCCCAGGAAAGTCCAGCAAATGGGAAGAAAATCACAGGCAGGAATTTAAGCTGCAAAATATGAATATATTTTAATGAAGGGTTGACCCAAAGACCCACCAAAAACAAGAGCAATCTCCTTACTTTATAATAGCTGCAGTATTAAGTATGCACCAATGGCCCATGAGGTATTATTTGCTAATTAACACAAACATTTTGTTATTATTTGCATTTACAAGTTCCTCTGGCAATTCAATCCAATCATGTAGTCACTACCAAGTGCTGTGTTAAAAGCAGAGCAAAATTTCTGGGAAAATAACTGGAAAGAAGATAGACCCAGAAAAGGTTATAACTGTGACTTTAACATTTGCTGAAAAAAAATAGAATTTTTGTTTCATTTTTTAATTCTAACAATGATAAGCTGACCAGTGCTTCCAGAGACAGCACATTAGCCAACAGCTCACCCTAACTGTGCAAAGCTCTCCTGGACATGCAGTGGTAGTAAAAGAGCACATATTCCATGCACAGAGCCTGGGATTTCACACCACTCTGCAGTGCTTATTCCAAATCTGGTCAGCAGTTCTGAAAGCCAAATGACCCATCTTTAGTACTGATCAGTTAACATGGAAAATGCAGTCATTTAGATAACTTCCCAAAGTAACTGTCCAAATAAAAACAGGTAGTAAGAGGCAAGTTCTATTAGAAAAGGAAAAAGAGAAATAGACAATGGATGGATCTAACCATGGGAAAAGATAACAAAGACCTAGGATTCTAGCATCTGGCACTAAATGAACTTTTTTGTAAACTGAATGGCGGTTTCCAGAACTGCTCCAAGCATCATTCCTTTGCCAAGGCAGTAAACAGCTTTTATCAGCAATAATGATGGCATAATCCCCTCGAAAAGCAGAGCAACATATGGCAGCGGCCCTGCAAACGCCACCCCAGCAGAGTAGGGGGCTTTTATTACAGCGTCCAGTGTGGAAAATCTGCCAGACAGCTTCTCTTTTCTCTCTTCTTCCCTCTTTATTATTTGTTTTTAAACAGGTTATCATCTTCTCTAAACTGATTATCACATTTAGGGATTTTAAACTGATTCCTTTTTCCTAAACACATCCAGAGACAGACACAAAGAGCATGTCACATCTATTGATGGATAGTAAAATAAAATGGGGTTGCCAATTTTGAAAAAGCATTAAAATGGTTTTTAGATCTCTAAACTAGAAACAAATGCCTTTAATTGCAGCACTTCTACAGCATCAAACACACTGACATATACACAAACACCCAAGAAGTAACCGCTTTCATCGAATAAGAGTAGGCGATAAGAAATAGAGATATATAAAATTAACAGTCAGAACACTGCCATAGTGCAGATCAGGAGTGAAGTACAGAAAACTGCAAAGGAACATAATCTATAAATGATCTTAGTCTAATTTGCTATGTATTAAAATGTCACACTTCATAATATATAGCTATGATCAAAATGATCACAGTGAAGTATTTTTTAGGTCAACATACTGTTTATCAATAAAATTGTAAAAGAAGGTACTCCTATAAAATATCTGCTAATGGCCTGTGGGGCAGACTAATGAATCATAAATCCCACCTGGGTTTGCAGGGCTAGGCTCTGTTTTCCCTGACAAGTCAATGGCTGACCTTTTTTACCTAGGCTCTTGGTCTTTCATAATACTTTCAATATACTTTGAGTGATGATACAATTTTGATTTAGATTTTAAATGTTATAATGAATAGATCTACAAAAGGAGTTTCCTAATTAAAAGGGTAATTATTGTGTCCTGCACAGTTAACATCTTATTATTTTACACTTAGCTAAATGCAAACCTTTATTTACTTCTGGCAAATTTATCAGATGATAGAGCAATCAATGAAGAAGTAAAAGAATGTTAATATTTTTGACATCTTTACCCATATTTTTCAGGCTGAAAGATGGATCTAATAGCTCCACTCACTGATGTGCACTACAGTTTACCACAGTGTCTATATTTCTGTTGTCAGTTTTACAGTATCTCCCTTCATTAAACCTATCAAGCTTTCCTTTTGATCATGCAACCAAGGCCAGAAGACAGATATCTTCCTGGAACAGAGCGGTCTGCCAAGTCTTTCACAAGACCAGCTTAACCTCCCTATTGATTTTCTCAACAGTGCAGCCATTCATTGTTTGTGACATTTGGCTGTCGGCTCTTTAACACCCTTCAACCAAATCAATTTCATATTTTTGTCAATGCTCTGCAAGAGGATGAGTAAAACTACAAAGACACTTTGCACAATTTAAAATGCAGATTTTTTCAGTTTTATTTTTAGTCTGTATAAAGCTTCTAAACCTAGTTCATATGCTTATTCATATTTCTGGGAAAAAAAAGATGCAAAGCTTTGCAAATTGTAATTTTCCTGTAGTCCTGACTATTTTCTTAATGTAAATTAATGTGTATTCCAATTGCTACCTACTTTCTTTAGACAAGAAATAATCATGATTTCTATGGGTTTGAACATTTAAATAATATGCAACAAACACTGTGAAAGGTAATATATAAAATATCATCATTACTAAAGGCAAACTGCAATGTGCTTAAGACTAAACACCATGGATAGTCTTCAGCTGCCAATGCAAAAACTTTTTTTGACATCAGTTAGACCAACATGTTAAAATCAAAGATACATATGTTTCAAATCGTGCCAAACTTCCTATCATTCAGCAAGTTCTGTAGGCTCTCATGGAAAGAAATGGGTTGGGGACAAAACCTAAAGAAAATTGGAATTTTCTCTTTATTTTTGCTAGAAAATTTAAAATAAATATTCAAGATATTAATTTCTATAATGTCTCTTT
Source organism: Grammomys surdaster (assembly GCF_004785775.1). Taxonomy (NCBI): domain Eukaryota; kingdom Metazoa; phylum Chordata; class Mammalia; order Rodentia; family Muridae; genus Grammomys; species Grammomys surdaster. The sequence continues at coordinate 11,304 of NW_021620941.1, read as the reverse complement.
ATTGTTAATTATAAAAAATGGAAACAAAAATGTTTGAATACATTAGTGATTCATTTAAAAAGTAAGGCAATGCCCCATGGAAAAACTTGATGACTTCTTTAGAGACATTATATAGTATACATATATATATATATATATATATATATATATATATATATATATGTGTGTGTGTGTGTGTGTGTGTGTGTGTGTGTGTGTATACATATATACCATATGTAATTCTCCAAAAAATAACAGTAACATACATAGTTTGTAAGCCTATTAGTACATGCTTCAAAAATACCCTAATTCGTTATATTGCAGAGTAAGTAAAAATTAAGAAATTGCAAAAAGCAATGTTCTTAGCGAGAGAAAAGGTGATCTAGTATACTGCAGGTATCTATCTAGTATACTGTAGGTGCCTTGGTTTAGCAAAAGAACTAGCACCTGCAAAAGCAATTTAAAGTGCAAAGCACTGGCCTCTTACAGCTGAATCCATAAAGAAACTCACAATAGGTAGACAATTCAAATAGCTATGCAGCCTTCTGGGAATAGGACATGTAAAGATGGGTGTCACCACAATATATATAACTAGATTTTGTCAAATCTAAGGCACAATCAGTAGTAAGATTTACCATGATCTTACATGCTTTTGTGAAAAAATAAAGTATTCTTTGGAGTCTGGTGGCACACTTGTGATCCCTGCACTTCAAAGGCTGAAGGCAGTATGATAGCCACAAATGCAAGGGCACACTGAGATATACAGTGAGTTTCAGGACAGCCTGGTTTACAGACACACACACACACACACACACACAGAGGGGGGGGGGGCTATGACATGGTATGAATTTTAAGAGGCAGCCTCGTTTTAGAAATGCTAAAATGTTGAGGGTGAGGTGTCTCAGCATCAGTGACACACAGTAACGACACACTAAAGTAACACATACTGTGAGTACTGCATATGTGCCAATTTTAATTGTGTACATGAAATATTGTGACATACACTTTAAGTCACTCAAGGACATTAACATGACCTTCTTCTACCTAACAAACTAACTCCCACTGTATTCTTTCATTCCCTATGACTCTGCTGCTCTATAAAGTACAGCGTAATAAATACAGCACATACAAGAAAACCAGACTGCAACTGCTGAATCTGCAAACTTATCATTCTGGAAATTCATCAGCTCAATCTATGGCACATTCTCTACCACAATGAAAAGAAATCCTCTGTAATTAGGATAGGTGTTTGAAGACTCTCTGCCACTCACTCATTAGCTTTATTATCCTGAGATAGCTGACTAATATCTCTAGACCTCAGTTTTTTTCACTGACAAAAATCAAAGCTCTAGCATGCCTCCTCAAGACCCTGTGAGAATTAGTAAGTTGAGTGAAGCCTGTCACAGTTCTTAATAAAGCAGTTGGCACTGTGTATGTGTTCAGCAAACGCTTCTGTTCTTTCGCTGAGCATGCTACCTTACCTTAAAACCGTATAAAAGCAAATGGACACTTGACTGCAGAGCCTATCTTCACACATATACAGGATATTGTTGGTGGCTTTTGGAAGTCATTATACAAGTCATAGAAGAGTTTCTGTTTGTTCACTGTTGTGGATTAAGAATATAGAACAAAGCATAGCACCTAATAAGTGCTAAGAAAACTTCATTTCTGGACCCACTAAAATTTAATGTAACAGAAACTCAATGAGGACAATGTATTAAATGTTGTTTTCCTTCCACCTGTTCTATTTTAAATGTAGTATTGCCCGTAACAATGTTTTATGGTAATAATCAAACAGCAGTATTCTAATAATTCAATTGTTTTATTCAATTTCTCTTAGAAAAATAGTACATTTTAATATGTCGATAGAAAAGCTCAGTTGATATAGAACATAACTGTTGTCCTCCTGAAGAAGGAAAAATAACCTAAAAATTAGCATCATTCAGAACAAGACCAAAGAAATGTGCAAGATTTGTAATTAAGAAACAATACCAAGCCAAGCCACGGTGTGTATCTGCAATAATGTTAGCAGTTGGGATTAGAGGTAGGAGGACTCCCAGCTATAGGCCAGGAGGATGAACAGTGAGTCCCAGGCCAACCTTGGCTATACTATGAGTCTCTCTCCAAATTAAAAAAAAAGGAGAGAGACAGAGAGAGAGAGAGAGAGAGAGAGAGAGAGAGAGAGAGAGAGAGAGAGGAGATTATAACATGAAGTTACTTTATGTGAGAGTTTTGTAAGACAATTAAATGTCCAAGGGAGTTTGAAATGCTCTACTCTTTGTGATACCCAAACCAGAATCAAACTGGAGGTTATTAATTATCTAAAACAAAGGTGAGACTATTTCACCAAGGTAAATCTACAGAATAAAAGACTGCCAACAACTGGACATGAGCCATCAAAAACGTAAGGCCAGTACCTGCTCATTCCAGCGTACTTACTCACTGATGGTGCTCCATGCCAGGCCCTGTGTGAGGCATCTGGCTGTACAAAGATAATAAGAAACACACCTATCACAAAAACCCATTAGGGGAGATAACACTTAATTTAGATTGCAGTGATCTATTTGTGCCTCTGCAATTACAACCATCCTCCAGGTTAAATTCATGGGGAAAAAAAAAAAAAGATGGAACAAGATAGCCTACCAGCATAGATCCAGTCCCTAGGCCATATTTCGTTCATCTGAACAAATGATAAGAGGGAAAGTTACTGTAAAACGAATCTAAGATCTTTGTAAGATGAAAAAATACAGAAAAAGCATTGAGAAGAGAAAAATTAAAAAATGCTAACTTCTTCAATGAAAGCTAAGCATTCTAACATAAATATTGGGTCATGATTCTTTGGGTATTTTTCACCCAAAGTTAAAGTACACATGGAGGTGAAATCCATATAGATGTCATGCTATTTTATAAAGTGCTTTATAAAATTAATATAGAGCATTTTCCATGTTATGAGACATCCTAAAACATGGTGTCAAATCATTATATTGAATTCTATCACATGGTTATGGCATAATTTAACCAAATTACCCATTGTTGACCATCCCAACCTTCCTGCAATTGTGGCACTAAGCAGATGCTCCATCTCTGGGCCATATCCCAAACCTACTGTTTACACTTTCATTCTATTGGGATTAGTGGTGCAAACAACACCAACAAGTAGCCAGTGAAAGAAATGGGGAGGTGTTCCTCCTCATGGACAATCCCAAGTAGTAACAGCAGCACATTTCTATTTTACAGCCCAGACAAACTAATAGATGTAAGCTTTGAGTATTAATGGCCGCCAACATTAGCAAATGGGAGAAAGAAGCAGATGTCAGCACCATCTAATTTAAAAATGAAACACAACACATAAAGTGTTCCTACCACAGAAGACAATGAAATCTGATTCTGAATTCACTTATAAACCATCAGACTGCAGAAAATACAAAGAACAGAAGAACACATTCAAGTACACCATGAGAATGCTATCAGTAAAATCTATAAAGTGTGAAACTACAGGACAAATACGACAGCTTTTGTTCAATGACAATAAAAAGCAAGTGGGAGAGACCATGAGTAAAATGCCATAATTCTAAAAAGACTAAAATGCAGATCAATTGCAATGGGATATTTTATTTTCATGCTGGTCCAAACAAAATCTCTGGATATGTGATATCAAGAAATTATTGCTAGCATTTGGTAGAATAATGGATGCATAACTAAATTCTGGTGCTCTTTAATAACTTGCTTTCTTGGGGTACTTATTAAAACATGACGGGGGGTGCATGCCTTTAATCTCAGCACTTGAGAGGCAGATCTAGGTGAATTTAAAGCCAGCCTGGTCCCCACAGTGAGTTTCAGAGCAGCCAGAGACACACAGAAAACCCTGTCTCAAAACAAACAATAACAACAAAAAAGGCAGGAGGGTAATATAGTTTAGATTGACTTCAAGAGATAAAAAAAAAAACAAAAAAAAGGCAAAAGAGGTGACAATGGGACATCATTGGTATGAAAATTTAGGAATCTGTTATCCTATCTTCAATGGCATGGCTCAAATTTAACATTAGTTAAAATTTAACACAGAGAAGAAGAAAGACAGAGGACGTTACTATTGTGATCATATATACATGTTATATACACATGTATATGCATATGTAATATGTGTGTGTGTTTTTACAAAGTTTCCTAGTTCCTCAATATTAATCGATTAAATACTTGAAGACAAATATGTTAAGGTTTTATGAACACTGTTTCTAAAAATGTACCAGTGAACGTGCCTATAAGCAATGTACACACAATGTGCATCTCTGAGTATCTTTATCAGTGTTATTATCTTATGTGAATATACTTAATTCTTAACAAGTGTTTTGATGAGGAACAAAATCATCTGGCAGTGAGATGAACACAACTAAGCCTACACATTGCATATTATTGTTGAATATTTACACTCATATTTCTCTGCCAAACAATAATTTCTAAAGGACAGGAAAAATGAAGAAACTTAAAGAAATGCTGCGTAGATGGATCATAGTTTTTGTTTGGACCTTCTTTCCTAAATGACACTGCCAATCACTGAAATCTGAGCCTTTAACGAAGAATTACTATTTATTTTCATAAGCTTTATGGGATACACTCAGAAAATACTAGCTCAGTCTCTTTCTCGTCACTGCTGAGCACAACAGTGCAGGCAAATACTTCTTATACATTTACTCTTTTAACTACACCAACACAGAGTCTCTGTGTCTATGGAAATGGATTACAACATTTTTCATTTAATATAAATTACAGTCCTACTATTCATCCATGTTTTCTTATGAAGTGTATTATCTTATGCCACTGTAACCCAGAAGTAGCAGGCTTAATGGTGGCAATGCTCTAAATATTATATACACACATTCTAAAATCAAGGCAGACACCTGAGACATAAGCTGTCCCCAAAGCTGCCTACAACAGCTACATGCTGGTCACTCTTTCTTGTCAAGGCTGATTTATTGCCTCCTTGCTGTTCAATTTCACATTTTGTCCTCATCATATCCCTGGCTCATGATCATTCTATGCTGACCCTTGTAGGGCAGGCAGGGAATATTGATAAAACAATTATCTGTTAGCCGTTCATTTGATTTTCCATTTCAATTACGGATTGCACGAGGCAAAAGGAAAAAGATTGCATCATTGATTTTTCTACCTTACAACAGTACAGAGTTGCTTTGATGGTTATAAAATGAATGCAACTCAACCATGCTTTTAAAGGTCATATTTTTTTGTCTTAGTGAATTTTTTTCAACATATGCAACTGTACACATGCTATAAGGAAAAACTATCCTCAAAACCAAGCTAAGCTATTGCCCAAGTGAGGGGGAAAAAATGCTTCAGATGAGCCAGTCATTCTGCAGTTGTATCCACATTTCACAGTAAAGCACTTTTGGGAAAACCTACTGGTAGGGAATTTGCATGGTTTTCTAAAAGATCTGGGTTCAGAGAACATGGCAAGGGATTCCTTTAAATGGACTGAAAAAGAAATCACCTCATCCTGCTTCTTGCCTAAAGTAGTTAGATAGTAACAGTAGTTTGTGCAGTTTCTATTACATGCAAGGCACAGGGATTTTTTTTTTGTCTTTTTTTAAAAGCAGATTATGCTACTAACCATAACTATGTTTAAGCCTCACCTATGTGAAAGGCTGATAATATGCTCTTGCTAGGCAGTGATCCAGGACGGTCACAGTCAGAGAGAAATGGTGCTGAACCTACTAAACTTCATTACGGTTCAGCGAATGGTACAGCTCCAGGGGATGTTCACATGGCCGACCTTAAAGAAAGTTCAGCCTTTGATCAAGGTTTAGTATGCCTGGAGTTGCAACAGTACAGGAAAGGGTTTCCATTTTCTGTGCCATAAGGTGCCGGTGTTGATCTTCTTAAAGCCCCAGAGTTTTCTTCCAAGACTGGATTACGCTCAGCAATTAAGGTAATGAACTAGCTGAGGTAACAAAGCATAATGAGCTCTTTTGTCCTTTGAATTCTTATGAACTCCAGTCATTCACAATAGTCTGGCATGCAAAGCTTTTTCAAACCATGTACTGCTTAAAACTATGTAAAAATGATTACTTCCATTATGCCTTCATGCTTTGACATTTTTAATTTAAATACCTGTAATATTTAAGCATACTTTTCAGCACCAAAATACCCTCTCAAAGAATGCTGGATTACCTTCTGGTAATATTTTGACATTTTATATAGTATATTTTAATGCCTGAAAAGATAATGTGATGAATCCATTACAAATATATCAAAATATATATACCTAGGAATTTTTTTTTGTTTTTTTTGTTTTTAAACACTGAAATTTTAGGAAAAAGTGGCTTCTTTTAACAGATAGTTGCATGTCTAGACACTGCTACCAGTGTTAATGATCTGTTCACTATGAATCAAAAATTAAAAGAAATAATATGAATTATAATAGAAAATTTCTTTTAAAACAGGTTCTTTATATCTAATCTGCTTTTTTTCTAACTGAAAACCTCTTTTAGAAAAAGATTTTTTAATGCAAAATTGTATTTTCTAAAATTTGCAATCACATTTTTTTAAAAATATCTGGGCAGTATTTTTTTTACATTTCCTTAGATCTTTGCATGTTATAAACCTTCACACTGCAGATTTTGCTGCTCTCTGATCTTTCATCTTAACACATTTCCAGCCCCAAATTTCACTTCAATCTCACCTCATCTCTCCATACTACATTAACCCCTGGCAATTGCCTTCCAAATGACCCCATTAAGCTGTAATTGCCTCAGCAGGCCTGCACTTTCGCTTGTAATTCTGTACCTCTCATCTCCCAGACGTTCTCTCAGCATCATTTCATGTTCTGGCTCCCTTCACTGAGCTCAGCTTATGACCTCGCTGCACCATGGCCGAAATGACTACTAAAAGCATAACAGAGACGGAATTCCATTACTTATTTTTAAAAGTTCTCTGGTGCCCTAATGTAATATTCTTTCGGGACTGTTGTCAAGGATACCAAGCACCGGCCATTAAAACCTTTTGTTTTCCAAGGCATTCCGTCTTTTATTAATAAATAAAGATAAAGGTAATGTGCATCCAGCCGATGGAAAGTCAGGGTATGTTTGCAATTTTCTCTCTCTATTCCAACCTTATTCTGTCCACAGTGTTTAGGAAATATAGATAATAGAAAAATCCTCTTTAAAATTCTCTGTGTGCCCTGTAGGATCATACCAGACCAAAAAATAATATAGGTAAGAATTAATTAACATATATCTACAGCTTCGAGAACCAGTCCTTTGAAAATCTTATGTAAATTACATACTCACATTTAAGTAATCAAATGGAAACATTTATGATATTAGTTTAGAAACAAAATTTGCAATCACTCCATGTTAGAATGTCAATTTTTTATGGGCAAATGAAATTCCCAATGGACAAGCTCAGAACAGTAGGACTGAATAACAAGAAAACCTTATTAAATCCCTCAACTAGGTCTGCATCACTTTAAGGCCAGCATTTACAGAGAAGGGGGGGTCTTAATATTTTAGCATTGGGAAAATAAATAAGTTAATCAAACACTACCCAAAAGTGAAAATGTCAAACTGCTTTATCATAAAAGCCAATGATAGCCTCAATAAAACTCAGTATAAAGCCAGAGTTGACATAAAAATGGAAGGGCTGGGTTTTGAGCACAAGATAAACACTTTTCCCTATAAACCAAAAATGAAGATGTGTATCAATTTTGAAACAAATTTAAATAAAATCTATTAGGTTCTGATATATGTAAAACAAGGAACAAGACATCAGCAATAAGAGATCTTCACAAAAACAATCCAAGTCCAAGGTCAAGTGGGAGACAGTCTACAAAATCCTAAGGATGAGGCAGGCAGGCAGGCTCCAAATGGCAGTTTGCATACAAAAGAACTTGGGAGAATTAATGCCATGATGTTGGGTAATACTGGCCTCTTGTTCCTTAAACTTCAACTGCTCTGGCCAAATACTGGCCCTCCTTCCAGTGAGTGCCATTAAGTTGATAAGCTCTGCTAAGTGCCTCTAGAAAAAGATTTTTTAAGAGAACTCAAGAGATTATTTTTTTGACTAGACAATATTAAATGTAAAATGAAAATACTGGTGTATGGATCTCTCCTTACTGGAAGCCTGATAGAGACTGGATGCAAAGGGGTAGATTCTTTTATGTATGTTATAGTTCAGAAAACTGATACGATGTCAACATGAATGTGTTTTACAATAAAATCAGGTGTCAGAGTCAGAATGGATTCACTGTCTCTACAGGCCAGAACATAGCCACTGTTGCCCAGAACTGAGTAAAGTTGTCAGTAAAGTTGTTGATTTTAGCTTCAGTATGAAGAACTAAAAGAGAAGAACTAGCAAGATGAAAACTCACTAAAACAACATTTGAAGTAAAATATTGGCTTATATTTCTAACACCCACCTTAAAAGAGGTCAGTTTACTCCATCATTTAAAGGCAAAAGATGAATTACACATCATTAAAACACAAAGATATAAATGAAAGTATTCAAAATTAGAGATACTCTAAGAAAATGAATGAATTATCCATGAATTATCAACATTTCACAAGGTCATCTTATTTCATATCCTTCATTTACATCTCTGTGAGGAATGCAACAAAAAATTCACTGAAAGCAGAAGTCGCCATGTGTAAAAGAGCAGCCTGAAAGGAGCTCTCAAGCAACAGACAGAACGAGCACCCCAAGTTCAAGGCTAGCGTGATCTACATAATAAGTGCTTGTTTCAAAAATAATTGATTTGGTTGATTGATTTCTTTTTAAAGGCCATAAGGTCAAACTATTCCTACTTCTCCTAGCTAAAGAGCAATATGTTAAACCAATACAGCAGCTTACTGCAGCATGCTTCTGAAATTAACTTCAACATCCAAAACAGTTGAGACATCTAATTGTTCTCCCTGGATTCTTATAACTGGGGCTCCTCAGACTGTCCCCTTTATAATTTTATTTATTCAAGTATTTTATGTATATGAGTATGCTATCGATGATACTCCAGAAGAGGGCATCAGATCACATTATACATGGTTGTAAGCCACCATGCGGTTGCTGGGAATTGAACTCAGGACCTCTGGAAGAGCAGCCAGTGCTCTTAACTGCTGAGCCACCTCTCCAGCCCCTCCTTAATTTCTTTACCAGGTCAAGCAATTTTGCCTACAGTCTAGTAGGCAAGTCCCTTTTGACAGCATTCTGAACAAAAGCTGGTTCTAGGTTCATCAAGGCCTGCAGGCCCAACATGCAACGGTAGGGCCAGATGCTGGAAATTTCTCTTTTTCTGTATTCCCAGTCACTAAATAAGTGGAGGTAAGGTTTGAAACAGCAAAGAGGAAGAAAAGTACAGTGTATAAAAATGTCCTGTTCTAACAGTTAAGTATATAAAACCTGGCCATCCCTCTAGTGACTCCCAGCTGGTTTGGCACAGTTGGTCTTCTCCCTCCTCAAATCTAAGCATAACCACGGCTCATTTTCAAATCCTTATCACAGGAGAATAATTGATCTGAACTCACCTAATTATTCTGATAATTTAGGATCTTAAGCTATGGGTTTATGAGTTAGAGGGAACTTGGTAACAAGTCTAAGCCCAAATGCCCAATGACTCAGTGACCTCGGCCAATTTATTAGACATCTCTGGACATTAGTTTCTTCATCTGAAAAACAAAATTAACTTACTTTAGTGGATGCATACAAAGATTAGCACAGTCCCAAAACAATACATTTAGAAGCTATATTAGAACCCATTGGCCAGACTGGATGACAAAAATCAAGTCTGTGCAACTCTCTGGATACAATAACAAAATAGAAACACTCTGAACAACCTCAGCAGAAATTCCACAAAGGAGATAGACTGGTTCAAAGACTACTCAGACTCCATTTAAAATGTCTCTTTCATAGCAATTCAATCAGAATGAGATATAAAAGGAAGAGAAAAGACAAAGAAATAGCCCTGTGATACAAGTATTTCCAGCCTCTACCCACAAACTCACACTACATACAACCTCCCAAAGAATTACAAAAATACAATTTTTCCATATATGCTTTAAGTAAAAAGAAATCTCAACATTGAAAGATAAAGACTATTAGTCGTACAAAATAACAATGTACTAAGAATATCAAAGAGTTAAAGAAAAAGGCTATTTAAAATGTGTGTGTGTGTGTGTGTGTATTTAATTTAAAGGTTTATCCATTGCTAAGAAACTGTATACATATTAGAAGTACTAACAAAGCTCTGGTAGCAAGCACAAGTCATAATATAAAAGCCACACAGGAAAGGTCAGGAAAATGATGTTATCTGCTATTCACACTGCAGACGGATGAAAAGCATGAAGGAGAGCAATATTTGCATTTGGCCAAAGCACTACTAAACAAAGCCATGGGTGAGTGGAACAAGAAGCAAAACAGATGCGTTGCCAATGCAAAACAAAGGTAATGTGAGCATACCTAGCATGCATATGCACATGCATGCACACACACAGAAACACACATGCATGCACGCATACATTCACATCAGTGCTTCTCAACCTTGCTAATCCTGCGACCCTTTTAACACAGTTCATGTTGCAGTGACCTCCAGCCATAAAATTATGTGGTTGCTACATTCTAACTGTAATGTTGCTACTGTTATGAGTAGTAATGTAAATATCTGATATCCATGATATCTGATATGTGACCTCCAAAAGGATCACAACTCAGAGGTTGAGAACTACTGCATATACACGAACACACATTTAAGCACAAACGCATTTATACACACACTTAACATACATACATGCTTATACAACCTCTTTTTTATTGCAAAGTTGTCTCCATCTACAGAAAATTTTCCTTGAAGACAGTTTAAAACCAGCATAATAGAAGCCAAGTGTCAACTATTTATCTTCAGTATTTTCTTAACTACTTAAGATAAAAGACCAAAGGCCAGACCTATGAACATAAAAAGCATAAAAACAATCCGTCTGCTGACACTCATATTTACAAAGAGTCATCTAAATAGCCCACTGTCCAAACTGCTCCCCACAGCCCAGAAATGAGCACCACACAACTGACAGATTACAGAAAACTGTAAAGCCTTTGCTTTATACTAGGAATTTTATGCTAGCAAAATACTTCAAAATGGAGTGTGAATGCATGATATGTCAGGGGTTTATTAGCTCCATTCCAAACACGGGAAGGCCACTGGGAAGGTCTTAGAATACCTAAGGTCACACACTAACTGTACCTCTTTTTTTCTCTGTCCTTATTTTTTAATTTCTTATTGTCCATACAATGTGTGTGAGTGAGTAAGTGTGTGTGTGTGTGTGTGTGTGT
>NW_021620940.1:7570-9007 GCF_004785775.1 Grammomys surdaster | reverse complement strand
AAAATCTATTCTGTAGCTCTGGTTGTCCTGAAACTCACTATGTAGACCAGGATAGCCTCATATTCCCAGAGATCCACAAAGCTCTCCCTCCCAAGTGCTGGGATTAGCACCATGTGCTACCATATGTAGCTACAGAGAGATAGATTTCAAAGTTATTTTCTGGTATGGTTATTTTGCCTGGATGCATATTTTTCCTGTATATTTTATTTTTACATTAAATATATTTTTTTTACCTTATGTGTTGAGAGGTTTTGTTTATGTGTGTGTACATGTGTATAATGGGTGTCCAGTGCACGGAGAGGTCAGAAGAGGACATTGGGTCCTATGGAGGTGGGGTTAGAGAGAGTTGTGAGACTTCGTATAGATGCTAGGGAACTAACCTGGGTCTTCTTCAAGAGCAACCAATGTTCTTTCTATGTGTGCCAGCCCTCCAGATCCTACTTCCCTTTAAATATTTAATTTTGATCTCTCTTATCTTCATTGTTTTTTCCTCTTTTAAAACTTCTTTCACTAGCTGCATAAAACCTGCTCCCCCAACTTAGTCGTTTTTATCTTAATTTTTTTCCCATTTTAAAATCTTTTTCTCTTTTCCTTTTGACTTCCTCTTCTTGTAAGTTAATTTTGCTTTTAAACTCTTTGGTTTATTCTACATTGATGTTAGTAAGTTACACCTTTCTTTTTTTTTAAAAAAAATGTGTGTTTATTGTTTTTTAATTTCTCCTCATTCCTTTAAAAGCTTTGCTTTTCCTTGAACTGATTATTGCTTGCCTTCCTCTTTGTATGTGATGCTGGCAATCTGAGCTCATACTTAGAACATATGAGGAACATATACCATTTGATCATTTTTATTATTGTAAAATAGCCAGGATCCACAATTGTGTTTTATTACTGAAAACCACTAGAGACCAGTATCTGTGGCTCGATCAACACAGCTTCACTGAAACTTGAAAACCTTCCTTGCTTCTTGGATTTGTTTGGCATCCGGGGCAGGCTTTCTCTGGCTGCCAGGTTGTAGGAACTTCTTCACATTGGGGAGGCTGCTGATTCTGCTCTTGAAGGCCTGTAATCCAGAAACCAGCTTGAGAGTTGGTAGTACTCATGTGCACAACCCAGGAATTTGAGAACCTCCCAGAACGCCATCAACTGCATCCTTAAAACAGCTCCAGTGTAGACATGAGAAGCATGAAAACCATGAGCCAGAAACCATAGCTCAGCATCAGTTGTCTTAAGAGCTCCTTTGACATCCAATTCCCATGTCCTCTAGACACCCCATGTAGATCTGTCTCTGTGGCACTGTCTCTCAGGTGTGAAAGGAGAGAGAATGAAAGAAAAAGAAAGACATGAAAAACTGATTTGCAAATGGAGACAGGAAATGTCCAAGTCTAACAAGAAGCAACTTGGCCAGTTTTCACACGGGGAGACAAAGATGGGGTCATG
>NW_021620940.1:0-7560 GCF_004785775.1 Grammomys surdaster | reverse complement strand
CTGCTCATGAAAGAGTCCATGTCACAGCCTCAGAGCTTATGGCAGAGGAGGAAAGGGAACCCGTGGTGAAAGGAGAGTGTCCCAGGAGAGCAATGTCAAGACCCAGCAGAGAGAACTGGGAGATCTAAAGTATACAGCAAGGGCTGAGTCGGGAGTCCTGCTGAGGACTGCCTTAGAGCTGAGTGTATAGTCCCAGCCTGGGAAGGAAGGAAGCAGTCAGCTGCTGCCCATTCTGTGCTATTTGCCTGTGGTCACATGGAGTCTGTTCTTCAAGCCTGCCTGCACGTTAGGTTTTCTCTGCAGCCCAGGCTCTGCACTCATGGTTCTTCAGCTGGACCTCCTCCTCTCCATCCTCTTCAGCCTTTTCCTCTCCATCCTCTTCAGCTTATCCCTCTCCATCCTCTTCAGCCTATCCCTCTCCATCCTCTTCAGTCTATCCCTCTCCATCCTCTTCAGCCTTTTCCTCTCCATCCTTTGGGCATGCTGCACTGCCTCTATCAGGTCCCTATCCAGATGGTGTGATGCCCTGAGTGAGGAATTCTCCCGGCCTTGGTTCCAGGTTCCCATGGCTTGCCGGTGTGCAGCATATAGAGAGGCCATGATGAACATGTGGCCAACATCCCTTTAGTGTTGAAGATGTGTTCCTGCGTGAGGGTCTAGAAAGGACATTTGGGTGATTTGTCGTGTGCTACACCATTAAACTAAGAAATGTCAAAGTTCTTTGGTGCAACTCCTGGACTTTATCTGTAATAAAAACTTAATGTGCCCTTCAAATGTGTTTTTTAAAGTTACTTGGGTTCTAGAAAAGTTTCCCAGGGCTGAGAGCGCCCCTTGGTGGTATAGCCTGTTTTGGCATGCTCCTGGGGGCAGAGCCCCATTGTCGGAAAGACAAGTTCAAAGGTATAGAGTCAGTTAATCTATCTGTGTGTGACCGTTAATCTAGAAATGCGTGACAGTTAATCTAGAAGTTAGTGACTATTTTCTAGAGGCTACCTTGCTCTGTATCAGTCTTTGCCTTCCTTCAGGAGTTAGATATGTTGAGGAGTATTAGATACTTTTGTGCCTTGTGCTTACTTGGCATTTTCTGATAGTTTGATTTAATGTTGTATTTTTGTAAAATATCACATATTTGATGCTCTTCTCTGTGTGTGACTTCCATACCCTGTCACATTCATTACATAGGGTGTGAGTCTTTGTAGACTATGTGTATGTAGGCTTGTCTTCATCTTGTCTCTAGTCTACGTTGGCACCATTCTTTCCTTTTTATTAGTCAGCACTTCCTACTCCACTGAACCCAGCTGTTTCTCCAGGGGTTTTTATGTGTTGGAGATAGTATTCAAGAATGAGGGTCTGGGTCCTTCCACCAGGCCCCCGGCTCGGGGTGCCTACCTTCCCCACGGCTGGACACCTGGCTTCAGACTTCGCCTTCTCAACCCCACCAGGTGGGGGTGATGGGTCAGCAGGGTTGGAGCCGGGCTGGGTGGACCCTCGAACCTGGCTAAGTTTCCAAGGGCCTCCAGGTGGGCTTGGAATCGGACCAGGCTCAGAGGTACTGGGGATCTCTCCATGTCCCCCAGCATATGAGCTCTGTGGAGGCATGGCATACTGTGGACCTCAGGTTGGACTAGGCCTAGTCCCCCAAGTTGGCGTGGAGACTTTGCAGCCTGAGGGCCAGGCAGGAGCTCGAGTGGAGAGCAACTCAGAGGAAGCCTCCTCTGAGCCCTGTGCCGCCCGCCCCAGTGCCGTGAAGTTGGAGAAGGTGGAACCAAGTCCTGAGGAGTCCGAGGACATAAACGCTCTGCAGAAGGAGTTAGAGCAATTTGCCAAGCTACTGAAGCAGAAGAGGACCACCTTGGGGTACACCCAGGCCGACGTGGGGCTCACCCTGGGCGTTCTCTTCGGAAAGGTGTTTAGCCAGACAACCATCTGCCGCTTTGAGGCTCTGCAGCTCAGCCTTAAGAACATGTGTAAGCTGCGCCCCCTGCTGGAGGAGTGGGTGGAGGAAGCTGACAACAATGAAAACCTTCAGGAGATATGCAAATCAGAGACCCCGGTGCAGGCCCGAAAGAGAAAGCAGACAAGCATTGAGAACCGGGTGAGGTGGAACCTGGAGAACACGTTTCAGAAGTGTCCGAAGCCCTCCCTGCAGCAGATCACTGCCATGGCCAAGCAGCTTGGGCTGGAGAAGGATGTGGTTCGAGTGTGGTTCTGTAACCGGCGCCAGAAGGGGAAAAGATCAAGCACTGAGTATGCACAACGAGAAGAGTATGAGGCTACAGGGACGCCTTTCCCGGGGGGTCCTGTATCCTTTCCTCTGCCCCCAGGCCCCCATTTTGGTGCCCCAGGCTATGGGAGCCCCCACTTCACCACACTCTACTCCGTCCCCTTTCCCGAGGGTGAGGCCTTTCCCTCTGTTCCCGTCACTACTCTGGGCTCTCCCATGCATTCAAACTGAGGCACCAGCCCTCTCTGGGGATGATGTGAGCCAAGGCAAAGAAGGAAGGTGGACAAAGAGAACCTGGAGTTTTGGGATTAAATTCTTTTACTAAGGAGGGATTAAAAGCACAATGGGGGCGGGGGGGGTGCGGAGATGAAGTTCAGTGAGGCTGTGGATCGGGAATCCCGTTCATTACTCTTCGTTTTATTCTTAAATAAAAGACTGGGACACACAGTAAAAAAAAAAAAAAAAAGAGGATCTGGCCTCTTGTGTGTACTCACTGCTTCTGAGTGTGTACACACTGCTTCAGGATGCTAGTGTGTGTGTTTAAGCCACCCAGACATACATTTCTATGTGTAATAACCCTATTGTATGTGTTTATCTATACCATACTGACTATTCTATGTGCCATGATCCTAACACATGTGTTTAACCCACTCACACATACAAGTGTATGAGATACTAAGGAGTGTGTCTAACTACCTATATCCACAGTTCTATATGCAATGATCCTAGAATATATGATTAGCCCTCCAATATATATAATTCTATGTACCAAGTGTGTGATCCTAGTATGGGTGCTTTACCCATAAATACATACAGTTCTATATGCAGTGATCCTAGTGTGTGTGATTAACCCACCTATACATACACATCTAGGGTGTATGACACCATGCTGTGGTGGTTTGGATGAGAATGGTTCCCGTAGGCTCATCATATGTTTGCATACATGACCCCCAATTGGAGGAGCTGTTTGGGAAGGATTAGGAGGTGTGGCCTTATTGGAGAAAGTACATCACAGGATGAGGGTGGGGGGTATGTTTTAAAAGCCCACACTATTCTATTTAGCTCTCTACCTGGCGTGTGTTGATCAGCTTACTGCTGCAGCACCATGCCTGCCAGCCTAGTCCCTTGTTCTCCACTGTGATGCCCGTGATCTTACTGCCTGAACCGGAAAGCCCTCAATAAACATGTCTTACGTTGCCTTGGTCAAGATGTCTTATCACAGCAACAGAAGAGTAAGACACGTTGACCCGTTCCGAACTGCCTCACATTTGGGCACCAAGTGCTCTGGTCCTCGGGTCAGTCAACAGGGTCTAGCAAGAGAGAGAGTGGGGATGGAGGGGCAAGAGGCTCGAAGAATGGAGACAAGACAGAGAGTCTGTTAAAGTCCAGTTTATTGAAAGGAAATCCTGAGTATATATAAGCACAGGCAGGGGAACGCAGCTGAAGATGCTTTACAGAGTGTGCCTTGTGGCTGGGGGCACTAAACAACAAAACAAGATATGGGAGAAAAACAAGATGTTTATCAGAGCTGGGCAGTGGTGGCACACGCCTTTAATCCCAGCACTTGGGAGGCAGAGGCAGGAGGATTTCTGAGTTCGAGGCTAGCCTGGTCTACAGAGTGAGTTCCAGGACAGCCAGGGCTACACAGGAAAACCCTGTCTCGAAAACAAAAACAAACAAACTATATATATATATATATATATATATATATATAAAGATGTTTATCAGAGTGTGCTCAGCTGTTGTAGGCTGTTGAAAACAAGTCTCTTGTCAGATTATATGGCTCGAGATGGCTGCAAAGATGATAGCCGCTTTCTGCTAGGACATTGGCTCCCAACAACACATGTGTCCAGTTCTCCCTGCATTTCTTAATTTATTTGTACCTGAGTGATTTAAAATGACACGTTTGTATCAATATTAGCTTTTCTGTCTAACATATTTCATCAACTATTAATGCAACCCTATCTCTAATAGGTGACAAACCTAACTCAATATGTGTACATGCACGTCTTCAGTCCCAATATGCATTAAAAACATATGACTATTATTAGTACATGGAGGGTAACATGATGGACTAATGAGATGTCTGTAAAGTATTGTTGTTATTTTCTTTGTTTTTGTTGTGAGCTGTCAACTCTCTGTTTAGAATGCTGTTTCCTAAGGTGTTTTAAGTCATTTCTGGTCTGCCCTAACTCGTTATGGAGGGTTCGTATTCGTTTGGAATACTGCTGGTTGTTAGCTTTGGCTTCCACTTTAGCACACCTGTTTGCTTTTTATTAATCACCATTTCCTGTTACACAACATTTTATCAAGGTCCAAACAGTCAGGGCCATACAGAGTTTACCTGCTTCTTACCACAGCCATGTTCCCAGTCACTCTGGTTTGTCCTGCCCTATACTTACTTCATGGCACGCAATGCCATTGATTTCTGGCCTTTCCCTCTTTCTGATGTCTACCTGTGTGCTTCCTCACAGCCCTCCCTTCTCTCACAAGGACAACATACTTCTGCACTTCAGTTAC
Organism: Grammomys surdaster; assembly: GCF_004785775.1. Classification (NCBI taxonomy): domain Eukaryota; kingdom Metazoa; phylum Chordata; class Mammalia; order Rodentia; family Muridae; genus Grammomys; species Grammomys surdaster. Next base: position 2,816 of record NW_021620940.1, on the reverse strand, counting down.
TGTTTTCACTAAGGTCACAGAATTTGTACCCTAAGTTCATAAAGAACTTCATTTGCCTTTGTTTTGTTTTGTTAGTTACAAAGTCTTCGAGTGTTTGGATGCACATTTTGAACATTTTTCCCCCAGCATTTTGGAGTTGGGTGTGAATGTGTGTGTGTATCTTTGAGGTCAAGGGGTGAGAGTGAGGAGATAGATCTTTGAGTTCAAGACTAACCTGGTCTACAGAGGGAATACCAGGACAGCCAGGGCTACACAGAAAAAACTCTGCCTCAAAAAAAAAAAAAAAATTGCCTGCAGTGCAGCATGTCAACTTCCTCAAACCACAAGAGCTGGTGATTTCAGCAACTTTACAGGTTCTGAGACGCACCAGACCTTAGTTCTGGATACTTGGACCCTGTCTGTCTGTTTGTCCGCTTTCTGGGTGTGCTACCTGACACCTCCTCAGTGACCCACATCTTAATCCAAGATCAAGTTTTCAATCTCAGAGACACATGATCCATGGTTTTAGTGCCTGCTGATGCCTTAGCTTGGAAACTTGCCTTGATCCAAGTACCTCAGTCTCCTTACAGATCTCCCTACTTTGTCCTCTGGCTCTGGCCAGTTGCTTTACTCAGAGCCTCCCGTCTTGTACTACAGATTTTGCTAGTATCCTGCATACAGAACCCTACCTTAGAGGTTCTGTAACTTTGTGTCATTAAATCTTCCAGGGAGCCATTATTACCTTCAGGGTGGATCCCAGCGGTTCGTGAAGGCTGCATGGGCCAGCCATCATTCCAAGCCTTCCTCACCTCAGCCCCTCTTCCTTCTAGACAGATCTCCACCAGAGCCTCTGCCCACCAGCCCTCCTCTGAGAGACGTGAAAACCCTGTAATGTTGGCTCTCTCTTGCAACACACTTCCTGATTCTGGTTACCTCATGCTCATGGAACTTGTCACTGCCTGCTGGAAGTTTCTCCTGACATTCGCAGACCTGGAACAAACAACAGTTCCTTATGAGTGTACTATTTATAAGCTATGCCTTTGCATTTTGACTGCTTGAATTGAAACCATGGCACTGGCATTTGATTCTGTGCTGTCTTGCAGGTATCAGTTCCCCATCTGTGGAAAGGGAAGATGGTAACCTGCACTATGTAAGGTTATTGTGGGAACTAAAGTGGTCAGGGACTTAGTACTAATCATGGCATTCCTATTCTTGCAGCCATGTTTCCTACACAGCAACCTTTAATCTGATAAGATCGTAGACACTGGATAAGAAAATAGACTAATATACATTTTGATGAGTAACAATGGATTGTTTTTTCTTAGGGTTGTATAGTTAGATAGCATGTGTGAGTGTGTGTGTGCTTATGAATGCCTCTGTATATGTTGTCTTTTTTATCAGTTCTGTGCATTAATTTTATACTGTCATTGAAATTCAGGGAAAAGGGTAGTGTAATATTTTAGTATGCTTTTAATAAAGAGAAATAGTATATGCAACTTCTATATCCAATTATATGAATATAAGAACATATACACACATTAGAGTTGGGAAAGTTAATTTACTTTTAAAATATAATATCATCATTTTGTCCATAGTAAATGAATATTAGGACAAGAAATGAAGCAAATGAACCTTCCTATGTTAGGAAAGTCAGGGGGCCGGGTAGAAAGGAAGAAGCAGGAAGCAGAAAGATCGTTTTATACAGACCTGTTCAGCGGGCCGTTGTCCAATGTCAGCAGTACAGTGCAGCTCTGTATGGTCCTGTATTCTGCAGCGCAGGTAGCCCTTCATAACACAGGAATCAGAACGGTCAGCTTGAGCCTTTCTAGTACTCTAAACTACCTGGGGTACTGAGATGGATGACAAGCTAAATGAAGTCTAGCCTGGGCAAATCAGCAAGATCCCATTTTACAATAAAATGGAAAATGGTGTCACATGCCTATAACCCTAGTACTTATCAAGTGAACTCAGGAGAGGTAATGCCATGGCTAACCTGAGCTACATAGAGAGTTCCCGGCTGGCCAAGGTTACATAGTGAAGCCTTGTCTCCTCAGGATACTTAAGATGGGGGCTGAAGAAACGATCCAGAGGTTAAGTGCTCCTTTAGAGGACTGGAGTTTCTTTTCCAGTATCCACACAAGGTAGTAACCACCACCTGTATTTCTAGCTCCAGAGGTTCCAATGCTAATTTGTCTGTGAGCACATGCCCCCAGAAAAGTGCATATGCACACACATACACACACACACACTCACACATACGCACACACACTCACACACATACACTCACATAAATAGTAATAAGCTAAAGTTGAAAAAGAGGGCTGGGGATACAGCCTAGTGACAGAGCTGTGTGAGGTAACTTCAACCACCTGTACCACAAAATCAAATGAAAGAAGAGCCATCGTGGTGCAGGATTAACTTTGCTGTGCATCAATTCAGCTGCCTCCCTGTCTCATGCTGCTACAGTTCATAACTGTACACGAAGAGCCTGGAACTCTGAGTTCACTGTCCCAAGTGCTCACTGACTTTTGCTCACTCCCTTACCTCTGAGCCCAGCACTTCAGACGTAAAGTAGAGCTCAGATGGCTGCTAGCGTGAGATGTACATGTGTGCGACACGGCTCACAAGTCCCCCGGGAAGCTATGTTAGGACACTTTGTGTGGATGATGTGAATGGACAGAGAGGAGTTGAGCATGTCCACAGACTGCAGGATCTCAGCCCCTGGGCCTCTAGAGTGGGACTCAACAGGTCACGGGTCAAGGGAGTGCTTAAAGTTCTGGAAGAGTCTCTTCCAGAGAGAGGCAGAATTTCACCAAAAAGAGATATAGTTGAGTCTA
>NW_021620939.1:7238392-7360276 GCF_004785775.1 Grammomys surdaster | reverse complement strand
AGGCCAGCCTGGTCTACATAGTGAGTCCCAGGACAGCTGGGGCTATAAAGAGAGATTATGTGTTAGGAATGAAGGGAGGGAGGGAAAAGAAAGAATTGCTAGTTCTTGGGATCCAGTTATTATGTCACCAGTCTCAGGCCCACAGGTGAAGTAGGGGGACTGCGTCCTCATACCTTGTCTTTAATGGCAGGATGGGTTCTCCTGAGTGTGGTCCCCACTTGGGTTGCTTCATCAGTGAGCTGTCATTATTTCCATTTGGCTAATTTTCCTTTCAGTTTTACTTGCCTTCATCCAAGTTACCTTCAGTGATTGTGCTGTAGCCTGTGCTGTCTTGGAATCAGGTTGACCTAGAACTCAGAGATCCACCTGTCTCTGCCTGGGACTGAAGTTGTTCATTCAGAGTCTCTTTTCAACAAGGGTCCACAGCACATGACAATTTACCAATATAATTTATATTACATGTAGGACTAAAAGATATCTCTCCCTTTGAAGATAGTGGCACACAGCCATGATTCCAGCATGCAGGAAACTAAGGCTAAGAATTACCTCATGTTTGAGGCTAGCATATGCTACATTCAAATTCGTTGCAAATTTCGGCTATACACAATGAAAACTTATTTCAACTTTTTTTCCATACTCTGTGGGGTTTTCTCTTCCTTCTTTTCATTGATGTTTTTGTTGTTGGTTGATTGGTTTTGGTATTTTGTTTGTTTCCTCCACTATGCTGTGGAGAGCCTTTTTACTCTGATTCAGTCCCATTTGCCAGTTCTTTCTTTGGTTGCTGGTCCTTGAGAGTTCCTAGCCCAGAACTCCTGCCTAGACCTGAGTCTCAGAGCTTTTTCTACATATTCCCTTTTAGTGATTTTCAGTCTCAGGTCTAGTATTGCCTTCAGTGTGTTATAAACTGATTATTGAATTATTGAGTAGTGGGAAGTATAAGAAAGTGGTGACTTTTGAATCTTCCTGACACCATTTATTGAAGAGCCTATTCCTTGTCCTAAAAAAAAAAAAAAAAGAAAAATCAACAAAAGTACATGTTATTCTCCTAGGCTCTGATTCATCTGTTTGAGTGCAGTATCATTCATTCTGCTTTGATCACAACAGCTTGCTGTGTTATATTTTAAAATCAGATATTGTGATAGCTTAAGTTTTGTTGTTTTGCACAAGAAGGCCTTGGCTATGTAAAGTGTGTGTGTGTGTGTGTGTGAGAGAGAGAGAGAGAAAGAGAGAGAGAGAGAGAGGGAGCGCATGTGCCTGTATGTTGTTGTTTTGAGACATCTTGTCCACCTCCAGTCTGGCCTCAAACTTGCTCTGTATTTAAGGCTAGCCTAAAACTTTATATATCCAAGGCTTGCCTTGAACTCCTGAACCTTCTCCCTCTCAGTCTCAGGTTGTTGTTGTTGTTTTTTTTTTAAATGGGTATTAGTTTCTTTTCATTCAGGATTTAGAAAGGGCTGTACCATGTCCTTCTGGTTTCTATGCTGAAAGATCTGTCGTCATTGGGATCTGTCATTCTATAGGTCAGGTGTAATGTCTCTCTGATTTCAAGTTTTTGGTTTAATTTTTAGAAACTTGTTTTTGGTGAATCTGGTGTAAATGGTTGTAGCTTCATCTGCTTTAGAGTCTCTGTAGACTCACAACTTGAGGAAGGGATTTTGTCTTTCTTATGCTGGGGGAGTGGATCCAGGTTCTTGCACATGGAAAGGATGGACTCTGACAATGAACTTTATCCCAAATTTCAGGGAGTTTTGCTGTGTTCTCAACATGCCGAGTGGAGGAAGATAGGGGTGCCATTTTTACCACCTCAGCGCAAAGGAGACTATGGGTGTGGACGACAGGTTTCAGCTAGAGTCTGCAAGGCCACGGGCAGGAGGCTGTGTCCTCACCCAGGGCGGGCCTGACACTTATGAGCTCCTCAGTGATCTAGGAGAGGTTTCCCTCAGTAGTAAAGAATGGAATGATTGACATGAGCCCCACCAACTCCACACCCCCTAGTGGGGAGGGGATGCATTGCTTCTTTACTATATTTTCTCTGAGTGGGCCATGTTTGGCTAAGGGAACAGAATTCAATTTTAACATAAATTTATAAATTAAAATCTTTGGGTTTTTTTCTGAGACAAGGTCTCACTATAGATCCTAGACTAACCTAAACTCTGACAATTCTCTGGCCTCAGCCTCCTAAGCTGAAGTGACTAATAGTTGTGCGGCCTCACACCCAGCTTCTCTCCTTGTCCTTAATCTACTGAACGACTGAGAATTGAGAAGTGGGGCAGAGGTCTATGGCAGAAGGCTGGGATTGGACCTCATGCTATGAATGATAGTCTTCCTTTGCCAGTGTGAGCAGTTACTCAAAATTAACCTGAGCTGGTTCAGCAGTTTAGGTAAAAGTCACCAAGCCTGACAAGTTCAGTCTCTGGAAACTGCTTGGTGAAAGGAGAGAACTGATTCCCACAAGTTATTACCTACCCACTCCATGCATATGAGCACACACATGCACGGGGACACACACACACAAACACATACACAGACACAGACACACAAGCACACACACACACACGTATACAGTCACACATACACACAGACATGCACACATAGGCACATACACACTCAGGTATACACACACACACAAGTGCATACATATACATACACATACACACATGACACATAAGTATTTAAAAGTTTTAAACAAATTCAGCACTGTGATGAAAAGACAGTCTAATTATCAGTTGATAAGCCCCACTCCCATTTGAGTCCCATTTAAATACTGACATCTTGTTTTTCCTTTGGCAGCGCTTGTGACAAAACATTATGTGACGATGTGAGCATAATTCGAATGATGACAAATGGTCCCACTGACAACTTTCTGATGACATATACTTTGAACATCCGTTCTTGATAACTAGGTTATGTGTCCTCTTCCTCAATGGTAATAAAAGTCTATCTGCAAGCCCAGGCTGGTGATTTCTGTGTTGCTAAGAAGTGAAGAGGCCAAATGTGGCGGTGCACACCTTTAATCCTGACACTGGGGAGGGAGAGGCAGGTGGAAGACCTGAGTTCTGAGGCCAGCCTGGTCTACAGAGCTAGTTCCATGCCAACCAGGGCTACATTATGAAAACCCGTCTCTGAAACAAAATCCATGGCTAGTTGTGCAAGCAATTTGTCTGTGACATCTGTCACTTCACTGCTATAGGGTTGACTCAGATGACCAGGCCATGTGGGCAGCTTATCACTGCAGAAGCCATGTCACAAATTAAAAAAGAAAAAGACCTTTTTTGAGACTATAATTATCCTTTCCCCCTTCCTCCTTTAAACCTTCCCTCACTGTTCTCTTTTGAATTCTTGACCTTTTTTTTTTTCTTCTCAAACCTTTTTTTTTTTTTATTTAAAAAAATCAAGGGCATATGAGCTGGAGAGATAGCTCAGCAGTGAAGATCACTGGCTGCTCTTCCAGACCACCTGGGTTCAATTACTAGCATACCTACAGCAGCTAACAACTGTCATAAAGCCAAAAGAGCAACACACATATAAATCTTATTTTAAAAAAAAGAAAAGAAATAAATGATTATTAAAAGCCATGTGGTGTCAAAGTACACCTTTAATCCAAGCCCTTGGGAGATAGAGTCAATCAAACTGAGTTCAAGGCCAGCCTGGTTTACAGAGTGAGTTCCATGACAGTCAGGGATATATATATATACATATATATATATATATGAATGAGAGAGAGAGAGAGAAACTCTGTCTTGAAAAACCTTAAAATGGAAAAGTAAAGTTTATTTAAGCTTATGGTTTTGTTTGGGGAAATGTTTAAAAAGTTGGCACCATCCCCTGCTCTGTCCAGATACTCTATGCCCCAGCAGTCCCAGGCTCACTACTTTCAAGTCTACCCCCAATACGGTGGTCTTCCCAGCTCTGGTTCCTTGCTTCAAAGCCACTAGTTCCTTCTCTGCCATCCATCCCCTATGGCTAGTGGTAACAAATCCTCTTAACCCAGTAAATCAAAACTCTTAAGGCTTATAATTAATCAGTCAGATTTATATACCAATAAATTCTCAATTCATAAGATGCCCACACAATACACTCAGAGCCAATTGATGATGATACAAGCTGCCCACCTAGATTAGACAAGTTATCCCAATTATTCTATCCCTATATTGTAGCTACCTGTGGCTATTTAAAGCCGCACAGAATCTGAATCCTCCTGTTTATCCTCCATTTTTCTTCTCTGTCCTCGTCTCTGAAACTCTTTGCTCCACCTCCCTTTTCCCTGTCCAATCGCAGGCTTTTTGTTGTATTGATATTTAAAGTGAGTGGACAGGGAAAATTCTGCTACATGGTTTAAAAGGATTAGAGTCAATAGGGTGGAGCAAAGCCATGGAGGCAGAAACAGTGGAGTGTGCACATCTTGGTCTGCAAATAGCAAGCAATGAGGAATCATGGGAATGACAAGGCTTTTTACACCTCCAAGCCTGTCCACAGTGACACAACTCCTCCAACAGAGCCACACCTCCTAATCCTTCCAAAATAGTTCCACCAACTAGGGGACAAACATACGTGGGTGGGGGGGGAAGCATTCTCATTCAGATTACCACATATGCACACACATTCATAGCACACAGAAACATGCAAAGAAAGAATCCCCACATCTGAACCACTTGAGAGGCAAAAGCAAAGGAATCCTCAGCCATAGGGTGAGCTCAAGGCTAACCTGGGTTACAAGACACCACCTCTTGAAATAAAACCAAGGGACTAGAGACAAGACTTGGCAGTTAAGACCAGGCTGGTCTTCCAGAGGACCTAGGTTCAATTCCCAGCATTCACATGGCAGTTCACAACTGACAATCCAGTTCCAGGGGATCCAATGGCCTCTTCTAGCCTCTGAGGATACTACATGCTTCTGGTACACATTCAGGCAAGACATATGTATGTACATACATACATACATACAAAACAAGCTCACTGGCCCTCTAGGTAAGAGTGTTGTGTACATGGAGTCTCAGCACTCAGGAAGCTGAGCCTGATCACAGGGACTTCAAGGTAGCTTAGAGTGTATAAAAAACCCTTTCTATATGGCTAAAAAGAGAATTTTCTGAGTTGGGGAATGAAAATATTACCAACTGAAAAAGCATGCAAAACAGAGACAATGTCTTCATAGAATGTTAAGGAATTTCATAATGAAATTCAGTGTTTCTACAAAATTGGAGACAGTATTAGACATCAGAACCCAGACCCTCAGAAAAGTTTATCTTGGAGATAAATGGAAGGAATATGTCCATTGGAGAAGGATGATGATTTTTGTTGGCTCCGAGATAGAACAAAAGCAGAAATGACCTTCTCGAAGGTCCAAATGGTAGCACTGCCCACTCTTGACACTGGACTTCCTGTCAGCTGATGTCCTAGCATGATACGAGGTGTCATGGATCAATGTGAGGAACATTTTATGAAAAAGATAATTTTGAGGCAAGGTTTTAAAAATAAAAGCTGTGCCAACCAGATGGCTCAGTGGGTGATGGAGCTTCTGAGGCAAGCCTGATGGCCGGTGTGTTCAATCTCTGGAACCCACACAGCAGAAAGAGATCTAATTCCTCAAGTTGGTCTCTGAGCTCCCCGTGCATGTTCTGGTGTGGGTATGAGCACTTGCACACTTTCACCCCACAAGTATGCACAGGCCCACACACATGTGGAAGTGTAGGGTGACCTTAGTTTCTATGTAGACTAGCATGGCTATGCAGTCCACTTCTGTCCTCACTAGTCCAGGCCTGATCCACATTTTGCCTCAGTCACAGAAGCCCTGTCAGTAGGCACCTTTCAGTGGCAATGAATGAAACCTTCCTCTTCCTTGTGTGGCTAATATTCCACACAGGAACAACACTAATGGGTATCAGGCAGTTGTAGCTGACTAATTAAAGGAGGGATGAGGAGACCTCCCATTTCCTCAGTTCCCCAGAATATACTGGGGCTTCAAACTGTTCCTCACAGGGCAGTTCACAACCATCTATAACCCTAGTTCTAAGAGATCCAACACCCTCTTCTGGTCCCTCTGGTTCAAGGCTTGCATATGGTGCACATACATACATCTAGACAGAACACACATGTTTTGATTTCAAAAAATTAAAAAATGTACCCATAAATTTATTTTTTTTAGGTTTCCTCAGGCAGGGTTTCTCTGTGTAGTCCTGGCTGTCCTGGAACTCACTCTGTAGACCAGGCTGGCATTGAACTCAGAAATCTGCCTGCCTCTGCCTCCCAAGTGCTGGGATTAAAGGCATGGGCCCACCACTGCCCTACAAAATTAAATTTTTATTTACTTTTACTTATTTTCATGGAATTAATTTTTTAAAAAATATTAAGTGGTTTAATTATAGATCTGAGTACACTCCTGTATAAATGTGTGCATAGAGGCCCGAGATCCGTGTCCACATTTCCCTCTTTTCTCTCCATTTTAAACATCAATTATCACACTTAGTTGAGTAGAGGGGGAGGTACCCCGCACATGCAGAAGTCAGAGGACAACTTGCAGGAGTTAAGTTCTCTCCTGGCACCTGTGGGTCACAGAGGTAGAACCCAGGTCATGAGGTTTGCTGGGTAGTGCTTTTACTGACTGAGCACTTTGCTAGCCCTCCATCTTTTTTGAGACAGATTATCTCACTGAACCTAGAGTTTACCCTTTGCACCAGGCTGGCTCGCAGCATTGTGATTACAGCATCATCATGCGGTACCTGGCTAGTACAAGGCTACTGGGGATCTGAACTTAGACCTTCAAGCTTCAAGCAGCCAGCACTTTACTCATGGCTGGACCTTCCCCCAAGCCCCAGACTTGACTAATATATTCTATCCAGTAAAAAATTCACAGGAAAAGTCATCTTTATTTTGCACCCATAGAGTTGTGGTAAAAACACTTTGGGACAAATCTGGACCTGCTCCTAACACACTGAAGACTGAACTGTAGTCCTCTTTCCCTAGGCATGGATTTGCTTCCGTTATTTCAGTTATCCATGGCAAACAATCTGAAAATATTAAATAGAAAATTCTGGAAATACGCTGAGCAAATGTGTGTGTGTGTGTCTGTATTTGTGTTAAAGTGCTTACGTAGCATGCCCAAAACCCTGCGTTTGATCAATGTATACACACCTAGTCACAATGTAAGTTTTACAATTTTTATACTGCAGCCTCCAGTTTGAGAGGATCCAATCCAATGGCCTCTTCTTACCTCTGTGGGCAATGCATGCATACAGTGCACAGATATGCATGCAGGCAAAACACTCATATGTAAAATAAAAATAAATCTCTAACCTGCTGGGCTAGGGGCACACATTCAGGCAGGCGGGTCTGAGTTCAAGACCATTCTGGTCTACATAGCAAGTTTCTAGGACAGCCGAGGCTATGTAGAGAGCTTGTCTCAAAAACAAAACAGGAAACAGAGGCATGTCGGGTTTACACAGCAAGTTCCAAGACAACACCCTACCCCCAAAATAAAAAATGAATAATGTATACTGTATTGGTGACTTTTCTCGTTGCTGTGATAGTTACTATCTGATCAAAGTAACTAAGGAACAGTTTATTTAGGCTCACTGGTGTGAGAGGAGACAGTCCACCCCAATGGAGTTCCCAAGGTATGTCTCCTAGGGGATCCCAAATGCAGTTAGACTGACCTTGAACGTTAGTCTCCACTCACCTCATTCTGAGCAGGGTGAAGAAATCTTCCTCCTTCCCATCCAGGGTATGAATCATCCCTCTGTCCAACATGTGCCCACTCTATACACGACCCATTCATCAGTCTCTTGGTGGCTGCCTTCTGGGACAAACTGTCACAGTGTATCAGTCAGTGTAAATGAACACAGCTGGTTCATACCTTGGCGAGTGCAATGCCAAAGAAAAGGGCATGGAAGAGAGGTGCCCTCATCAGAGAAAGGAAATGAGAGGATTTCTTCCAGATCCTGTATTCATTCATATGGGAAGGCACTTAAGGGTCAGATGCTTCTTGAGCATGCTCAATTTAAAGTCCTAATCCAGGAGTCACGGACTGCAGACTTGGGTCTGTATTCCTGAGTGAACACAAGGCACACACGGTCAAAGGGCATAAAGCTGGACAAAATTACTTCTTACTTTTTTCTAGTTTTAGCTGTAGCAAAAAAGGGCATTTGAAGGCACCAGAAGGTTCTTGCCTAGACTCGTTGCTCACAGGGGTTACTGGTGGGCAGCCCCCATTGCACGACTAACAAGCCAAGAACTTTCCATCACTTGTACTGTCTACCTGGATTTTTGTTAGTTTGGTTGGTTATTTTGATTTGGTTTGAGGATGGTTTGGTAGGGGTGTTCATTTAAGACACAGCTCACTATGTAGCCCAGTTCATTGGTGAGCACAAGAATTCTCCTACTTCAGCCACCTGAATGCTCAGGTCACAGCCATGAACCACCATGACCAGATTGTCTTTCATTAAACAACAACAAAATCTTTAAAAATATTTTAATATGTATATAGTGGGGTGGCACATGCTGGGGGTAGCGGATGTTGGGGGTGTCAGATGTTGGGGGTGTCAGATGGCAGACATGGCAGATGTTGGAGTGGCAGATGTTGGGGTGTCAGATTTTGGGGTGGCATGCTGGGGGACGGCATATACGGGAGGTGTCATATAGACGTGACTACAGGTGTCCTGGCCCCCAGGGGCTGATGCATGGCAGACACAGATCCGTCTAGAGGTGTAGTTATGGGTGGCTGTAAGCTTGACAGAGGAACTCACACTCTCTAGAATTAAGTGTGTCTCTTAAGTCATGACTCCTCTCTACGGTCCCATTTAAGAAATGTTTTAAATTACATTTTTGTGGTGAGACACCTGTGGAATTCAGAGGACAGCTTTGGAATGTTGGTCTCCCCCTTCTACCTCATGGGTCCTGGGACTGAACTCAAGTCATGAGGGTCAGTTGCAAGTGCTTTTATCCTTTGAGCTGCTGAGATGTCACCTGCTCCATCTTATTGATGACAAATTCTGCAGTAATAGTTCATTAAAAATTTCCCGATGCCAGTTGTGGTACCTTTAACCCCAGCGCTCAGGAAGCAGAGACAGGTGGATCTCTGTGAGTTCGAGATCAGGGTCTACAGAGCAAGTTCCAGGACAGCCAGGGCTAAACAGAGAAACTTCTTGGAAAAACAAAACAAAACAAAATTTCCTGATTTTCCTGACTGTTGCTTTCCTGTGAATTGGGATACAGATGAACACTTTAACTAGAAATGCTGATGCATCCCACGTTCTTTTAAACATACTGTAACATTATCACAATGGAGGGATTCAACTTGACCTGACTACAGCCGTAGCAACCATAGTTACTTCTGAATAATCCTGTCAGGTCCCTTCCCATTGTCTCATGGGACTATAATGAAGCTAACCCATCAGAATCACAAAGGTTTGCCCCCACACCTGGTACCAGGAGTGCAGGGATGCCCCCAAAATCTCTGCTATTAGCTTGAGAGGAGCAGGCATTTGCTTACATTGCTTTTGTCCTCCCTCCATCAGCTCCCTCTGCTCACACAGATCATAGGGATCCACTGGTCGTACTGCCACCCGGAGACATGCTTCTGATGACAAGTGTAGCAACCTATTTGGGTCAGTCAGCAGGGTCTCCAGCCCAGGAGTGAGGATGCACGCATCCAATTCCCGCTGTGTCCTTCACTGTATCCCGCTTACTGGAGCTCCAACGTTGAGGCGCCACTTTGTAGCCGCCCGTTCTGCTGCTCCGGTCCGTGGGTCAGGGCCTAGCAAGAGAGAGAGTGGGAGGGGGCTGGAGAGATGGCTCAGTGGTTAAGAGCACTGACTGCTCTTCTAGAGGTCCTGAGTTCAAATCCCAGCAACCACATGGTGGCTCACAACCATCTGTAATGAGATTTGATGCCCTCTTCTGGTGTGTCTGAAGACAGCTACAGTGTACTCATATAAATGAAATAAATAAATCTTTAAAAAAAAAAAAAAAAAGAGAGAGAGAGAGTGGGGACGGAGACGCGAAGAATGGAGACAAGACAGGGAGTCTGATCAAGTCTCGTTTATTGGAAGGAAATCCTGGGTATTTATACCCTTTACCACGTGCCTTGCCCTCATGGACAAGCACAGCTGAAGGCACTACGTCACGTGCCTAGCAGCGTGGATATCACGTGCACCTTGCAGCTGGTGGCACTAAACAGCAAAACAAGATATGTGAGAAAAACAAGATATTTATCAGAGTGTGCTCAGCTGTTGTAGGCTGTTGAAAACAAGTCTCTTGTCAGGGTATATGGCCTGAGATGGCTGCAAAGATGATAGCCGCTTTCGGCTAGGAGTCGGCTCCCAACAACAAGAAATCCCCCAATAAATGGCAGTCTGAAATCCTGGGTGTGTCTACCTCATTCCCAGGTCTGCACTGCAGAATGCTGTGATAATGAACAGTGCACACTCCAGTCTTTATAATGACATTGTGTGGTGTGCTTTTTCCACATGAAGACTGCACTAGTAATCCAGTACTGATGGCAACAGCAGGGGGAGCAGAAATTAAGTCTATTTAAGGCTTGGGACAGACCAGTTGCTCAAAGAATTGGGGTTATTGGAAATGCTGTTAATAGTTTATTTTTAAAAACAAGGCAAAGTAAGTTGGTCGTGATGGTGTACACCTTTAATCCCAGCACTCAGGTGTCAGAGGCAGGCAGATCTCTGAATTCAAGGCCAACATGGTCTACAAAGAAAGTGCCAGGACAGCCAGGGCTATACAGAGAAATTCTGTCTTGAAACAAACAAGGGAACAAAACAAGGCAAAATGGGTGGTGTGAGATGCCCTTCTGGATTTGTGGGACCCAGAACTGGTACTTGCAGGTAGCTACTGTCTTGGTTAGAATTTGTCAACTTGATGAAGCCGGAGTTATTTGAGAAAAGAGAGCCTCCATCAGGCTGGCCTGTAGGCAAGACTGTGGAGTGTTTTCTTGGTTAATGATTGATGTGGGAGGGCCCAGCCCACTGTGGGTGGTGCTACCCCCACTCCATTCCCTATGCCTAGGGAAGTATTCCTGGGTGGTATAGGAAAGTCAGCCGAGTAAACTCATGCTACTGTTCCTCCATGACCTCTGCTTTAGTTCCTGCCTCTGGGTTCGTGTTGTGGCTTCCCTAGTGATGGGCTGACCTTAAGCCAAGTGTTTTCTTCACCAAGTTGCTTTTGATCATGGTGTTTAGACATCCAACTAGAACAGCATAGCAACTATCTTACCTGGGACTTTCCTTTGGCCATTTGAAGTCTGAGAAGGACATTGTAAGGGCAGGGGTCTCTGGGTGGCTAGCACATAGCAAATGCTCCCCACAGCAAATGATGAAACTTGGGTAACTCTGACCTCTAAGACCTGGGCTGACCTTGGGCTGTATGTGGTGGCAGGGCTGTGGGAGTTTGCTTGGGTCAGCGTACCCAAGCACTCTGTTGGCTGGGCCCAGAGTCAAAAACAGAGTTCTCCAGGTGATAAAAGCCAATCATTTGAGTGAGCTGCTTTGCCACTGTGCAAACAGAGTCCCACTGAGGATGTCATTTAATATAAAGCCAGATGCTCTGTGTGCAATGGTGGGTTTGTGTACATTTTTGCATTTTTGAGCCCTAGGACCCATGTGGTAGAAGAGAACTGACTCCCTCAAGTTTTCCTTGAGGAAGACACAGGTGGACTGTGACACATTCTGCCTAGAGCCTAACAGAGCCAATCCGGCAAGGGACAAGGTGATGCATGACAAAGAATTTTATTAACAGATGAGCTAGGTGGTCACAAAATGGCCAGTGAGAAGACAATGTCTCCAGGAAGCTGATTATTTTCTAGAAACAGGTGACTGGAGACAAGGTGGGTGGGTGCCTGCTCATGTGTGAAGTCAGTGGCCTGGTATGCAGATGGGACCCTGATCACTGGTCACATGTTTTTTAGTTCTGCAGATCTCAAGAAAAAACAGCGATTATTCTTGTAAAGCTGGTAATTTCTTTGGGTTATTCTTATTGATGAGTTGTGCATAGTTCCTGGCCTATCACACAATGGGCAGGCTAGTGCAAGTAGTAGTTCTTGATCAGCAAACACAGTGATTTTTAAAAAAAAATAAAAACAATAAAGGTGGTGTGTGCACTTTTAGTCCAAGCAGAGGCAGACAGATTTCGGAGTCTGAGGCCAGCTGGTCTACAGATTGAGTTCCAGGACAGCCAGGGCTACAGAGAGAAACACTGTCTCAAAAAAAAAAAAAAAAAAAAAAAAAAAAAAACAAGCAACAACCAACCAACCAACCCCCTGCCCCACCTTAACCTGATTAATATGGAATAAAAAGGTCAGGTGGAGTTAAATATGAAGTCAGGCAGAGAGAGACAGAGAGAGACAGAGAGAGAGACAGAGACAGAGAGAGAAAGAGACAGAGAGACAGAGAGGTGCAGAAAGAAAGAAGGGCAGAGAGACAGAGAGAAAGAGAGAGAGGCAGAGAGAGATTGAGATAGAATTTTAATGTTCTGTTTCAGTTACAAAATCAGCTTATGATAGTGTGCCCCAATTGCACAAGAGTTCCCTACATAGTTTGTTATGGGGACACTGAGTCCCAGCAAGGACCCAGGTCCGCTGGCTCCTAGTTTCTGCCCTTCCATCACCACCTTCCACCTCAGCAGGGGCCAATGTGGGACTTACAGCTTCTTCTCTCTTCCCTCCCTCTTTTCCTCATCTTCCAAGGAACCTGCGTGGAGTGGACTGCCCAGTAGGCCTCGCCTCTGGCATGGAGAGCCTGCAGGTCTGCAGGGTCCTGCCCATCCAACAGCTTTCCTATGGTGATTTCTCGGGCAAGTGGTAGGGAATGACTTATAGGAGAGGAAGCAGAGGGTGAGAAGTCTGTTATCTCAGTGCGGCCACAGCTGAGTGAAAGCCCACTTTTTATGCTCTGAATCCATGGGGCTTTTGACGAGGGCATCCTTCCTCCAAGGACAGAGTTTCTGCCAGACCCAAGTCCACATGCCCACATCACACATCCATGTGGCATTATATTCAAACACAAAGAGGAACCTGGCCTGCATTTGGAGGAAGTGTCACTTTACATGCGGCTCCAAATGTTGGCATGTACCTCCGTGGGTGTGAGGCATGCAGGTTCGCTGCATTTGCATCTCTGGGCTGCCTATGGCTTGTTCTGACTGAATTCTTTGGTCCTGAGATGAAGCTACAGACCGAGAACTTGTCTTCCACAGCCTGAAGTTTGATGTTGTGCTTGGATCCCAGCCTGGAGAGATACCATAGGGACACTACTAACGTTGACACATCCCAGGTTCTCCAGGTAGAATGTGTGGCTCCTTCTAAGAACCAGGGATGGGGGAAAGGGAGGGTCCTGGAAGCCAGAAGACTTGGAGCCAATTCTTGCTAAGGCAGGAACCATGACCTTGCACAGAGATCCTGCTCGACTCTTATGGGGTTGGTGTGAGATGGAGCATAGTAGGTGCACAGGTTGTTGCACCATTTGCCCTTCCTGCTGCTTTTCTCCCTGCTCATTTTTGCAGAGCTGACTTCGATACCAGGAAGACTTTTCCTACCCTGGAGCTTACAGAAAAAGTGAAAGTCTGGCCAGTGGGAAGAGCAGCCTGGGTGATTATTTCCTCACCATCCTCCTGTAGCAGCCGCCTTCCTCCTAAGATGCAGTACCTGTGTGTCATCCCTCCTTCGGCTGCAGTCCTCCACACATCCCAGCTGCCTGCCCTTGCCCCTTTGAGTTCAAGGCTGTTGACAGCTGCTCCATCTCTGACACTTTGAGACCTGGATTGACGACAGCTGTAATTCACACTCCACCCCCACTGGCTTCCCTAATGCCCACCATCTGGACAAACTCCTAGTTCCTGTTATATGGCATCAAAACCCTGCCTGGACCTGGACCAACCCAGTACTTCCTGTTCCCCATTATATCTTTCCAGATGCCAGCTTAAGATGTAACATCCAACAAGGATGGCCCCTGCTCTGTGCCAGAATGCTGCTTCCCTTCCCTGAAGATACCCAGCCACGCAGGGAAATGGACTTGGAATCCAGTTCTCCTACCATTGCAGGGCTCTGGTCACTCTGAGACTCAGGGCTCAGGCTCTGTGTCCCAGGGGACGGCGGTGAAACCTGGGGTGAATAAGGGTCAGTAAGAGGGGTCTGAATCCTCCTGGTGGCAGCTGATCACTCTGGCAGCAAGGTAACCTGGCACCACCGACCTACCAAATCTCAAGCCTGAGCTGAGGGCAGAGTGTCAGCTTCCCTGACCCCTAGAGCCACAGCAAGTAGTTGCAGGCTGTAAGAACTGTGGTCCCTCTTGTGGGCGACTAACCTGTGGAAACTCCCACCCTTGCAACACTGCAGTCACCAGCACTGCTGGGAACCCCACAGTGATGGTTTTCCTTCTCACCACTCAGGGCTACCGCATCATTTTCTGTCTTTAAATGCAGCTTACTCTCAACCCAGATTTGAGAGCTTAGCCTTAGAACTACAGTCCATTGTAATTATTTTCAATTATGGGTAGATGCATCAGGTGCTCACAGAGGCCAGAGGCCTTACATCTCCTGGAGCTGGAATTAGATGGTTGTAGCCACCTAATATGGGTGCAGGAGGACTGAACTACTTTGGGAGAGCAGCTAAGTCCTTTTGACTTCAGAGGTATCTCAATTCTACACTGTGGCCAGAAGATGGCGATAAAAAGCCAGACACCAACAGGAGGACAGCACATCCCTGCATCGGCAGGTTCTCTGGAGTACACAGCCCAGGGATCACAGAACATGTCAGCCATATGATCCATGCACTTGGGGAGAATCCCATCTTGCAGCCGAGACGTCTCCTTCCAAACATCACGCTGATACCTTTCCTTCAATTTCTGGTAAGTATGGAACGGGATAAACTATCATCCGTAAGATTTTGTTGAGAAAAGATCTCTACACCCTTGGGTGCCTGGAATTCACTATGTATGTAGACCAAGCTGGGCTTGGACTTGCAGTGGTCATTCAGCCTCTGCCTCCCAGCTGCTCAAATCACAAGTGTGCACCACCATGCCAGGCAAGAACAGAAAACTTTTCACAAAGTAATGAGCTGGGCGTGCTTGTGCCTTTGATCCCAGCACTGGGGAGGCAGAGGCAGGTGGATCTGTGAGTTTCATGCTAACCTAGTCTACAGAGCAAGTTCCAGGACAGCCAGGGCTAAACAGAAAAACCCTGTCTCAAAAAACAAAAATGAAAAGCTTTGCCTACATGTATGTTTGTGCACCACATGAGTGTTCCTGGTGTCCACAGAGGCCAGAAGGCACGTTGGATCTCCTGGGCTTGGAGTTGTAGATAGTTGTAAACTGTCATATGGGTGATGGGAATAAAATATGGGTCCTCCGTAAGAACACCCAGTGCTCTTAACTGCTGAGCAGGAAACAGTTCCAGCCACGCCTGATGGCACTGAGCTGTAATCTCAGCATTTGGGAGGCTGAGGCAGGAAGATTACTGCAAAAGCCAGGTTGGCCTAGGCAGAGATCCTTTCTCCAAAAGTCTACATATAGATATTAGAATTCATATAGACTTGTAAACATGTACATTTCTATCATGGGAAGGTAGGTATATGGGAGTAAAATACCCACAGAGATCAGAAGGCATCACATCCCCCAGAAATGGAATGACAGTGTGAGCTACTACATGCGGATGCCTAAGGACTGAACTCAGGTCCCATGGAAGAACAAGTGCTTTTAGCCACTGAACTGTCTTTTTGGACCTTTAATTTTGACACAGGTTCTCTGAAAAGAGCCGAAGCCATGAACCTGTGCTTTAGTGCACCTAGGTGGTTTGGATGTGTGCTTTTTAAAGTATTCTCCTACAGTAGACTGACCATGCAGATACTGTAGGCCTTGCCACCAACAGAAAAGACAAGGTAGACCTCTGCTGTGACCCAACGTAGTCCAGACCCTCTGGACCTCAGTTGGTTAGCTCCTAGGGTGCTGTTGCCCATTGCCAGGGTTCCAAGTGACTTCCAAAATGATCTCAAAGCTAATCACATCCAGCTGTGACAGCCACAGACACCCTTCTTCTGTTAAAAAGGGAAATATATATATGCAATATATAATACATATATATATATAGAGAGAGAGAGACCTGGGATTGGTGACACGTGCCTTTTGTTTTAGCTCTCAGGAGACAGAGCATGGAAAGTTCAAGGCCAGGCTGGTCTACACAGCAAGTTTCAGGCCAGCCAGGGAGAAAGAGTGAATGCCTGTCTCATTTAAAAATACGTATCTAATAATCTGAACAAGCACCCATACGTTTAAAGTGGTGAAGAAATGAGAAACTTGGAGCCTTCGCACACTAACACGTTTTGTGGGAAACAATGAGGGCATGCCTTTGCAAACTGGGAGAGAAGAGTGAGACACTGATCAAAGTGTATTATAAACAGTCTATATTGAAACTGGCCAGGCCCCAGGTGAGCCGCCTCCAAGTCCTGTCAGCACTGGCCTTGCCGATCTTGGCCATGGAGTTCGAGCGAAGACTTAGTTAGCTTCCTCTCTTACGTGGTAAAGTTTTCATTTTCATGACACCTTCTGTCACAGTGTTCTGTGAGGGTGAGCCGTGAGTGACTCAGAGCACATTCCATACTCGTCCATCCCATGAGCACACGCCCCAGCACGCAGGTACACGGCCTTCCTCTCCAGGAACCCTCACCTCCTCACAAGACTCCTAAAGACTGCAGAAGCCCAAGCCTGGAGCAGAGGTGTGTCTCTGTCACCACTCCTGCCATGTTGACTTAAGGTGCCTCCCTCCCTGTACCTGTCTGAAGTCTAGCCAAGACCTCATTCCCCCTGTCAGCCCTGTTCTCTGAGACCGTCAACAAGATAGTTGGTCAGAGCAGCCTCTGGGGGAGGCACACACATTCTGAGTGAGGATAAAATCTGAACTAAGACGATTATCATTAGTACTAAAGTTCACATGCTCCCAAGTGAGGGCCTGATGCTGACCCTCTGTCACTGTGGTTCCCCACATCTGGCAGCAAAGGCAAGACAGAATCTGACAGAAACAGCTGCTGTGATTACCCCCAGCGTGAAAACCAACATGGCTCCTGCTATTTTGAAGACAAAGATTCTAAAAGACACCAAGAAAGGACTCTTGGAATTGTTTCAACCCATCTCTTCAAACCCTCAGGGAAGACTACAAGGGGTGGCCAGATTACTGGCTATACACATGAGCCAAGGGGGAGCTCTCTGAGGATACCACAACCCTTGCCTGGTGAAGCCCACAGCATTCTCAACCTCCAGCTGCTCTGACCCAACAGCCAAGGGCACCACAGTACCATGGTCTTGAAGCTCACCTGCAGCTTCAAACAGGAAACTACCACAAGGTGGCCACTACACAGGCAAGCAGGTGGCTCTGAGCCCTGCCTTAGGTACCTCAACATTGACAGCAATATGGAAACTGGAATCCAGAAACAGGGCCATGGACCCGAGACCCACACTGCCTAGAATCACCTTTAATAATGCCATGCTTGCCCAGTTCCTTTCAGAATTCATGGAACAGGAATGGAGAAGTTATCACGACCTGCAAGCAAGGTGGACCCCTTAAAGATGGAGGACAGAACCCCACATCAGGCCCCAACTCTCCCTGAGCCATATTGTGCTTCAAGTTCTCCTTTCTGGGAAGTGTTGCCTCTGGCAGACCCTACCTAGGAGTTAGAGGGAGCTTGCCAGCCCTCGCTGTGGCCTTTCATGGGAGTCAGGAGACCCTTCAGAGCGTGACACCCATGTCTCCCAGCAGCTGCCAGTTATATCTTAGCAGAGGGGCTGGTGAGACTGTACCATGTGTTACCCTGTAATGAAGAGCTGTGTCGTCAGTGGGCCACTGCTCTCCCCAAGGCTCCCCTGAAGCAGCTGTCCCTCTCCACCAGCCACCTCGAAGACAGGGTAGTCCTGAGGCACCAACCCTGCTGAGGAAGCAGCAGCCTAGAAAGGCTTTTTTTTTTTCTCTCTCTCTCAGGCCTTGGAATTGACAACAGGGAACAAGGACAAAGGAAGCTAAACTTGAGGTCAAGGAGGATGGATGAAGAGGACAGGAAGTGGGCGGGCTCTCTTCCTTCCTCTGTGATTCCCAATGGGACACAGGTCAGTGCTCAACAACAGTAGTCTCCCCAGGGGCCTGGAGGGCCTACCAGACATTCTCTGGAAACAAGTCCCCAGCTCCCTGCAGACTGGCGTCACCCAGGAAGTAGGTCAGAGCGTCACCAGTCTTGGGGCGGGCCTGGAACTACCCACTGAACCTTTTAGGTCCCAGGCCTACAAGGCAGGTCCAGTGGGGCTGAGGCTGTGAGCTGGTTCCACCAGGACACTAGGAGCCACCTTTCATTAAACTCTGCTTGTCAGTCACTACAGGCATCTACGAGGGTGTCCTCTCCCTGGAGATTCCAGGGCTGCCCAAGAGGTGCTGAGACAACAGCTGGCCGAGACTCCTTGTTCCCTACAGATCCGTGACCTTGTTTTCCACAGCAGCAGCAATCTGCTGGAGCCGGTAGCCCAGCTGCATCTTCTGGGCAGTGCCATCTTCCTCCAGGGCAGTGATGATCTGAAAGGCAGGACCAACAGAATCAGGGGAGACTTCTCTGGACCTCACAGTCACCACAGGTAGACCTACTAAGGGGCTGCAGCATTTGGGCCAGGTAGGCAATGGAAATCCAGTGTCTTCAGATATAACAGTGAGGCTGATTGTGGGTCTCACAGGTGAGGGTAAAAACAGAACAGTCACCTGGGTTGCTTTTCTAGGGTGTCTGAGGCATCGTTCAGCATAGCCTAAAGCACAAACTTCCTGCCTCTCCAGTGTTGATACAGTTGAGCCCCTCCACATGGCAGATGTTCCAGAACAGGCCTTCAGGGACTGACACAAGCCACTCACCACCTAGCACCCTTTCTTTGACATGCTCATTTTGTGTAGCAGCCAGCCTTACACACCCACTGGCCTTCTTACAAGGTCTATGGTAGTCAGCCCCATTGCCTTTCCTGCCAGCTAATGGCATTTCATGGTTCTCTGTGCCAAGACCAAGAGGATATGTTTTGGGAGACAGATATGGAGGTTTGGGAGAAGAGCTGCCTGTCCTGTGCTCCAACAGGTGGAGGCTGCGTCCCTTCTGCCTGCCTGTGCTGGGGCTGGCTTCACACCATATGAGGCTGTGGGTCCTTTGGTTGTTACCAGACTACTCAGCTAAGACCATGATGCAGGTTTCTGTGTTCTCAATGCCAAGCACTCGAGCCATATGATTGTGGTGATTCTATAGGCACTTACAGATTGACTAACAGTGCCACAGATGCTCTTAGAACATCAAGGCTGGTCAAAAGAGGCCCTAGAAAGACCCCTCCTGGTTCTGTTGTCCCCTCATCTACCCTCATCCTGTGCTTGACACCTCACCCCTGCTTCCATGGTTTATGACGCCCAGTCCAGTCTGTACCCACAGAAGGTGTCATGCCCAGGACAAGGACAACCTTGGGATCTAAGGAGGGATGGTAGCTATGTCGTCTTCTAGCACATCCCATGTACCATCTCCAGATCCTGGCAGATTCTCTGGATGCTGCCAACCACCACAACCACTCCTGGGAAGCCCCACAGCAGAAGCAGGATGGGGAATTGAGAGCACAGGGAGACCAGAGCCAATGGCACTGATCCAGCCCGTGGGACCCTCACTCAGCTTCCCAAGGAGCACACTGAGCTCACGGTTAGCCCTGCAGTCAGCCCGGCTGTGCTCACCTGGTCGTAGTACTTGTTGATGTACTTGTAGAGCTCGTGCAGAGCTACTCGCGCCCCGAGGTCGGCAGAGCAGTTCTAGGGAAGAGGGCAGATGGAAGTGAGGGAGATGAAGAGGCTGCAGTGGGGAAGAGGCCCGGGACCCCAGTGAAGGATGAGATGAGAGAAGGGAACCTGAGAAAGCACGGGCCCTGCAGTGGGAACAGAGCCCAAGGCAAAGCATGGTGACAGCTCAGGACAGGACAAGGCCAAACCTCCATGGTCGGAAGAAACAGCAGGACCAGCTTCAGCAGGGCTGGAGCTTCCACTGAGCCCTGCCTGCCTCTCCGAGTCAAGGCTAAAGCTAGAAACCCCGCCCACTCATTCCAAGTGACTACAGGGCCGTGGGACTAGAACTGCCTGGGAACTCGGCACAATTTTGCTCTCATCTTACTCAAATGTTTCCCAAGTCCATTCCAAAGCTTTCCCTGAGGACATCAACACGCAGCCTCCTTTTCTAGACAGTGCTTTTTTGGGGGGAGGTCGTGGTGGGGAGAGTTTCAAGATAAAGTTTCTCTGTATAGCCCTGGCTGTCCTGGAACTCACTCAGTAGACCAGGCTGTCCTCGAACTCAGTAATCCAGTCTAGACAGTACTAATGGTTCAGCCAAAGTAACTCATGGAACTCTTAGGGGGACCGAATGCAGAAGCACACCCCAAGAAGGGTTTGACACCGTGTATCCCAAAAGTACAGCTGTGTTGGTACGGGTGCTCTCATAGTCAGCTAGGAAACAGTTCCCGTGTACGTGTGGAGGGTAAAGCATGGTCCAGAACGGTGGGTAGCATGGCCGATAAGTCAAAGGCTTAGAGTTGACTCATCCACTCTGCAGACCCCATGGCTGCACGTACACAAGCGCCTGTCAGACCAGACTAAGTGACAGCATTCCAATGAGACCCCTGCTCACTCTGAGGACATGACAGGTCTGGCCTTTTGCAGGAAGACAGGAACACTCTGCCTTTATGATGACAGGGTGTGTCCTCTCCAAGGTAGATCACAGAAGGGTGACAAGGACCTCTCTACAAATGAGATGCATGAAGGGGAGGCCTTACCCGGGACAGCTCTGCCAAGACTGAGTTCATCTCTTGGTCACTGGCTGCCACAGTCTGTCTGATGTCTGCATAGTACCTGCCAAAAGAC
This sequence comes from Grammomys surdaster, assembly GCF_004785775.1. Taxonomy (NCBI): domain Eukaryota; kingdom Metazoa; phylum Chordata; class Mammalia; order Rodentia; family Muridae; genus Grammomys; species Grammomys surdaster. The sequence goes on along the minus strand of NW_021620939.1, from coordinate 7,339,387 downwards.
CCGGGATTGCAGATGATAAATAACCAGAACCTACTTCCTTGGTCCCACCAGGGCCCACCTAGGGCCTCAGCTGCATACCTGCCTCTCCAGACCCACTCCCTCCCTCCCTCCCCAGTACCTTTCCACCATCTGTTTGTAACGGGGAATATCTCGAGCGTACAGAAGTTTGTTGATGGGGGAATCCTGGATGCCAGCAGGAGGGCAGGAGAGAAGGAAGGATCAAAGTTCAGAAGGTTATCAGCTCCTGGGCTCCCAACATGGTCAGTTTTATAACAAAACAACCCACATCCCAGAAACCTCCCAGTTCCCAGCAAACCAGGACAGCTGGTGACACTGGCCCACTTCCTTGTTCTTCTTCTATGTTACCTTTGTGTTTGTATGTGTGCACGTATGTGTGCAGGTCAGAGGACAACTTACAGGAGCTGGCTCTCTCCTTTCAGCACATGGGTCCCAGGGACTGAACTCGGGTCATTGGGGGCTGGCAGCAGGGGCGCCCCCCTCCACTCTGCTCATCCCCTGAGACTGACCATGGCCACTTTCTGGGGAGGCTGTGGGTTGAGGCCTGCCATGGGAATCTCTTAAGTCAGAGGCTGCCTCAGACCATCTTTTCCTTGTAACTTTGAGGAAACCCTGAAGATCTGTGCACCAGACACTCCATAGCCACCAGCTCGGTGGGTGACCCCATTGTCCCTGTCGTATCCCCCCCAGCCTGCTCACCCGGCCCAGCTTGTGGTCGGCCAGGGTGCAGGCATCCATGAAGGTCTGTGCAATGACAAGGAGCACGGCGTCCATGTTATCTGAAGTCTGCACATCGAACACAAACTGTGGGTTCTTGATGATGTTGATCCAGAACCTCAGCGGCAGGCTGCAAATTGGGGGAACAGGAGCCAGTAACTGTGCTGTGGAGGCAGAGGCCCTCACATATGTCCTGAGCCCTGACCCTCCCATACCTGTTGGTCTTCCAGATGTGGATGGTATCCTGATCAGAGATGCCATGCTGCTGAGCCTGTTCATCCAGCAGGTCAAAGAAGTACTTCACAGCCAGAGGCACAGGGCGGCTGGTGCTCAGAATCACCTGGAACAGGTCATCCACAAACTTCTGCAGTGTGCCCTGTGAGGAAGAGAAGGAAGCAGAGGGCCCAGTTAGGATGGAGTCCTGGCATCAGTCAGCCTTAGGTAGCTCATGGCACCCCCTCATGCAAGTCCCACGCTACCCTCATGTCCCATGACAGCCCAGACCCCATTGCCCATTCTCTCCCAGACCCACCTTCATGGATAGCAGGCGTGTCAGGTAGATCTCAGGGATAGCCTTGGCTCGCTCACGCTCCCCACCCCGAAGGCTGCCCCTCCTTGGTCTGGGAGGCTCTGGTTCATCACTGGGCTTTACCAGGTGCCAGGGCCGGATGCCCCCCTCATCTACATCCTCCAGCATTGGGGTCCCTGTGCCAAGATGTCAGAGTTTGGTGGCCCTCATGTCGTGCCACCTCCCCTTGGGAACCCAAGTCCAGTTAACTCCCCTGGAAGTGAGGGGACCTGGCTGAGGCTCCTCTGAGAAGAGAAAGAGGTATTAGCTCCACCTCAGTCCACAGGGCCTTTCCTGTTCCCCAGGACTGGGCAATACAAATGCAGAAAATTACAATGAGGAAGAGGAGGAAGAAGAGAAAGAAGAGGGAGAAGAGGAGGAGGAAGAGGAGATACTCACGTTCTCCAGGGACATAATCCTGGTTTTCCCTAAGAATATGCTTGGTGAGGCAGGGGACAAGGGCCACCGTTGCTCCATCTGGGACCTGCTAACCACAGCTGGTGACCCTTCTGTCAGTCAGTCTTAGCCTACCCTACCCATCCTCCAGCTCCCGTCTTTCCCACCTTGTAATGTTGTAGCGTATTCAGACGCCTCCACAGACCCTGGAGTTCAGAAGTGACATCCTCATCAGAAAGGATAAGGTGCCCAGCCACTCCAGACCGCCATTCTGCAAGGGCAAGAGAGGACTTGGCACAGGGCTCCCAGAGCTCTCTTCCCGCCATGCAGCCCATCTCATCCTAGGTGGAGACATGGCCCCTTCACCTGGAGGCAGCCTCACTCATGCCCTTGGAGGACAGACCAATCTTGGGCCAGCTCAGGCCCAACACCACCTCAGGGTCCTCAAACTACCCTGTTCTTGACCCTCACCAACATCCAAGGTGCGAGAGTCGGGCCGCTGGGCAAGAGGCACTCCCTTATAAAGCTGGTCTAGCATCTTCTCCTTGGCCTGGGAGATGGTGTCACAATCCAGGACTTTCACAGGTACACCCTGGGCTTCTCCTGCCCCAGGCCCCACAGCCAGAAGAGCATTCAAGGTCTACACAAGAAATGTGAGAGATTTCAGTATTTGTTCCACATGCTGAATGACCAAGACATGAGTCCAGAACAGGGACAACCATGAAGAAACCACAGCCCCTGAGCCCACTCCAGTACTAAGGAGTCCTTCACTCTCTTCACCTGTCTGCCTTTCACTTGATGCAAATGCTCCTGGGGTGAATAGGCGAACCCCTTGGTGAGCACCCAACCCTCTTTTATGCCTGAAGGAAGTTTGTGTAAGCCAGGACACAAAAGCCATGGACAAGAAAGGCTGGGTCCTTCAAAGAAACCCTTGTGAGTGACAGAGAGGAGCTACAGCCAAGCCTGTGGAATGCCTACTGGTTTAGGGGACAAGGCTGCACCCCTGGTGAAATGGCAAGAAAGATGCTCTGGCACAGCACAGATCTATGGTTTCATCCTAAGTTGGGGACCCTCTGAGATTCCCAATTCTCAATCCCACAAAACGAGGAGTGTCACTCAGTGGGGATGTTTACTAGCTTGTGGGAGACCATGAGTTCCCACCACCATTAAATGAATAAACAGCCTTTAATCCCAGCACTTGGGAGGCAGAGGCAGGCGGATTTCTGAGTTTGAGGCCAGCCTGGTCTACAAAGTGAGTTCCAGGATAGCCAGGGCTATACAGAGAAACCCTGTCTCAAAAAACCAAAAAAAAAAAAAAGAATAAACAGCCTCTCTCCAGCAGGGAGTCAGAAGTCAGGTGGGCTCCATATCCAGGGTCAGACCACAAGCGGGCATAGACTGATGGTGACGAGCACCCCTTACCAGGGGACGGTACTCCACATCCTCTCTGAGCAGGCGGTTGTCATTCAGAGTGTATTTGGCTTTGCCAGTCACACTGTCCACGGGGCCCTTGTCCACTTGATGCTTAATCCCTCTGAAGAGCATGTACAGAGGCTCTCCTACAGAGTCCTGGGAAAGTGTGGGCAGTCAGGGCCTCTGGCAGGAGGCAAGCATACCCGGGGCATGTTCTGTTGGGTGATGTCTTTGCTCTGGCACAGATGGGCAAGCTAAATGAATTGCTGGAGGCTTAGTGCTCTAAAGGGCCCGACCCTCCCTAAGGAGGAGCTGTTGGCCCTCCCTCACCCTCACAAAGGTGTAGAGGCAGATGGACATCCAGTTGGTGAGCAGCTTTTCCACCACAGTCTCTGTCCTGAGAGACAGGAAGGGAGAGCCAGGTTCAGCAGGGACTCAAGGGCTCCATTCCACACCCTCCACATCCAAGTACCTGGCTCTACTACTGGATCCAGCTGTCTGTCACCGACAGCCACTTACCTGCGCAGCATGAGCTTGGGGTTCTTGGCTACATACTGGGCTACCAGGTCACTGAGCAGTGTACGAAGGATGTCCGTGAAATATTCAAGCTTCCCATGAAGTGCAACGGTGAGCAGAGATGCCACGTAGGCTCGGTCCCGAGCAGAGAAGGTACGCTGACTCTCCAGTGTGTGGATGAACTGAGGCCAGGGAGAGAGTGAAGGGGAGGTTTAGAAACGGATAGGCAGACTAGGAGCAAGAAGGAATGGGGCAGCCTGGCTGGGAGCACACCTTGGTAAGGAAGAGCTTGCTGTTTAGCAGGTTGGAGAGCTGCCCCAGGCCCTGTTCCACAGTGGGTCGCCTGCTGTCAGGCACACCGAGGTCCCTGTGCAAGGGTGACTCCCGATGCCCAGGGAAGAAGACCCTCTCAGCATACACTTTGTAGTCAAGGAAGGGGATGCCACTGCCAAGGAGGTCACTGGTGAGATCGGTCATCTCTGTCATGAGGTCTGTTGAGCACAAGAGTGTCCAGCGGATCCCATGTGACCAGAGCAGCCTTAGGCAGCGCCCCAGAGGCTACTCCCAGTCTGGAGCCGCACCTGTAAACTCCTTCTTACAGCGGTCCCGCACACTGCTCTCCAGGTTCTCCAGCTGGATCTGCACTTTCTTATAGTCCCTCAGGGCCTGCTTGCTCTTCCTCCTACCAGCACCAGAGGTAGAAGGGAGAGGTCAGCAGGCCAAAGCCCTGGCTAGGCTCCACTAGGTTCAGGCCTGCTCAACTCTACTCCAGGCCAACCCCAACTTGGTCTACCAGTATAACCTGACGATGCCCAAGCCAGCCTGACCCAAAACAATCCATCCTGTCTCGTTCCCATTAAACCTTCCCATCACTCGGCCTGAGGGTTAGCAAGCCTTGGACACGCCATATAGAGCCTGCAAGCTGTTTTTATAACCACAGGTTTGTTAGAACGCAGCTCTACTCAATGGTTTATATATTGTTCACGCCCAAGGGCTGAACTGAGTATTGAGGGAGACTGCCAGGCCTGTTGCAACCAGAGGTCTGATCCCTTATGTAAAATATTTGCAGAGTGGCGCTGGAGAGATGGCTCAGTGGTTAAGGGCACTAGCTTCAATTCCCAGCATCCACATGGCAGCTCACAACTGTCTATATTAACTCCAGTTTCTGGGGATTTGGCATCCTCCTACAGAAATATATGCAGACAAACGCCAATGCACATAAAACAAAAATAAATCTTAATATATGTCTGTACACACACACACATACACACACTTCTTGCAGAGCCCTGCTCTCATCTGTGCCTTCTCTGTCTGGCCACGCCTACTTACCTGGCACAACTGGCTCCACCCACCTGTAGATGAGGACAATGATGATGACACCCAGAGCCAGGAGAGATGTGCCCACTCCCAAGCCCACTTGGGCTGCCACAGGAAAAGCCACAGCACTCTCGCCATCGTACTGCACATGACCCAGGGAGAAGCGCAGGTTCCCCATCCATACCTGCGTGAGAAGCTACCTGTGAGCCAGGGCCCCAGAGAACACGATGCCCAACCTTGCCCAGGTCCTGCCCACTGACTGTGAACTCCGGCAAAGCATCTGGTGCCTCTCGGAGGGCGTGGTGATGTGGCAGGGGCTGCTCCACAGGGGGTTCGCAGTACAGGTGGTGCCGGGTCAGTGTCTTTACCACGCAGGGCCCGTCTCCTATCATGGCCACCACCTCTTCCTTAGACATGGCGAGATCCAGATTCTCTCCCTAGAACGTTGGGTCACTGATTTGTTTCTCGGAACACTTACCGCCTCAGCCTGTGTTCCCAAATGTGAGAGGGATGGTCCTGAGACTATCTTTCAGCCCTGTTTTTCCTGCGGGTGGAGCCCACGGTCACAGAGGTGTCCCTTAGACTGCTCACCAAGACTTCTTTGTGCTTTCTTACCTTTCTTCTCACAGCTGAAACTCTGGAGAACCTAAGACAGTTCCCCACACCCTGGGCAGTTAACTGAGGTACCCTGAGCTAGGTGATGTTGGGTCATCTGCCTTTGGCTTGTCCATGTGTCTACACGTGTACGGACTACTTACCATGTATATCACAGAAAGGGTCTAGTATTATCCACATAAGCTCAGTTGCCACACGAGGATCAGCCTGTCACCTAGTGTGTGCCACACTACCCAATTAGTGAATATACCAAACAGATCCCTTCAGGGAGCATGGGGATCCAGGCCACCAGTCAAACTCCTGGCAGGAGATGCTGGGTCCTATGCTGTACCAACCACTTCAGATTCTCTCGGGCTGCTCTTTGAACCCTGCCCTCTCCAGCATACACATACTGTTCTATAGAAAGCTCAAGAAGGTATATTACCTCCACGGAGAACACACTCCCTGGCTTGTGCCGGAACGGTGCAGTGGGATCCTCGGGGTTGAGGGAACGCAGGGTGGGATCAGCCTCATAGGAGAAGGGTGTGGGGCTCAGTGCAGCAAAGTCAAAGACCATGTTGTCAAGGATAAACTCCACCTGGACCCAAGGGTCCTGGGGTGGGCCAGGGAGAGCGGGCGTGCGGCACATGAGCAGGTGGGAGGAGTTCACAAGACATGGCTCCTCAAACTGCAGAGAGGACGAGGGGAGATCAACTGAGGCACCACGTGAAATGTGAGGCTGAGCAAAGGTGGGAGGCATCTCATTTGGTACCAACTACCCGTGGCTGCCCATGGGTGAGGGGAAAGATGGCCAGCCTGGTGCAAGCAGGAGAGACTCATGGGTATGCTACTGGATGATGGCCTTGGAGCCACGTACTTTCTCATGGACCACCTGGTGCTTCTGTCCAAAGCTCTGGCCATGCTGGAGCACTCTTGGGACCACAGTCACTCGGATTCTTGGCATCTGTACCACATCCAGATTCTGGCCATGGACCCATATCTCACGTCCTCCACTGAAACACAGCCCAGGAGCCATTCATGACTCGAATGGCCCAGACCCAGCCAGCTCAGTCCCAAATCCAAATTGACTCATTCATGACCCATTCTGTCAACAATAAGGAGTTCACAGTCCCTATTCCCAGAACCCCACCTCCCCTATTGAGAGAACTGCAAAGACCTTCCAGACATGCATTGGTCCCCACACCTGAGGAAGCTCTTGGCAGGGCCCACTGACGTGATGTTGGGGTCTGATGTATACTTGAATTGGCCATGCTGAAGCTTCCGCTCAGTGGTCCCAAACAAGACAGTCACTGGAAGTTCGGCAGGCATCGGGTATGGGCTGGTCTCGCAGTGTAGCCGCTCTGACTGCTGCTCCAGGAGCCTGAGTGGAGGGTAGAAGATAGCCCAGATCCAGGAGCTAGGCACTCGCTCAAATCTTGGCTCACTTAGGTTCCTCACACACTCCATTGTGTAGCTCTGGAAGCTGTACTTCTACCACAGCCCTGTTTTCTGGAAAGCTGGCTAGAACCTTCCAGGGGTGGGGGACAGACTTAACCCAATCCACACTGGCTTTTCCCAACTCCCCATCTCCTCCCTGGAGTGTGTGGGTTTTGTAGAACAAGAAAGCAGCCCTTACAAGTGGCAAGGCTGGTCTCCAACTACCACACGGATGTCCTCGAGCCGCCCAGTCAGGAGTTTAGAACCATGCAGAGTAAGGCGGGTCCCTCCAGCTCTAGGGCCACGGGCTGGGAAGATGGAGTGTACTTTTGGATCCTATGGGAAAGAAGTTGGGGAAAGATAGACAAAATCAGGATGATAAAAGTCAGGGCACCTCAGGATGGGAGGGCCTTATGAAGGCAAAACCAAATAGCCTGAGGCATCCACAGAGGGAGAGGCCTACGGGCAGCTGGAGTGGTTTAGCATTCACGCACCTGATAGGCAAAGTTGAACTCTGAGACACCGTGTCCTCTTCCAGGCACCTCCACTGCCACAGCGCCAGTCACCTCCTCCCCACTGGTTCCCGTGATGCACACAAGACTGTAGGCACAAGACAAGCAAGCATGGTAATACCCGGCCTCACAGACGTCCCTCAAAGCAACCTGGCAGGTCCTCTTCTGGCCACACTGCCAGGTGTTCTGCCTTCCCCATCCTCATAAGATGTGTCAGCGGTGTAAGCACCCACCTCTGGCTTTGAAAGCAACCCGTTTATGGCACACCAGCAAGCCTCAGCATCAGAGAAGCCACACTCCTGCTTCGGTCATTCAGGCACACCCTCTAGCAAGGAGTGCATGTCCCTGATGTGACAGAGGTTTGCAAAGGAGCCCTGGAGAGCTGATTTGTGGTCAAGCAGATGAGTGAGTAAGAGCCTCACCGGCCACACCCAAGTCTCCCCTGCCACTGTGTGGTCAGTACCCACTTGCGAAGTGATGGGAACTTGATCTGATCCTAAACAAAAGATCCCTAAAAGCCACTAGTCAGAATGGGGGCAGATGTGAGCAGTCAAGAAAATGCTGGTTCTTAGCCAGAAAACAGAAGCCTGGGGCACATGAACTCCCAGAATGTTAAGTCTACAGTGGTTAACATTGTCACGGTCATACAAATACTGGCAAAACAGAGCAACTGGCGTGAACTAGCCAGGGAGGCTCCAGCATAACACGTTTTACACTTCATAAATCACTTTATAAATTACCTAAGGCTGACAGTTCTAGAATTATTAATAGTGTAGAGGGTCTGAAGTTCTCAGTTACCAGCTGGAGGGAAGGGCATGCTTCCACAAAGTAACCCCTTGTTTAAAATATAACTTATGGGGCTCTACAACGGTTCTTCTGAGGGTACAGTAAGGGGTTGCCCTGATATCGTGCCAGCTTTGGGTCTTGCTGCTTATGAGCATCTCCTGGAGAATGTTCTATATTCGTCTGTGGTACTCTGGAGGTGTGCCACAACGGCCTCTCCTGAGAGCCCGGCCAGGGCAGGCCTTGGAGAAGTAATACATCTAAGAGGAGACACCAGCAAGCCCCGGGCAGTGATTCTGCCCCACAGACTAAGATGATCCCCGAGTAGCCTGGGCCAAGGCTCTGCAGGTATACACAGGAAGCCAGAGTTCCAGGCAATGGTAGCCCAGCACTAAGGCACTGACACCATAATCAAAGACGGGAGAAAGGCAGGCAGACACACGGAGGAAGGAGGTCCCCAATAGGAAGCCATCCAGCCACAGTGCCCTCCCATGTTGGGTCCCACCAGCTCACCTACTGGAGACGTCGTATTCTCCAGCATCCACAGCACAGGGCACTCCAGCCACTCTGACCATGCCCAGGACATCCTGTACATGCTGGCCCAGGTTGGAGCCCCTGATAGTGACACGGGTGCCTCCGTCTATAGGGCCAGTCAGTGGCTCCACCTGTTCCAGGACAAGGACATTCACCTGTACTTACCTGTCAGCCTCTGGTCTGAGGCAGCCCCCGCCTATTGAGATCTGTGCATCCACAACACGGACGTCCTCCCTCTAAGAGCAGCAGTGAGGAAGAGAAAGGATGTACCAGCACCGCAACATACCGAGTGAATGAGGGGTGCAGGGCACTGAGTAGCCACGGTCTCGGCTTCATTACAGGCTTCCCGGGCTACACAACGCGGGTGCTCCCCCTCACACCACACGCAGTCGTACTGAGGCATGGCAGTTTGGCAGCGGCTGCAGTCCCCATGTCCCACAGAGCAGTCATACAACACCACTAGAGACAGTGGGAATGAAATGTAACACGGAGCCTTGAGGAGCCCTGATACCGACGACAGCCTGCCCTGTGGTCCCCAGGCGGCTTACCGTGCAGCCCATCGGCACTGTCCACGCGCAGACCACCTGCCCAACGCAGGAACAGCCCCACCTGGAGTTCCGGCTTCAAAGCTTCATAGCTGAACTGGAGAAACAGGAGTGAAGTCAGAGCCTAGAGTCTGGATCAGGCCTGGAGTGTGGCTCAGAGAAGAGACCAAAATGACTAGTTAGGGGAGCAGAGTCTCAGGTCAGAATTGGAACTCAGGGATCCCAGGGTGAAAGGGCAGGAGATCAGCAATGGAACTGGAATACGGAACCCCTGATGGGAGACAGGGACCCCGAGAGGCATATGGCTCAGCTGGGGTGTCCAACTACTGTCCAGTGTCACAGCCTGGCCCTCGGCCAGTGTCTGTGCCCACCCGTGGTCCACACCTGGTGCTGCTGGCACGTGGCATGGCACCAGGTATCTGGCGGTGGCTCGCACTCCACCTGAGCCTCCACCGCCACCTCGAGGCCCTCCAGCTCCAGCACACATTCGCTGCTCCTTGGGCCATCCTGGGGGCAGAGGACATGTTACTGAGGCAGTTTGAGAGGCTGGGCCCTGTAGGCTGCAGTACAGGCCCTGACCAAGTACAGCCCACATCAGGAGAGAAGGCTGGGGCTGGCAATGGTTCCTGCTTTCTAAGACTTGGGTAGACTCTGTCAAGTAGCCAAGCAGCTTGAAGGGAAAGTTGTTAGCTGGATAGGCAAACACACCTGGAAGAGCCACAGGTTCCTGCCTCGAAGCTGGACTTCCCGTTCCACATGGACCGGTATCAGCAAGGAGCCTTGGACAGTCTCCACACAGGGGCAGGAGCTCACCCTCTGATTCACCTCTCCCTGCAGGCACCAAGGGTGAGGCAGTATGTGGCTCCCACCCTGACCGCCTCAGTCCTCGACGTTGCTTGGCTCCATGGTAACACTCTGTCCTCACCCTCCCAAAGGAGAATCCCAGGCTGAGGGGAATGGCTGTGTCTCCCCCTCCCCTCCCGAGGCCTCCTTCCTGGGCTGGACCTCACCAGCTCCCAGAGCCCGGGGGTGTCGTACTGGTAGTCGAGGCTGGACAGGAGGATGAGGGGGGCAGGAGGGCCCTCGTGCTCTGCTGAGTCTCCATCACCTGAGAGGAGTGTGGAAGTGGAGAAGGCGGGCGTGTCACCCCCCATCCACTCATCCGCCTCGGGCAGCTCGCCGCCTCCTTTGGTGAGCCAATCCAGAACAGGCTTCATGGAGCCAGTGGCCCCTGGGAAAGTGGTGGCTGGAGCAGAGCCAGGGGGCTGCTGGTCCAGAGCCACAATGGAAGGCAGAGCCTCAGGGCCAGACTCTGCAGGGGACACTGTGGCTGCATCTGAGGGGAATGGGTAGGAGGCCAAGAGGTCCTCAGGAGTGGTCAATGGTCCCAAGTCAATGGGTGTGGGGACAGTGGTTCCAGGTATGGTAGAAGGGTCAGGGGGGAAGGGCTTCTCGTGGAGAGGTGACTCTGTGGAGGTAGGGGAAAGTATGGGGCCAGGACCTGCCCATGGGCCCCAGAGGCTGAGCCGGGAAGGCTTGGCCCCAGGTAGGCCATCTGAGGCTGTGGAGGGGGCCCTAGGCTCTACTGGGAAGGTGTTGGGAGTAGGAGTGACCATGGCTTTGGGGACTGTGGGTGGAAAAGGGGTGAGTACATTCCTTGCAGGAGGGATTAGGGGGAGAAGTGGGCTCTGAAGGGGAAGGCCAAGACAGACAGGAAGGCCACTCAGCAGGCAAGTACAGGAGCAGGCAAGAAAGGGTATGTTAAGAGGGGAAAAGACCAAGGAAGAGAGAAACAAAAAATCCCATTAATTCTCTAAGGCAGAAACACAGAGGACAGGCTCCGGGGGTCTGTGCTGAGGCGGGGAACCAAGGCCACACCTCTCGCCTCTCAGCTTAAATGTCCTCCCAAAACAGATGGGACGGACAGGCGGCCATTCTCCAGTGAATTGTCACACAAAGCAGCCAAGGTGCTCAGGACAGCTTCACAGGAGGCTGGGAGGCACACAGATCCCAGGCCATTAGAAACCCTCACCCTGGGAGCCCCTAGCTCCACCCCCACCATGCCTCAGCCTGGAGTCCCACTAACCTGTTGGCTTGCCACCATAGGCCCAGCGTCACACGAGGCCTTGTGCGTGCACAGCTGCTGCCACACACACCAGTTACAGCCCCAGCGGCTACTCACACAGGCCCGGCACCTGCACATAGTGCAGTCAGTCAGTCATGAACCAGAGACTGCCGAAGGGAGCCCAGAGCTGGGGACAGGGAAGGTAAGGGACTCACGGTGCAGATGGGAAAAACTCAGTAACTGCCATGCAGTCATAGAAGGAGAGGGAGGTGTTGACGATCACCACAGTACCAAACCTGAGCTCCACAGTCACAGAGATATGGTCTGCAAAACGAGGAGAGCCAGAACTGAAGAGTGGGGAGTGTTGGGGACCCACATGCAATGAGACTATTACCCCAAATAGAGACAGGAACTAGGGTCAGAGGACAAAGTTCACAGGACATAGCACAGATGCTGCAGTCCTGGAGCCAGTAAGGGGACTCGGAGCACATCCAGGACTATTTCCTATTTCTAGAGTCACTTCTCATCCCAGTAAGACCTCTTAGAGCAAGATGGAAGCAGGGCGAGGCTCTCAGGTCCAGGGCTGGCCCCTTCTCTCACCCACCGGCTCCTCTCTGCAGCACTGGGGCCTCACGAGGGTCTGGGGAGGGACACATCACACCAGAACTGGTCAGTAGAGCAGGACTCTGTTGGTCTCCAAAGTAGCAGAAATATGACTCCCCTGGCCAGAGAGATGGCAGGCCTGGCACGGACAGGAAAACCTACCGAGAAAGCCAAGGGCACACTATGGCACCATTTTCGCAGTAGGCTAGGGACTCAAATTTAAGGGCCTCAAGTACACCCTCTGGCCCTGACTGATAACAGACAGAGAAACCCAAGGCCCAAGAGAAATGGCCGAGCAAGGACATGTGGTATTTGAGGAAACAACACAAAAATCCAAGGTCTCCATTCATCTCCATAGCTCTCCCCACTGGCGCCCCACCCACTCTGGTCATTCACCTCCCTCCTCTCTTCCCGACTGATATTGGCAGGGCTCACGGCCACCACTCGAAGACAGCCCAGTTCTGACTGGAAACTCCACAGCCACTGCTCTGGACCCTGGTCCCTTGAGCACTCCGACCGGCGACTACACCTAAGAAGAACCAGCATGTAACTGTGGCCCTCTAGCAGCCACCAAGGATTCACATAGCAGAGTCATCTATAGGCCTGAGACCCTCCCTGGTCACAGCCCTCACGTGGAGTTGATACCAGGCTTTGTGACAGGGAACCAAAGCCCTGGGCAGGGGATAAAGAGCTGGGGGCTGGGTACCCATAGGTTAGAGGCTGAGAGTCAATGGACAAGGTCAACAATCTTGTCTAAGGCTGTTACGAAGGCACAAGCCCAGGTCGGAGATTTGGTAGAATACTAACCTGCCCAGGAGCACACACCATCCGCAATAAGGGTCCCTGTGAGCAAGGCACGAGTCACAGTCCAGGTGCTGAGCACAAGGGGCCACAGGAACCTTCACCAGCTGTGACAGCAAAGAGGACCTGAGGCTTGCAATCTGAAAACCAGTGCCTCACCCACCTATGGGTCCCGAGACCCCTCCTAGCCATCATCCCCTGGCCTGTATCCAGGACTTACAGTAGTCTGAGTTGCTACATAGAGATGCTCAAAGGTACCATCAAAGGTAAGATCTCTGTTCACAGCAGATCCCGGCTGGATGCTCTGTTTAGAGTATGGGGCAACATTTCTTCCAGGGCCTAAGTACACCTAAGACGAAAGACCGCAAGGCCTGACACCAAGCCCAAAGCCACAAACTCAAGACCTTTCTCCATTTAGAACTGAAATAATTTACGAATAAGAATTTTCTCTCTGGACAGGTGTCGAGGGGCAGCCTTTAATACTTGTACTCTAGAGGCAGAGACAGGCAGATTCCTGTGAGTCTGAGAACAGCCTGGTCTAGATGAATTCCAGGCAAGACAGGTTATTGCAAGCAGCCATGGGTAAGGTGTATGTGTATGTGAGGAAAATCACAGGTAAATACCACCCAACCCTCAGAGGAGCGGCAAAGACAGCTGGGGTGGCATGTAGCATGTCACACATCACACATCCCAGCCTCAGAACTTCCGAAGGACATACCCTGTGCAACTGTCCTTGACTGTCACCCAGGAAAGCAATAGTATGTCCATCCTCCATGGTGACAGCCACAGCTGTTAGCTGAACCCCTGGCAGTTCCAGAATTGGTGTGGCTTCCAAAGGGACACAGCTGACCATGGGACTGGGTGTGTGGTCCGAGCCACATGGAAAAGCGTCCGGGGTATCCTACAGGTAGCAAAAAAGCATCACTGAGACCCTGCCTGGATAATCTCCCAGGAAAACAACCCCCTAGGCCCTAGTCTCTGCCAGCCATCCAGACAGCCCTGCCCCAGGCAGCACACTCCTGTAGTCCGGTCCTCAGCCTTACCTCAATGCACTTCAATCCCGAGTTTCTAGTGGTTCCATCTCCTCTTTCACCCCCGCCTTGTCTGTGGCCTCATCTTCTGCCATCCCCTTTCTGGAAGCTAATGTCGCCAGTAGCTACACTTAATACTTTCTCCTGAGTCTTGTCCTAAAGGACTCAGAGCTTGGCTCCTCCTCCATTCCCAGCCTGGGCCCTCTGCACTTCCCTGACTCAGTGAACACTGCGTCATCTCTATACCCTCCCTAGGCTTGAGCCAAGTCCCATCATTAACTTTTTCTTTTGCTCCAGAACCTAAGTGTGTTCACCCCTACATTCTACGCTTTCCCTAGAGGCCCCAACACTCTTAGCTGACCTCTATAAAGTGACTTCTTCTTATCATAATTCATTTACTTTATAAATGAGTACACTGTCATTGTCTTCAGACACCCCATAAGAGGGCATCAGATCCTATTACAGATGGTTGTGAGCCACCATGCGGTTGCTGGGAATTGAACTCAGGACCTCTGGAAGAGCAGTCAGTACCCTTAACTACTGAGCCATCTCTCCAGCCCCCTGAAGTCACTTCTTTAGCATCCCGACTCAAGCTCACTCCTGTACTGCTCCCTGCCAAGAGACCTCTTCTTGCTTAGATCTAAAAGGAAGCACCTAGCACCTGTCATGAGTGTCACTCCACCTATTCCCAGCTCCCCTCAGACTTTCTAGGCAAGTGCTTGGTGGCAAACGCCTAGACTCACCACTGGCAGCTGTGCACAGTCGGAAAGGACATCATATGCAATGTCGGCCACCTTGGTCCCGTTCTCAGCACGGCCTTCCCGGGTGTAACAGGCATCTCGAGTATAATTAGCAAGCTGGTCTATCTCATCCAGGGGGAAGGCACAGAGCACAGAGGTTCCAGATGCCCCTGTAGATGCTGACAGGGGCCAATCCACAGTGGGAGGAGCCACTGAGGAGAAAGCTGCAAAGAGTACTTCCCCACGGGCCACCTCCTTGGATGTTGCTACAGCTGCAGCCTGGATAAGACCGTAGCGACCACCCTGGCAGGCCAGGGGCAATTCCACATAAGAGTAGTAATGCTGGTCCTGAAGGCACACTCGGGACACATAGGCACGGAAAGCTCTAGAAGGGGCCTTCAGGTCTCGCCTCAAGAACAGGAAGTATGCACTGGCCCCACGTACGAAGGCACTCACGAAGTGGTGGCTGTACTCGGAGAGGCGGCCCACTGCCAGCTTGGCTGTTTCTTCATAAGAGAAGGCAGCTTGGGGGTCCGGTGGTCGCAAGGCTCGGGTTGTAATGGGAGGAATCCCACCACCTACACCTCTGCTGGTGTACCCCCGCCCCACAAACAGGAGGGGCTCCCCTGCCAATCCCTGGGCCACCAGCCCCACTGTGCTGACTGCAGGGTCATTTGCAGCCACATACTGCGTGTCCCCAGGTCGCTCTGGCCGTAGCAGCAGCTGCCTGATCTGTCCCAGGCTCCGTAGCTCACAGATGCCCTGGTGGACGCTCCCACACACCACCAGAGCCTCTGGGCTCACCAGGAGCAGCTGGTTAGGGTTGTTAGTAGGCTGGGCTTGGGGACATTCATCAGGTATCACAGGTGGCAGGCAATCCCGGCTGTCATTCACAGGGCCTGTGGACACCACGGCTTCCAGCTGCAGCCCAGGGCTCAACTGGAACAGGAAGTTGGTGGCCCCTACATAGAGGGTACCTGAGGTGGGATCCCTCGCCAAGTGTTGTAGATGTGTGCCATTGGCAGTGAAAGCAGCTGGTAGAGGGGACTGCAGGGTGACGACACACCCAGCCCAGAACACCTGGAGAAGAACTGGGCCGAGGACAGACATGGTCACCTGGCAGAGAGAAGGGATGGGTGAGGCTCAAATGGCCAGCAAAGTACTCGGAAGCCACTGCTAAGGGACAGGACTGTGGCACTGAGGACCAAGATACTTCTCCTAACCTGGGCCCTAACACCTCCTAGCTCAGAGATTCCTAGTATTCACTAGGCCCAGAGGCCCAGGGTGATCCCAGATCTGCAGTTACCAGGCAGACACAGGAGACACTGCCCTTGGAAATTTCAACCTCACCCCTTTGCTGTAGACACTATGCTCTCAGGGGACCTGTACCTGCCCATACTCCACCCTAGTTCCACATTCAATATTGTCCTTCTAAAACCTGCTCTCTGAGTCAAGTGAGGTGATAAGATCTCAGAGGAAGGAGAGGGCCCTCTCTATGGCTGATGAATTCTTGGGTAGGATCAAGAATTCTTATAGACCACCAGCATGTCATAACAAAGCAAGAATTAGGTGCAGGGGTGGGTGTGGTGCTGCACACCTTTGATCCCATCACTTGGGAGGCAGAGTCAAGTGTATCTCTGTGAGTTTGAGACCACCCTGGTCTATATGGTAAGTTCCAGGACCACCACATAGAAAGACTCTTTCTCAAAACAACAACAAAAGAAAGAAAAGAACTGGATGCAAGAACTTTCAGGCCAGGAATCCAGAGGGTGATAACCAGAGGACCAACAGGCCATGCTGGGATGAGCAAAGGTTGAAAGATGGGGGCCCACACTGGGGAAACCTGGGCTGCAGAGAGGGTCATACTGTTCCCTGTTGGGGTGAAGTCTGGCTCACCTGGCAGGGACGGCTGGATCAGCAGATAACGGCATGACCTGAGCACGAGTCACCTAGCCAGTGGGGGGAAAGCAGAGTATGAAACTGGGGGGGGCTGGGCTGCAGGCATGTGGAAGCCCTGGACTCCCCTCCCCACTACCCAGTCTGCCTGTGGAGCCCAGCCCAGCTTGGCCCTCAGCCACCAAACACATTCCATAGAGGACGCCTCCTCAGAGCCCACACGGGGAGGGGGAGGGCAGCAGAGCCAGGCACCCGAGGGGCCTGGGAAAGGTCAACTAGAAAGGAGCCCCATGGCCATCTGGGCCCAGTCAGGCCCCCCAACACCACAGTCCCTTCTCAGAATTCTTCCCATCCTTCCCTTACTCTGTTCTTCTCTGTCAAGGCATGCAGCTATATACCATTCACACAAGCCATGGGCCACCCTAACCCAAATGGTACCAGCATAGAAACAGGTACACACTCACTAAGATCTATGTACACAACCTACCCTGAATGCATACAATTGCACCCAAACACAGGAGCGCTTGCACATACAGAATCACAATGATGCATGCGGATGGGACCTACGCACACAGTAGACGCGTACACACAAACACGTCACCCAGGGCATGTATCCACGCCTAGACACCACATGAAGTCATACAAAACTCCACCTCCTACAGACATTTCACAGACACATCAGACCCACCCACCAGAGACAGACACACACCACCCACATTAGATTCCTGCACATACAGACTCACGCACACTTCCCTGGTTTCAGCACTAAGTCCTAGAAAGCTGTGGAAGGCAGGCCATCTCCCGGAATTTTCTCTCCTGCAGGTTGTAGAGTCAGAACCCAGAATGCAGCATGAGTGGTGGGCTGGGGATTCTGAGGAAGTGGTCATGCCTGCTTGTGCCCTGCAATCCCAGATCCAACCCTAGGACCTCTGCAGACTTTTGAGTACCTGCTTTCTTACTTTGCAGGCCCTAGCTAAGGTTCCTAAATCCCACACCTAAATAACTATGGCAACTCTACCTTTCCCATACTCCAGTGGTCCTCAAGCAGGAACAGAGTTTGGTTATGGGACAAACTATTCTACACTGAGAAACAGTTTCCCCTCCTTGTGCCCAGGCCACATTGCCCAGGCCCTCCCACCACCTAGATGCCAGGCTGCCTATGTGGAAGACTCCCATAGTTCCCTTCTTTGCCCCTTGATTGGCCCATATTACAGAGGCTGCGGCAAGGCGCTCCTGAGGCTGCCCTATCATAAACTGGGCTGGGCACAAGGCTAAGAGGAAGGTCCAGCAGCCTGGTGGGAGCAAGGACGCTGTGGTCACAGCCCAGTGGGAGCAGGGGGCCATGGCCACAGTCTGACTGGGCACGGCTCCCAAAATAGCTTGGGGGTTTCCATTTTTAGTGTGAAGAGAACAGGGCAGCTCTATGGGAACAGGAACAAGGCTGCCTCTGTTTGCCACCCAAGGGGGTGGGGGGAAAGAGGCTGCAGGGAAAGTCTTGAACCCAGCCAGAAGCCCAGGACTGTGGCAAGGCCAGGCTACTAAAAAGCCCCCCACCTTGTTTCCAAGGGATAGAGAGGCCAAGTTTCTTCCTCTGGGAGAGCAGAAGCCATTCTCTTGCTCTCAGCTAACTCTCCCACCACCTTGGGCCACAGATGGGCCTTGGGCACAGGGTCCCACAGTGAGACCAGCACTTGCTGTTTCATTAGCTTGTAAATATTTGCTCAGCGCCTACTGCATGCCAAAGTTTCTCAGCCCTCAAGGGGCAGTAACAAAGCCACTCCCCGAACTGAAGTTGAGGGGAACATACAGAGAAATGTGAGGGCTCAGAAGAGCTCAGAGCACAGGTCAGAGGTTGAATCTCTAGAAGAAACTACGTCAATGGGGCTACATACCACGGGCAGGGGTGGACAAAGGAGAGTGACATTTCTCTCCTCCATGCTAGCACACAGATTTCACTGAACTTCAGCTCCACGCCACAGGGGCGTCTCTAGTTCCTCCAATCTACAGGGACCCCACTGGAATTTCTTTCAACAACAGGAGTGCACACACTCAGGCTTTTGGGGTACCCTCAGGCTGGAGGGAGAAAGGTCAAGACCCTCTCTCCCACACCCTCCCCCACACATGCCCCTCGTTCCTGCTTCAACTGCAGGCTTGTTCTATTCCTCCCTGCCATCACCAAAGGGCTGTTCCCTCAGCCTGGAATGCCCACTCCCTCTGTCTCCCATTACCTCCCACGCCCTGCCATCACCTCCCTGGGGAGCCTTCCTAGGCCTCCCAAGCTCCTTGAGGAGGTAAGCCTGTGTGGTAGATGAAATAGACACGCCCAGCTACCAGCCTGACCTATCTATCCTGCTCTTCCTTGGTCTCTGAGCCTCAGCTTTCCCATTTGTGGGAGGGGAGGAAGGACTGCTCTGACCAGTAAATGTAGTGGAGTGTACCTGGCATGAGTGGGCCCCAAGACCATTCTCTTCTGTTCCATCCTCCCACTCTAGAAAGAGCTCTTTAAAGGCAGAAAGTACCCGCCTTTAATAAGAAGGCCCCAGCAACCGACAGACCCAAAGCAGAGCAGGTGTTCCCTACATGGTCAATGAGCCCCCATGTCACTGCCAAGGAGATTCAGCCAGGAAGGGTAATATGGAGCTCACACTGCTTTCCAAGCCTCTTGGCCTCTCAAAAGGCAAGGAATTGGCCCAGTTTTATTAATGATCGGACTAGAGCTTATTTGGAGCCAAGCCTCACGTCCCTAACTTGCACTGCCAGTATCTCCTCCCTACTCCCTACATCTCAGGCTGTCCAGGCTCATCGCCAAAGTCTAACTAACTCTGCCTGTGCCCAGGCCTGCCCCACAGGCCTCTTCAGAACCCACACTTCCCGAAATCCTTCGGCAGGACCTAAGACTGGTTGCCTGACTTCTGCAAAGGGCAAGCACCACCTAACCCTCTCCTGCGGCTGCTCTCACAACCAAGAGTGCTCACAAATTCTGCCCTTCCACATCTACACTTGTCTGGGAGTTGGGGAAAACTGGCCTTCCCTTTCGGAGCGCTGCCACCCACACCCCCGCTCCCTTCCCAGTATCCATTTAAAAGGGAGAGTTACTTTTTGACAGTGAAGTGGTGCGCACTGCACACATGCTTTCTGGATGTTGAGTAGGGTAGAAGGGAGCCATCATTTACCAGACACCCGCCATAAATTAAAGCGCTCATCAAGCACCGGCTGGGTGTGTGGGTACCGACACAGAGTCCCAGTGTTAAAAGGCTCGTGGTCCTCCTTTGTCAGTCTCAGCCTCAAGTGTCTGTTATCCTATGGGGAAGCCTGCACTTCCCTGCTTCGGCTCATCCTCAACCCTCCTCCCTCCACCGCGCCACGGGACAAAGACCCCACCAGTGGCCCAGGGAGGGCGGGGAAGGGGCCGGCCGGTCC
This sequence comes from Grammomys surdaster, assembly GCF_004785775.1. Classification (NCBI taxonomy): domain Eukaryota; kingdom Metazoa; phylum Chordata; class Mammalia; order Rodentia; family Muridae; genus Grammomys; species Grammomys surdaster. The sequence goes on along the minus strand of NW_021620939.1, from coordinate 7,319,481 downwards.
CGACAGCGGCGGTGGCGGCAGCGAGGAGGGGGCGCGGAGGAGCAGCTCCACCTCCTCTGTCTCCCAATCGCGTTACAGGCGGTGCCGCCAGAGTTTGCCTTCGCGCGCGCGAGTGTGGTCCCAACTCTGAGGACCGAAGCCGCCCACCACTCCACTTCGGCTGCCCGTGCCCAGCGGGATCGAGGCCTCGGGCCGTTCCACTTGGGTGCGAGCGGCTCTCGCCTCCGCCCCGCCTTCCCTGCCCAAGTCCCGCAACTCACCGCCCGACCCTCCTGCGGGATGCGCGCGGCGAGGCGTCCGCCCGCGGCTCCGGGCTAGCTCAGATCTGCGCGCCGCGGCCTTCCCTCCCCTCGGAGGTGGGTCTGGCGGAGCCGCAGCTGTTACCCGGAGACCGAGGGGCGGAAAAAACTGCGCCCGCCGCCCGCCCCTCCCGCCGCGGCGCTGCCTCCGCTGGGAACAAAGGAGACAAAGCCGCGTCGGCCCGCCCGGGCTCCGCTCCTTCCACCCCCCCACCCCCCGCCCGTCGGGCCGCCCTCCCCCCGCGCGCCGCCCGGACCAGGCCGGAAGCAGCCGGGAGAACGGGGGACGCGGCCCCAGCCACCCGGGACCCCACATTCCGGTCCCGCGGGATCCGAGTTTGTGAAGGGGCTGGGGGGGGGGGGTGAACAACCCCTCTCATTAAACGGGGGCTGCTGCACCGGGGCGGTAGCCATGGTAACACAGCCGTGAGGAGCCTAGCCGGGAGCGTGGGCGGTCCGCCCCGCCCAGCCGGGCCTCACCTGCGCGCCTCTTAGGACCAAGAGGCTTGCGGCCATGGTTGCTAGCCTACGCCCGGGCTTCCCTCGTCCTGCCAGAGTTCGAGGGACTTGTGCCCCACACCTGCTCTGCCTGATCCATAACCACCATCTTCACTACCCACAACGCACCTCACCCAGCGCCTGGAGCGCCCTCATTCCCTTCTAGATCCTGGCCCTTGGGGCCATCCTCACCCCAACTTTCTTCACCTGGTCTCCTAGGCGCCAGCGTTCTCCTCTTCTCACCTGGCCCTGCCCACCTTTCCTTCTTTCAATACTCCACAACACCCAACCTCTCCTTCCGGCCCCCACCCTTGGCTGTTTGAAGAGAGCCCGGGCTTTGGACCTGAGTTTGCGCCATCACTAAGCCATGTAACCTGACACCCCTCCCCCAACCTATTTGCTCACTGACAAGTAGGGGGTGATAGCACCCATAGCTGGGCTATGAAAGCAGGGCATACTGGTTGCGAGGTGCAGAAGAAGTAGGGTCTTACTTCCTTCCCTTCTCCACGGCTTGTACTTGGAACCATGCAGAACTCAGAAACCTTGAGCAAGTCTGGACTCCCTCCTTGGAAAACACCTGGGTCTTCCTGGGAAGGAAACTCTGGGCAGAGGTTCTCTTTTGAGGGCGTCTTATGCAGAGCTGTTCACACCCGGGCTTGCCAAAGGCAATCTCTGGAGCCAGGACCTAACCCATCCTGAGGGCTTTTGAAGGACTTTGGCTCAAGGCCATTGGCAGACTGTCCAGAAAGGCAAAATCTGCATATACGTCACCTGGAAGCCTCTAAGGTTAGAGAGCTCTAAATCCGGGGAAGCCCGAGTCTTCCGAGTATCATATCTGCCACTTCACTAAGAGCTGATGCCAGGTTTCTCTACCATCACACCCTCACACTCCCATGAGGTAGGGGGGCAGGGGAGGTGCTGGCTTGATTTATGTCAACTTGACAAAAGCTTGAGTTATCAGAGAGAACTTCAGTGGGAAAAATCTCTCCATAAGACCCCCCTGTGGAGCATCTTTTTAATCAGTGACTGACAGGGGAGGGCTCAGTCCATTGAGGGTGGGGCCATCCCTGGGCTGGTGGTCCTGGAGTCTGTAAGAAAGCACACTAAGCAGTAAGCAGCACCCCTCCGTGAGGTTCTGGCCCTGCTTGAGTTCCTGTCCTGTCCGGTTCTGTTCCTGTCAGTGATTAACAATGATGTGGAAGCTTCAGCCAAATAAACCTTTTCCTTCCCAGCTTGCTTTTTGGTCATGGTGTTTCATTGCAACAGAAACAAATTAAGACAGTCCTTTAGCTCATCTGCCTGCTTTCCAAAATACCCCTCCCGTAGGCCCCAGATCATCCCTCTTCTTCCTCAACCCCCACCCCTGGGCTTTGAGAACCTAATCCCAGTCACCTAGCACCTTGTCAGCACTACCATGACAACCCTTCCCTGACACTCCTTTACCCCAGCACTCCAGCTTCTTCCCCCCCTCTAACCTTATGCTCCACAACTCTCCCAAACCTATCCCCACCCCGACTAGGACAGTCTGTACCAACTCCCTCGATTATGCTGGCCTCCCTACTAATGCAACCTGTAGGAGCCCCTTTCATGTACAGGGAATCCTCACCCCTCAAACCCACTTACTCAAATGCATGCCAGAGGGAGGCCTGGCTTCAGCTCTACAGCCTTCTTCATCTGTACACACATACAGTGCTTCCTGGAACCTCAGGGGTATGAACACTCTTAGGTGCTAGGTTTGTTTCACTCTCAGGGAACTACTGTATGACAATAAGCGATCAACTAACCAAGAGATTAGGTTCTCAGAGGTTCAAAGAACTTAAGAGCCATTTTCGAGCCATGCTTGCTGCTTAGGTATGAGCACAGCATCCAAGAGTAGAAGGCTCCTCGTGGGAAAGACTTCTGGCTTCACAGGCACAAACAAGCTCCCACTGGAAGCGTACAGCTGTGGTACAATCGGGTAGGGGTGCACTCTGGGGTTGGGGGAGGCTGTTAGACTGACTATCCACTATGGTTCTAGACTGCTAATACTCAGCACAGAGCAACACCCCACAAATCCTATTTACATAAGGCCACCCACGCCGTTTAGCAGAGGAGGTCAAGGGTCACTGTTCCCTCTGAAGAGAGAGGTCAAGGTTCTCAGGGCAGCCCACTTCCATGTTTCACTGTTCCCTTCCTTTAACTACGTCTCCGCACTGCAGCCAGCAAGGTCCTGAACTAGGCCCATGCCCTTTTGAGGTCCCAGGTTGCATGGACAGGACTTTGTATCAGGGATATGCAGACCGGCATGGGTTTGTAATGATGGCTCCCAGTCTCCTCCTGTCAGCACCAGACTACATCTTTTCCTCATCCTATGGCAGAAAGCCACATACCAGGCTAGGTTCTACTCACCTGACCCACACACAGGAAGGCCCAACAAGCAGAGGGCAATTGTGTCAGGATATCCTAAGTGAGAATCCAGGGCTGATTTCATCCAACACAGTCCCGAACTAGGACCACAAGGAGATGAGAAGGGAACTAAGGGGATGAGCCCTCATTCCAGGCTAAACCCCAAGTCACAGATTTATGAAGTCAATGATATGTAAAGGTATTTTAAATAATACAAATTCTTAGATATTTTAATTGGACATTTGCACAAAGTTTTGATAAATGTCAATAGGTATTACCTAAAAAATAAAATAAACCTGTTGGTGAACCCCTCAGATGGTATTCAGAGTCAGGTTCAGGTTGTGTGTACCTCAAGATTCATTATATCACCAACAAAAGCTACATTCACCCTTAGGCCCCTTTGAAGAAGGACCCCAGGGCTAACTTGTCTTGAACAGCATGTAGAGCAGAGGCAATGTGGCCATAAAAGTCACACAGGTGACCAGCGTGCTAGAGATAGCATTCCTGTTAGCCTGGGCTTCCAGCCTCTGCTCCATCTCTGACAGGGCCAAGATCACACTCCCGTGTTCCAGCAAGGAGCTGGGCAGGGCCCCATCCACTGGCTCCACCATGCTTGGATGTGCCGGAGCCTTTGCAAGCTGAACCACCCTAGCCATTTGGCTGCAAGTCTTGTCCAGGCCGTCAAGCTGCTCTCGTAAACCCTCTAGACAGGAATAGACCTGCCGGGAATGACTGAGCTGCTCTTTCATGGCGGCTGAAAGGCCATCTATGTCTTTTCCTTGGGTAGAAGAAGGACCTGTTGGTGATCCGGAGCCCTGGCCCTGCCCAACGTGCACCAGGCCCCTCAGATCCATCATAAGGTCCTTGAGGTCTTTCTGTTGGAGGGAATAGCTAGAAGCCTGTTCACGGATGGCCTCCTGGAGACTCACAGGCCCTTTCTGTGCTTCTAGGAGTAAGGCCTTCAGTTCTTGTAGCCGGACACGGTTAACATAGGTGGACCCAGCCACGCCTATCAGAGCTCCTAGAACTGACCCAATAAGGGACCAGTTCTTGGTCCTCTCAGCCCTTGTACGCTCTTTCTCATGACTCTCCCGCACTGCTGCAGAGAAGAGAGAGAACTTCTCTCGCTCTGAGTCTTCAGCACGCAGATATGCTATTCGAAGCCTCTTCTCTTCCTGTGGGAAGAAAGTGGTATCAGACATCGGCAAGGAGCCTTGTGACTACAGCCACGGGGCCAGGGGCCACTCCCCTGCCACTGGCTCTACAAACACCTGCTGCATGAAGACAGAAGAATATACCTGTTGGTACAGGAGCAGAGCCATGGGGGGTGTGAAAGGTAGCCATGTGATCTTCCCACTGAGCAGTCATGCAGAGCATGTCTATAGGAAAATAAGTAGCCAGTATTCCTTGAGCCAATACCCACATCCTCTCTTCAAAAGTGTGGGTGTCAGATAGCACTTGGCTGCACTGTTCAGCCCAGAACTAAGGAAAGAGCAGGCGGACAGGCTCTGGAAGTCTGGGCCCAAGACCACCATAGAATCTTCTGGTTTACCTCCTCTAAGACCTCTGCTCAACAGTCAGGGTTACCATCTCCATACCCTGTCATGCTAGGGGCTTGTGCAGGTAACGGAGGGCTGCTTCCGGAGAGGCCCACCTGTAGCATCCTGTGTTCCAAAGTAGCCAGCTCCAGGTACTGGTTGTCCTCCCTGGAGACTCGGTCCAAGCGGTCCCTCACCTCCTTCAGCTTAGTCTGCTGAGCTTCTAAATCCTCGCGAGCTTCTCGAACAAGACCACGAGCCACCATGAACACTTTCTCCGCCTGCAGAGAGAATGTCAGAGGGACCAGCCTTTTCTGTCCAACCCCCACTCTGTGGCTCAATTCCACAGCTAACGAGTCAGCAGCTGGGCAGGGGGTCACTGGGGTGTCACTGTGAAAGGTAGAAACTTGAACGCTAATCCCAGCTCACTCTGGCATGTTCAACATGTGGCCACACCCACTCGAAGCACTGGATTTATTCATTCAAGCAGAAATAACATGCTCCTGAGAAACTTGCAAAGCAAACAGTGACACGATCTTTGCCCACTAGATCCAGCCAACTCTTGTCTGACAGGAACCACCGTGAAGAACCCAGTGTGTTACTGAGGCCTATGATACCACCATCAAGTCATTGCTACAGCCTCTAGCTTATGGCCCTTGAAATTTCAACTCAGCCAAACTCACGGGTATAAATATTCTCCAGGAAGTGACAACCATGTGCCTCAGATCCCCAGCCAAACCCCTGGTCTTTTCCAACCTTGCCACACTGTTCTGTAGCAAGTAACTGAGTGCAGACAGGTGACACAGTGCATTTCTGCAGCCACCAAAGACTTGAAGACCACAGGCAGCTCAGCTCACCTTCCAAGATGATGTTTCTCAGTGCCCTTTGCCTTAGCATCGTAAGGCAAAACCGTCCACGAAAGACGAATTTGCTGGCCTATACACAGGGGGAGTCATTAGCCAGGGACTTTTCAGTACGTGAGTATTTTCTCAGAGAGCAGAGGGTATAATTACAGAGACCTTCACTCCAGTAGTACAGGTCCAGATCGCCACATGAGATAGAGGCAAATATTTGTTTAAGAAAAGGCAAGTCTGAGCTGGGTGTGGTGACCCATGCCTATAATCTCAGCATTGAGGCAAGAAGATCATGAGTTCAGAGCCAGACTAAAAGATATTCTAAATTTTAGTCAAGTCTGAACTTCGGGAGAAAATCATTTCAGAAAAAAAAGGGGGGGGGGCTAGTTATGGTGGCGCATACCTATAATCCCAACACTCAGGAGGTGGGCAGGAGTTTGGCTACATAGGGATTCCAAGGCCAGCCTGGAGTATGTAAGACCCTGTCTCAAACAAAAAACACAAATGCGTCCGCACAGTTTTCCAGCCACTATCACACATGTAGCTGGGAAGTTTTTGTTAGGAGCCCAAGCCATATTTCCCAAATCTAAAGGCAAATCCAGTCACCATGGTTCCCTCCTCACCTCGGTCACATTCCCCTGGGCCTCTCGAACTTCATTGAGTCCCACAAACTCTTCGTATCTGTCCCACCAAGCCTTGGCAGTAGAGGCTGCTTGATGCCGAACAGTGTGGCCCAGTGTTCTTCCCAATGCTGGGAGGCGGTGATACAGCCCTAAGGCTGTAGCTTCTGGTTGCTTCTCTCTAGGCTGGCTGGGACCTGGACTGCACAGAGTCCTTGTCATGAGGAGGTCCGTCCCAAGGAAGGTTCTCCGCACCAGTATATGGGGTACACCCGCCACATGTTGCATTGCAAACACAGGGCTGCACCCCATCATCTCAAGAGCTGTGAGGGGGATACCAGACAGATTAGCTCCTGACTGAGAAAGGCTAGACACAAGTCAGGTCTCAAAGCCTAAGCTAAACAGACTAACTTTTGCCCCTGTAGCAAGAGGAAGCCCAGGCTTTCCCATGGGTTTTTGGGACAAGGGAACACTCATAGAAAAGCTCATAAGGGTGCTATGCCTTCCCTTTCCTCCCATGATGCCTTGACTGCATACACACCATCTTGACAGACCAGCTGCCTTGACTGCATACACACCATCTCCTAGGGCTCTCTGACAGGACCTAGATAAGAAACTTGATGCTTCCTTTTTCTAATGCCAGAGAAAATCTTCAAACCTGAGTTGTCCACGAAGACAAAAAGATTCACAGAGGCCCCGTGGGCTGGTGCTACAGGTTTGTAGTTTCTGCCACGTGGGAGGCTGATGCAGGAGGATCATCAAGAAGAGCAGTCTATACAGCAAGTTGCAGGCTAGTCATGCTATAAAGTGAGATCTTGTCTTAAACAACAACAACAGAATAACTACGACAACAACAAGAAGTAAAAACACTCTCAAGGGCCTGGGAGTGTAGCTCACTGTCAGAGCACTTCCCAGCATGTCTATGGTCATAGGTTCAATCCCCATTACTGCAAACACACACACACACACACACACACACACACACACACACGACTCCTTGGAAATGCGGGAACTAAGGATGAATGAGGGAAAGATAACTAACTTCCAGAGTCATTCCTATAAAAGATCCTCGCACCTAACTTCTGGGCTCCCTGAGGCTGCCACTTCTTCGAAAGGACAATTCCAGGGGAGGTAAAAAGCCCGTTTTCCATGCTGCAAAGCTTTTCCTAGGTTCAGAGCACACACTCCTTCTGCTCTCCTACCTGACTTTCCAGGCTCCCCAGCCCCTGTCTCACATTTCCCACCTCTGCCCCAGCCTCTGCTCAGCAGGTCCAGCTCCTCCGCTCCCTTTCAGCCCTGCTTAACAATAACCTACTTCCTCTGACCTGCACAGGACAAGAAGTACCCGGAGCCAGGCACTGCCCGGCCCAAGAACAGAAGGGGCTCAGAATCCTGAGGGAAGGGCCAAGTTACCCAGAACCCCAGAAAAACCTGGCAGCTTTCTCTGATCACACAGCGTTAAGCCCGAGCACTGATCAGAGCGACACCTGGTGGCCAACAAGAGAAAGCAACAGGAGCTGGGAAAGAAAGGAAGGGCCTGGAGAACACAAAAGGGCTTCCTTAAACTATTGTTGGAATTTTTTTCCTTAGTTTCAGGGCATGAGACTTCTCACAGGTGGTATACAGATTAACTGGATCATATGAGATCTGATTAAACAGACGCTGGTGTGAGAGGGCTTCCTCCGGCAGATTTACTCCAAGCATCCCAGGCTCCTCCTCGTCAGTGCAACTCTCTTGCTCGTGGAAAACAAAGCTGGATAGACAGGGACATGCCTTCTGGTCAAAGCAGGCTCAAGCTGAGCGCTGTAGCAGAGGGGATCTTGGGGACACTGGTTCCAAGCTGGTGCTCCACTCGAACTCAAGTCCCATTCCTAAAGCTGAGGACCATCCATAAGACAGCATACACCATTCACACCCAAGTCCCAACACCAGGGCCCACAGAACACGTTTCTACAGTCCCTCGACAGCTCTGCAAGTATGCCTTCCAAGGCCAAGCAGGATACCCACTCTCCTTCCAGAGATACTTGGCAGAAATGAGCTGGCCGTTTACCACTGCCCCACACCTCCCTCTGTCTCCCTCCCAAGAGACAGATGTTAGGGATGGAACCTAGCAGAGCCTCACACATGCCAAGCAAGCTCTGTACCACTGCAGCCCCAGCTGCTTCCCTCTCTTTTGATCCCCGGAATTCCTGTGACCCAGCCACCTCCCATTTCTCCACAGCTTGCAGAGCTCCATCTCTTCCAGAAGTTACTGCTTCCTCTCAACTTCCTCCAGCCTTCTCAGCCCAGTTCCTGGCTTGTCCCCACCAGCTGCCTGCTCTTGGTTCCCTGGAACATTACCTACACCTGGCAGAGCCCTAGTGTGTTTCCCACAGAGCAGCCCGAGGGCAGGTTAACACAGGAGTAAGAGCATAGCCTATAGTTCCTGACTCACCTGGAATAGAGATCCGGCAGAAACCAGAAAGGTCAGGTACTTCCAGCACTCACCTCCCCTTTCCCATAGCCATACTCTGTTCCAACCACCCCGACACTCTAAGCATGATCTGTACAATTCTGTGCCCTGCCACCTCAAGTCTGTGACCTGTCTATGTCTGCTCAGATGTCCCCTTTCAATAAGGCCTTCCTTGACCACCCCCTTATTTGCCAGCTTTCCTGCCTTCTGCATCAGATAAAACTGCCTAGCAGGAACATGCACTTGGTGACAGCAGGGACATCACAGGGAAGTGTCAGGGACTCCCAGCTTGTTGCCCTCACCTACTCCCTCAGCTCCTCCCTGCCACCCCACCATCCACTGGCCTGTCTCTCACTGCGAATGACATCCATACACAGGCCTGTCGCAGGCCCTTCAGCCTGCCAGCGAGGGAAGAATGACGCTGGCAGAGGGAGAAACTAGGGAGCCCTTGGAGTCACCTAAAACCTGCAAGGCTCTCAATGCAGAGATGGGCTGAGGGGGAGAGGCTGGACAGATGAACAGAGGCCATATTAAGCAGGAGTCTACATCCCGAATCTTGCCTTCTTGGATGGGTTTTCCACTGTCAGCAGACGCCTGCCTCCTACCCTGCTTTTCCACAAAAAGCAGGGTGGTGGTAGCTTCTTCTTGGCACACTTTTCTCAGCTGCCAGCATCTCCCAGCCCCGGCCCTTTACTGAAGGGAGGTTAAGCCCATCAGCTTGTGTTCTATATCTCTAGTTCTCACTTTGTCTCTTGATTTTTTTTTAAAGGTTTCTTTATGTATTTATATGAGTACACTGTAGCTGTCTTCAGATATATCAGAAGAGGGAATTGGATCCCATTACAGATGGTTGTAAGCCACCATGTGGTAGCTGGGAATTGAACTCATGACTTCTGGCTTCTGGAAGAGTAGTCAGTGCTCTTAACCACTGAGCCATCTCTCCAGCCCCATCTTTTGCTTCTTTAAAAAAAAAAAAATTGTTTTTTGTTTTTCAAGACAGGGTTTCTTTCTCTGTGTGAACCTGGCTGGCTGTAATGGAACTAACTTTGTAAACCAGGCTAGCCTTGAACTCAGAGATCCGACTACCTCTGCTTCCCAAGTGTTGGGATAAAAGGCATGTACTACCATGCCCAGCTTTCTCTCTTTTCTCTTCTTGATCTTTTTTTTTTTTTTCGAGACAGGGTTTCTCTGTGTAGCCCTGGCTGTCCTGGAACTCACACTGTAGACCAGGCTGGCCTCGAACTCAGAAATCCGCCTGCCTCTGCCTCCCAAGTGCTGGGATTAAAGGCATGCGCCACCACTGTCCAGCTTTTCTCTCTCTTGATCTTAGATTTTTTTTTTTTAAAGCATGCTTCTTAAGAAGAACAACACACAGCCGGGTGGGTTTTGTTTGAAAAAAACAAAAACAAAAAAACAAAAAAAAGAGCAACACACATTCTCAGAATCCTCATGCAGCCACTGGCTCTGCGTGCCATCTGACAGCCCTTGGCAGACTGCCAGAACTCCCTTCTCCACTTGTCACCCCCTCTGCCGTGGCCTTCAGTCCCACTCTTGTCCAGACGTGTATCTGCTCAAATGTCACCTGGTCTTTGTCTAGATCACCTCTGCCAACTCTTGATCCCCACCCTTTGCCCTTCATCAGTCTGTGCATTGCGACAGCTCCCTCTTCCTTCAAAGGTCATTTTCAGGTGGCTTCCATTTGCCCTCATCTCCCTAACGGCCAGACACCTTTGAAGCCCAAGATGCAGTGCTCAGCTTTCCGCTCATGCAATCGTCTGGACTGAAAACGCTAGAGGGGGCTGAGATGGCTTCATGGTGGAGACAGCATCCTGCTCTTGCAAGGGAAACAAGTTTGGTTCCCAGTATGCAGACTGGCGCTTGTACCACTTACAACTCCAGTTACAGAGAATCACTGCCCACTTCTGGCCTACGTGGACCACATCTGCATTTATGTTCACATTCCTCCATAGACACATGAAAGCATGTGTAATTAAAATAAAATATAAGGGCTAGGTGTAGTGGCACATGCCTTTAATCCCAGCACACAGGAAGCAGAGACAGGTGGATCTCTGTGAGTTCAAGGTCAGTCTGGTCTACATCTTAAGTTCCAGGTCAGCCAAGGCTACATAATAAGACCCTGTCTCAAAAAAAGCAATCAATCAGTCAATTAATCAAATAAAAAATATTTTTAAAGTAATTTACTTTATAGTTAGGTATGGTGGCACATGCCTTTAATCCAAGTACTCAGAAGGCAGAAGCAGACAGATCTCTGTGAGTTCTAGGCTAACTGGGCATGCACAGTAAGCCACCATCTCAAAAACAAACTCCAAAACCTGGTTTTGGGGGCTGGAGAGATGACCCAGTGGTTAAGGGCAATTGCTGCTTTCAGAGGTCTAGGGTTTAGTTCCCAGGACATAGATCACAACCAGCTCTAGGGGATGCAGCGCCCTCTTCTGGCTTCCACAGGCACTGCATGCATATGGTACATGGGTGGACAAGCAGGCACATGGACATATGTATAAAAACTAAAAATATATTAACAAAAAACAAACAGAAAAACTCCACAGGACTAGGGATGTAGGTAAGTGGTACAGTATCAGGGAGTCCTGGGCTTGGTCCCCAGCATTGGGGAAGAGAGTGAAAGGACTCAGCCTACTTAACATGCTGCTCAAACTTGCAATCCCTTCATTTGCGAGGCTGAGAAAATTTCAACACGTCTCAGGCTAGCCCAACCTCCAGAGTGAGTGAGTCTCTATTTCAAACCCAGAAAGAGTGGGAGGAAATGCTTCTGCAATTGATTGTAGTAATATTTTGCATAATCTTTGATGTATCAGAATCACTGAATTATATAAATTAAATAGTGAAGTTATATAGTAAGCTTTATATCAGTAAACCTGTTATTAAAAAAATAATAATAACTGGGCTGGAGAGATGGTTCAGAGGCTAAGAGGGTGTATAAATTAGTTTGGCTCCTAGCACTTACTCACAATAGGCAACTCAGAACTGCCTGTGACCCCAGTTCCTGGGTACCCGATGGCTCTGGCCTCTGGAGTCATAGTCAGTCTCTCTCTCTCTCTCTCTCTCTCTCTCTCTCTCTCTCTCTCTCTCTCTCTCTCTCTCTCTCTCTCTCTCTCTCTCTCTCTTTCTCTCACATACACATTCACACACTCTCATTTTTTTTTGGTTTTTTGTTTTTTCTTTTTTTTTTTTTGTTTTTTTGTTTTGTTTTGTTTTTTTTGAGACAGGGTTTCTCTGTGTAGCCCTGGCTGTCCTGGAACTCACTCTGTAGACCAGGCTGGCCTCAAACTCAGAAATCCACCTGCCTCTGCCTCCCAAGTGCTGGGATTAAAGGCATGTGCCACCACTGCCTGGCTCACACACTCTCATAATTAGATTTTTTTTCTCAAAAACTGGTCATATAGTTCAATTATACAGCACTTGCCTAACATGCGTAAGACCCTGGGTTCAATCCCTAGTACATGCATTCATTTATGCAAACACACACACACGTGTGTGTGTGTGTGTGTGTGTGTGTGTGTGTGTGTGTGTCTGACTTCTTCAGCCAAAGCTTCTCTTCAGGATTTTATATTATCTAACTGTTCACCCTATATCACTGCTTAAAACCTAATAGCAATCTATCTTTTTCTGCACCATGGTTAATGCTAGGCTAACAACTTCACATCACCTTAATCCCTCTTTTTTCTCTCCTATCGAAAATCCAATCTATTAGCAAAATCCTACCGACTTTCTAAACCTAAGAGCCGTCCCTCTCCGTCTCTGCTGCTTCTCCGTTCCTCCTCTGAGGTCAACTAACAAAAGAGCAGCCATGGTCTTTCAAATACAGAGAACTCCACGTCAACCCCTCCAACAGTCCCGCAGTTCCTTCAAGGCAAAAGTCAACATCTTCTCCATAGCTTACAGGGAATCTGACTCTCATTCCTCTCTGACTGCACTTTCGACTGGTTTCTCACTCCTTCCAATCATATGAAAGACTGGAACACAAATGGCCATCTTCCACCCTGGGTCTTGGCACTGCCTAGCTGTTCCGTTTTCAGTTGGCTCCCTGGTCTTCCTCAAGTCCTGCTCAGATAGACCATGGAGAGTTCTTTTCTCACCACCCTGGTAAAAATTGACATTCCACCAAGTGAGCATTCCTTAACCACTTTCTCTGTTTATTTTTTTTTCCTCCCCACACAGGTCACAAAACGTGTGATGCGTAATTTACTTATTTGCTTTGCCGTAGGTCTGTCTTGCTACAATGTCAGTTTTCTAAATCCTCAGTCCAGAGTACTATTTATCTATACAAAGTACATACTCAAAAAAAAAAAATGAACTAGAAAAAAGAATTTGCAAACAGTTGCACTCATTATTTCATAAAATCCGAACTTTTCCCCGCGGCTTCTGAAGCTGAGGACTGGGTGATATTGGCACTACCCACTTCTGCCATCCTATCTCGCGCCAGCCACCAGTGCCTTCCTCGGTTCCGGAAAGGCACTTTGCATGTACCCTCCCCCCGACCTGCAATGCCTTCTTACGGTGCGGGATTACAAGCTTTAGAGCCAGACACCCTCCCCCACCCGCACGGTTTCGGAACGACCCAGGCAGAAGGAGCCTTCCGCCCCGTACCTGAAGAGCCTAAGCCTATTAGGCTCCAGCAGTAAGCCCGGGGTCTGCCACTCAATTGACCCCTGACCGGTCAGCACCCGCCCCTGGAGGACGCATCCATTAAAATACGTGTGGGCAACTTCCTGCCTAGCAGCCAATCAGGGGCCACGCATAGGTGCTGCATAGGCGCAGGCTGTGAGCCGGGTTTCCGGCTTAGGATCAGGGTCTGGTGAAGGGGCTAGAGGCGCCATGTCGGGCCGGGAAGGTAAGGCTATTTGGGGATGGGGGGACGGATGGATGGGGAACATCGGGAGGGCGATGGTTGGCGGGGATGGGCCGAGCATGCTCGTGTCGCCCACAGGTGGCAAAAAGAAGCCCCTGAAACAGCCCAAGAAGCAGGCCAAGGAGATGGACGAGGTAAGGAAGGGAGCGGAGGCCGGGAGGGCGCTGAGGGAATGGGCGACTGGGCTGGAGTGAACCTGTTCTGCCTCTCCGCAGGAAGATAAAGCTTTCAAGCAGAAACAAAAGGAGGAACAGAAGAAACTCGAGGAGCTAAAAGCCAAGGCCGCGGGGAAGGGCCCCCTGGGTAAGTGAAGATCGAGCTAGTGTAGGTATCCGAGGGCAGGCAGGTCTGTTCCGGGGGTCGTTGGTGAACTGCAGGGTCTGGTGTACACGCTGGCCAAGCCTCTTGCCTTGGGTTTGTGCAGTTCCAAGGGGCGGGAGTGGAAACGTGACAAGAAATGAAATCTTCTGCCTCTCAAACAGTCTTGGGCTTCCAGTTCATGGAGGAGGTACAGAAATGGAAACACCAACATGTACGCCTGACAGATACATATAGCTAAGTTTCTGAGTATCGTCCAGTTTCTGGTTCCAAACTAGTAATTCACTACTTCTTTATAGGTTGTTAACCTTAGAACATAGGACTTTTTAACTTGCTGGTCGAATTATCTGTAATGATATTGAGTTCTGAGTCACCTTTGGGTGCTATCTAGACTAAAGGATAAAAGTCCAGGCTTCTTAACATGTATTTTCCCCTGGGTGCTATTTTGTTTTGTGGCTATGCCGGGGAGCAAACTCATTTGTGTAAAGCAAACACTCCCTCTTGAGCCGTTCCCTATGCTCCATGCTCTCTCTCTCTCTGTGCCTTGCTAAAATAACCTTGCCCACGATTTTGCCTCTTAAGAGTGAACCACAGGTCCAGGAGTCCTAATATCGAATTAAGAAAAGTTCGGAGTTTTGTATTAAACGCATGAGTATTTTTCATGCATATCTGTATACCGTGTGTGGGCAGTGCCCTGGGAGACCAGACAAGGGTCAGGTCTCCTGGGACTGTAGTTAACAGATGCTTGTGAGCTGGGAATTGAACCCAGCTCCCCTGGAAGAGCAGCCAGTACCCTAAATGCTGAGCCAGCTCTCTAACCCATTTTTTTGTTATTTTGTTTTTTAATTGCTAGACAAGTCCTCTACCGTTATTAAAAGTTTCTGAGGCTGGCCTTGAACTTTAGATTCTCCTGCCTTCACCTAGATTGCTAAGATTAGAGCCTGTGCCACCAGCCTGGCTTTGTGTGCGTTATAAAAGCACTATTTTGCATTTTCTGACTAGCGATTATTTCTGCCTGTTATTGGTGTCACAGATACCAGAACTGTCACCCCAAGACCTATTGCATTGGATTTGATCTATTGTTTACCCACATAGCAATGAAATTTTAGCTCTTCAGATTACTTTTTAAAACGAGGTCAGGTATCTGGCACCGTTAATCTGTGATTATGTATAAGGAGGTCAGACCTTGGTGAAATCCTGTACAGACTGAGCATTTATAATCTGTAAATCCAAAGTGTCCCAGAGTTGAGACCTAACACCAGAAGAAAATCCCACTCCAGGCCTTGGATGTTGGATTGCAGTCAAATGCAGAGGCGCTGGAGGTGTTGTGTTACATTAACTTAAAACCATATGCATGGGGGTGGGGTGAAGCATAAATAAATGTTGGGTTCACAATTGGGTCCCATCTCTGAAATAGCACATATATGCAAATGTTCCCCAAATCCTAAATACTCGTGGACCCAGGAATTTCTGATAAAGGAAATCCAACTAGTACTAGTGTCACTGAGCTCCATCCATTGTGGATTTCCTCGTCCCGTGACCTTGACCTCGATATGCTGGGATGTACCTCTGTGCCTAGACTATTAAGATTTGTTTTGTTGCCGGGCGGTGGTGGCGCACGCCTTTAATCCCAGCACTCGGGAGGCAGAGGCAGGCGGATTTCTGAGTTCGAGGCCAGCCTGGTCTACAGAGTGAGTTCCAGGACAGCCCGGGCTATACAGAGAAACCCTGTCTCGAAAAACCAAAAAAAAAAAGATTTGTTTTGTTGTGGTTCTTTTGTGCCCTCGTTCTTTTTCTGACAGGATCTCTGTGTAGCTTTGGCTGCCCTAGAACTCACTATGTAGACCAGGCTGGCCTCACTCAGACCCACCAGCCTCTGTCTCCTGGGTGCTAGGATTAAAAGTGTGCACCCCCACTGCTAGGCTGTGCTTTCTTCCTTAAAAGAGGCATAGATGATTGGACAACCATTTCACTAATTATCTAGTGGGTGGTATTGGCATTTTTAAAATTGAATAAAATGAAGGCATAATAAAACCAGTCTCTAGGAATATAAGATGGTAGATAGTGTGTTGTAATGTCACAGTTTAGAATGTGTAGTTATGAGAGAACCATGAGGTGGCTCCTTGGGTAAAAGACCTGTCTCTCAGCCTGAGGACCCCAAGTTCAGTCCCTGGGATCTATGTGGTAGGATTGTCTAATTCCTGAAAGTTGTCCCCTGATTTCTACCCATGTAGTGTGGCACATGTGTGTGCACTGGTATATGCATCCATTCAATGAGTTAAATGTAATTTGAATAAGAAGGGACCAGAGAGGTGGCTCAGCAGTAAAGAGTACTGTTGCTCTGACAGAGGGCCGAGGTTTGGTTCCCAGGTCTTACATAGTCATTCACAACTATCCGTAACTCCAGCTTTAGGAGATCTGACACCCTTTTCTAAGCTGTGCAGGGACCAGGCATGCACATGGCTTACAGACATAAATATAGTAAGACATGCATACAAATAAAATTAAAAATTGATTTTTAAAACTGTGCATTGAGGGACTAGAGAGATTCGCCTGCTAAGCATGGAGATCTGAGTTGGATACTCATAACTCACATAAGAAAACTCAGGCAAGTCGGGCGGTGGTGGGCGGTGGTGGCGCACGCCTTTAATCCCAGCACTTGGGAGGCAGAGGCAGGTGGATTTCTGAGTTCGAGGCCAGCCTGGTCTACAGAGTGAGTTCCAGGACAGCCAGGGCTACACAGAGAAATCCTGTCTCGAAAAACCCAAAAAAAGAAAAAGAAAAAAAAGAATAGTCAGGCAAAGTGGTGTCTAATTATGATCCTACCACTGTGGTCAAAGACTGGCAAGTTTCTGTGGTTCTCTGACCAACTGATCTAGCCTACTAGGCAAGCTCCAGGCCAGTAAAAAAATCCTACCTCAAAAAATCTGGTTGATGGGGGACACTACGTGGGCTTCTGGCCCACACATGCACACATAAAATATAAAGGGGGAAATTTTAATGTGCGATTAGAAGGTAGATTTCCTAGGTAGAGCTTAGCATGGTGCTGTACACCGATAATCCTAACACCTGGAGAGCCTGAGGCAGAAGGATGAATGTTTTGAGACAAGTCTCTATTTGTGGTTTTCAACTTGTGGGTCGAATGATCCTTTCACAGGTTATCTAAGATGATAAGAAAACACAGATACTTGCAGTGTATATATTACAGTTCATGACAATAGCAAAATTAGGAAGTAGCAACAAAAGTAATTTCATGGTTAGTGGTCACCACAACATGAAGAACTTTATTAAACGGTCACATCATTAGGAAGGTTGAGAACCACTGCTGTACATAGTCCAGGCTGTGCTGAAACTCAATATGTAGACCTGGCTGGTTTAAAACTTACCGAGCTCCTCCTGACTCTGCCTCCTGAGTGCTGGGATCAGTCACATGCACCACTACATCTGACTAAAACCCTCTTTTTTTTTTTTTTTTTTGGTTTGGTTTTTCTAGACAGGGTTTCTCTGTGTAGTCCTGGCTGTCCTGGAACTCACTCTGTAGACCAGGCTGGCCTTGAACTCAGAAATCCGCCTGTCTTTGCCTCCCAAGTGCTGGGATTAAATAAAACCCTCTTTCATGCAATATACTCAACCATGTTTTCTCCTGCCCCAATTCCTTCCAGGCCTTCTCCACCTCCCTATCCACCAACTTCTGTGTTCTTTCTCAAAAAAAGAAAAGAAAACCAAGTAGTAGTGGCTTTAATCCCAGCACTCACAAGGCAGAGGCAAGCAAGTCTTGAGTTCAGCCAGGTCTACAGAGTGAGTTTTGAGACATCCAGGGCTAACACAGAGACCCTGTCTCAAAAATCAAACCAACAAAACAGTAAGGAGGGGAAAAAAAGAAAAAGGCAAAAACAAAACAAAAAAGCCCACAAAAAAAAAAATGGAGGGTGAATTTGAAGCCCACCCGAGCTGTTTAATAAGACACTGCCTTAAAGAAAATAAAACACTACAGAACAGGAAGTCAGACTACCAGCTGAGAATTGAGGCTTCTCGTGTACCAGCCTATAGCCCTGGAGAACACCACACATCAAGACTGACTTCCCTGTAAGGTAGGTTGCTGTGCAGGAGAGTTACTAAGCTAATCTGAAGGACACACAGTATGGATGCAGAGCAGGGCACAGCTGCTGCCTTGCCCTCCCTCAGCCGTGTTCTGCCTTCCTAGAAGTGGTCTCAATAGAGGAGCTAGGCATGTTTGTGCCAAAGCAAACACCCAGCACAAGAGCCAGTTAATCCTGGGACCCTATGAGGCTTTGCAGCCATAACAAGATCTCTCCCTAACTGGACTTTTTTTTTTTTTTTTTTTTTTTTTAATGCAGCCACAGGTGGAATTAAGAAATCTGGCAAAAAGTAAGCTGTTCCTCACATCGGAGGTGACGTGACCCTCCTCCTCCATCCCTATGTAACCATCTGGATTCCCTGCCATAACATCTTTGCCACCTAATAGCTAGGATGAAGTGTTATCCTGGAGCCTGTTGTTGTACATTGTAATAAACTTTTGTAAAAAAAAAAAAAAAAACAATGAATAAAGTGAACAATGCAATGGCTCCTTGTCTTTAGTGTTCAGCAATTCCTACCTCAGCTGTG
This sequence comes from Grammomys surdaster, assembly GCF_004785775.1. NCBI lineage: Eukaryota > Metazoa > Chordata > Mammalia > Rodentia > Muridae > Grammomys > Grammomys surdaster. The sequence continues at coordinate 7,301,003 of NW_021620939.1, read as the reverse complement.
AATTTAAAGTGAACCTAGTCTAGAATCCCACTAGAGCCTTGTTCCATCTTCATTGTATTCTGAATTCTGTACCACTTTGAATTAAACTCATTTAAAAGCCTATCATTCTGTGTGCTTGTTTATCTAGTGGGATAATTCTTCAGAGGTAAGTAAAAGGAAATAGTCTGTAAAAAATAAATAAAAACCACTTGCCTTTCACTCTCACTGTCCTCGCCCCTCCCTCCCTCCACATGCTCATGGCCGACCTCTACTCTTCTCTTTCTCTGCCTTTCTCTGTCTTTACTACCCTCTCAACTCCCCTCTCCATGCCCTGAATAAACTCACTTCTATACTGAAAAAATTTTTAAAAACCCACTTGCCTTTCATATCAACGTTGCCACGTTTGTTTGTGTATATAAAGATAACTGCTTGAACTCAGGCAGAGACAAGGGATCCCTGGAGCAAGCTGGATAGCTAGCCTAGCTGTAGAGGTGAAGTTTGGATTCACTTGAAACCTGCCTCAATGAATAAAATTCCTAAGCTTGGACTTCACCATGTACTCACATGTATACTCACATGTCATGCAAAGGGGGAAGAACAGTGACCTTGGTAAACCACAACTCATAACTCATCCTTTGTTTCTCCCTGGCTTAGCATTTTTCAGTGCTTAAAAAAATGCCAGGCGGTGGTGGGCACGCCTTTAATCCCAGCACTTGGGAGGCAGAGGCAGGTGGATTTCTGAGCTTGAGGCCAGCCTGGTCTACAGAGTGAGTTCCAGGACAGCCAGGACTACACAGAGAAACCCTGTCTCAAAAAAAACAAAAACAAAAAAAAAACAAGCCAAAGTTTTTTTTTTAACAATTAGGCTTTGAGGCAGCAGCTCTCAACCAAAGGATCCAGATGCTGTGACCCTTTGATACAGTTCCTCATGCTATGGCTACCCCCAACCATAACATTATTTTCATTGCTACTTCATAACTAATTCTGCTACTGTTAGGAATCATATCTGATGTTCAACCCCCAAAGGGGTTTCAACCCACAGGACTATAGCTCTAAGGCAACACCATTTCTTCCCTTCTGATTTCTACCATTTACCCTTTAGTCCATTTGCAGCCACAGTGATCTGAGGTAAAGTCAAGCCCCACTGTTTTGGTTTTTCAGTGTAGCCCTGGGACTCTGTAGACCAGGCCTGCCTTTGAGTGCTGGGATTAAAGGCATGCAGCACTATGCCCAGCTCTGTGTTTGTTGTTTTTACTAGACATCTTAGTGGTGAGGAGATACACACACACAGCAAGCATGCACAGAGGAAGACCCTCTACAAAGCAGTGAGGTCATCCAAGCCTTTTGCTGTGTTTTCACCAATCCTTCCTTTAGAAAATCCTAACTATTTGGAAAGCTGAGGCCAGAGGATCACATCTTGAAAGCATGACTGGGTAAAAGTAAAAAGAGGGCTGGGGATGTAGCTCAGCCAAGAGCCTTCTGTTTGAGACCCCAATTCCAGAAGAAAAAAATTACAGTTACTCTTCCCTGATCATATTCTTGCCAGATTTTATCTGTCAACCACCAAGTAAAGAAACTCCAAAACAGAAATCAGTCTTGTTTGGGAAGGAGGGGGTTCAGGTAGTGTAGCACAGACGGGACAGGCCTTGATTTAGAATCTTCTTGCCTCAACCTCCCAAGTGCTGTGATTACAGGTTTGTGCCATCATGCCTTGCTATGTGACCCTAGTTTAGGAGAGACAGGATGCTGGAAATCAAATCCAGAGCCCTGAATATTCTAAGCAGATACCTTAACACTGTCCTGCCCCCATCTGTATTTACTGAAACACCTCATTGAGAAGCACAGAATTTCTGATTTGCCTTCTAGGCCATTCGTAAAACTGGAAACAATAAGCTTTTCCTGAGGATATTATCTTCTTTTATGAAACAGGCTCTCACTAAATTCCTCAGGGTGACATTGATCTAGTTTAGGGCCAGCGAGGCCTTGAATTTGTGAGGCCCCTGCCTAAGGTTCCTGAATAGCAGGAATTCCAGCCCTGCACCATCAAGCCCAGCTAGCATTCCTGTAAACCCAGCACTCGGGCAGCTGATGCAGGAGAATCCGAATTTTAAAACAGTAGGCTGGGGACTAGAGAAATGGTTCAGTAGTTAATAGCACTGACTGCTCTTCTAGGGGTTCTGGGTTCAATTCCCAACACCCACACGGTGGCTCACTGTAATTCCAGTTCCAATGGAGCTGATGTCCTTTTCTGGCCTCAGACATACATGCAAGCAAAACACCCAAACATATAAAACAAACAAATCAGCTTGCTTTGGTCATCTCCAAAAAGCAGCTTCTTTGGGCTTTAGGCCCATAGGACCTTGCCAGCTGGCACCCAGCCCCATGCTGCTGAAAATACTTATCAGCAGTCATAGCCCCCTGCTCCCAAAAGAAGGTACTTCTCTTTTATTTTGGTGGAATCTAATCCCTCCTGACAATATCCTTTTTTCAGAACCAGAGATCTTAGCTATTAAGATCCAGGCAATCAACCAGGCATGGTAGCCCACACTCACAATTCTAGCACTTAGAGACTGAGACAGGAGGATTGAAAGTTTGAGGCCATCTCAAAACACAAAGACAGCTGGACATGGTGGTTCATGTCTATAATCCCAACACTCAGAGGGGAGGGAGGACATTCTGGAGTTCCCAGCCAGCTTTGGTTCTGTGTCAAGACACTTTCAAAGGGGGCACAGGGAGTGCTTGGAGGCTTAAACACTCAACATTCTGTTGGGCAGCTATGGGAAACTACCAGCAGCTGAATCAAGAAACTAAGGCAGTTCTAAGTGATCCAATGCCTCCTGACTGCTGTAGGCATCAGGCGTGCATGTGACGCACACACATGCATGCAGGTAAAACACTCACACATGAAAAAATGAGGGAGGGGAAGGCAGGCCTGAGGCATTCTAGCACTCTCCTTTTCACCGATGCCCCAGCAACTATTGATAGGCTCACAAGCTAAGTCTGGCACTGAGCAAAGGAGTAGAAACGTCTTGCTAATCCCCCATTTCTGGTAAATGTTCTGCCCACCACTTCTGCTCATAAAAGCCTGTCATACAATCAAGCCCAACTCATATCTTTGCTCCTTCGTCAAGTTTTACCTCCTCTCTCTGCCGCAGTCACTTCCATTTGTCATCCTTGTCGAAGTTGAAGTTTTCTCAGAAACATCAGGCGTCAGCCTCCTAACCCATTTTTTTTCTTGCTATTTTCCCCTCAATCTGTTGGGCAATTCAAAGACCACTCCCAGCGAGCCTTCCTCGACTTCTTGAGCTTCATTCGTCTCTATGCAACCACCACTTGGGACATAAAGACTCTCCAAGAAATAAATGGAAGTTAACATTTGGAGCAGTTCCGAATAGGAGGCACACCATCCTTCCCAGACTTTTTCTCAAATATACGTACTTGAAATATTTGTTATCCTGGAAAACCCCTGCTTCCAGAAGAACAGCATTCCTTCTCCTCCTCAAGCCTCCTCCCTAAAAGAGTCTGGACACGTGAAAGGTGGGTCAGCCGCGAGGAGTAAGGTCCGCGAGGAGAGCTGACCTCTGAACGCTGCCTGCCTTGACTCAAGGCGAACTGCTTCTCTAAGGCTCTGTATTCTACAAAATGCCAGGGGAACAGCCACAGGTGTGGTCGGGCAGACGCTCCTCGATCTCGCAACCCGGGTAATCCTGACAACACTGCAGTGTCCTGGCATTACCAGGGACCCATAGGTACTGAACCCAGACCTGCAGGAACCTGTCTCGGGTAACGGCGCGCTCTGTATACGTCACCCATCTGTGCCCGGTAGCTGGCAGCTGATTGGCCCGCAGGCTGGGGAGACGCTAGTAGCTGAGGGGAACGGCGGCGCGCGGGCGGTTGGGCCAGCTTAGGCTTTCTGCGGACAAGGCTGTGCTTGGCATCCTCGGATGTTGCGGGCTGAAAGTAGTCATGGCCGGGACTCCCGCACCAAACAGCCACAGGAAGCAGAGTGGCGGCCTGGAGCCTTTCCCCGGTCTGTCTCGGTCCATCGAGAACCCTCCGAGCAAGCGGGCCCGGAGCTTCTCTGAGACCACAGTCCCGGACCCCGAAGACCCATTCGGCGAGCACGCGGAATTTACTGCGGACGACCTAGAGGAACTCGACATCCTCGCGTCACAGGCCCTGAGCCAGTGCCCAGTCGCGCCTCGGAACCTGTCCAGTGAGTGCCTGTGGGGGCCTTTCCCCCGGCGGATGGTGCAGACCTCTTCAGCCTGGTAACTTTGGTACTGGCGGCTTGCACCGACGTTGCCCTCTCCCTTTATAAAACAAAATAGCACCCGATCTAGCGTGGTTCTGTTTCAAAAAGTCCTTTGAATTGGTGGTAACATTCAGAATGTCAAAGAGCCTCACATATCCAGATTTGAAATATAGACGGCTAGACTGTTATTTATTTTCCTTGAAACATGACTACGATCACCTCAGGACCGTCACAACCCATGTGTGAGGATTTCGATGCACCCCCATTGTAACCCTTGGGCAGAAGAGCATAGAAAGCGTCTAGCAGAGGCAAGAGATGAAAGAGGTTCTTACACATCCAATGCTAGTTGCCCAAAGGTTAGGAATGGCAACAACCACAAGCAATAGGCAAGAAATGCCAAAGCCGCTTTCCTTCTTAGAGCTTACAATCTTGGGGAATATTAAGTTAAGTGTCAGAAGAGATTGATGGGCACCTTGCTATACTTAGCACTTAAAGCATCTGGAAAATAGGATTATCCCTGGAAATGTGGTTGGTCCTCCATCTCTGGAAATGAGCACTGGAAAACACTCATTGCTGACCAGCTGTATTATACGACAGTGGTTAGCCACTACTTTCCAAGCAGTGGCACAAGGCAACGCCTCCTCCTTCCTTGGCTCATCATCCGATACTCTAACTTACTCCATCCCTGGAGCCCTACCTCCCCCAGGAATGTATCCATTTTGTTCACCATCTGTCTTTAAAAACCAGCAGATCCTATGCCTAGCATAAATAGTACTTATGATAGCGTCACAGCCAGTGCAACCTCCTTTCAGCTATTAGCTGAGACTCTAGAAAGTGGGTGAGGTGTAAAGGGAGAGTATTCAGATATGCTGTGCCATAAGGATTCTTTGTGTTCATATCATGTTCTGAGCTTGGAGCTGTTAAATACTGATTACTGAGTCTTTCTCAATTTGGCTTTCAAGAGTGACTCCTTTTGCATTTTATGACAAAGGTAATGAGCCCCCAAGTATACATGGGTTGTTTTGGTTTTGTTTTGTTTTTTTCCCCAGACAGGTTCTCCATCTATAAATAGGCTAGCCTTGAACTTGAGATCCCTGTGCCTCAGCCTCTCATGTGTTGAGATTACAGTTCTGTACCACCGAGCTCAGCCTAATGGGAACTGTTTTTTATACAGGTGCTCATAAAGTCCGTCAATTAGATGGGTTACCAAATAATCTTATAAGGAAAACCAGAGAAGATACTCTAGTTAAAGATAATTTTGAATTAGAAGTACTTCAGATACAATACAAAGAACTTAAAGAAAAGGTATGTAACTTTTGGGGTTTTTTTTTTTTGTTTTTGCCTGTTTGGTTCTGTTGTTGAGAAATGAACCCAGGACTTTACCTTCACACATGCTATCCACAGACACTCTACTGCTAAGCTACACTTCCAGCCCTAACTTAAGGGCTCAACTTATTTGTAGCTGATTCATTCATTTATGTATTAAAAAACATGTGTAAAATCTATTAAAAAATTTAAAACAAGCATCTAGATTCATTCCCCTGAACTGAAAGAAGGTTGGGGAAGGAATGCCTGAAACTTTATTTACTCTGGGTGTATATGTGAACCTGTGAGTTTATGTGCACTGCATGCATGCCGGTTCCTGTGAAGGTCAGGGGTGTTGCATCCTTTGGAATTATCACAGCTGGTCTGAGCCACCTGATACTGGTACTGAGACCAGAACCTGGGTCCTCTGTAAGAGCTGTGAGTGTGTTTAGCTGCTAAGCCATCTCTCCAGCCTCCACAGCCTATGTCTTTACCTCAGAAACATGTCATCATACTGGTTGCTATTTCCTTAGTTTTGCAAGCTGTCATACACCTTTCATTTGGTAATCTGTAGGTACCTGAGAAAACCAGAAATACAACATGAAATTTTTGTCTGTGGAGGGTGGGATCCATAGTGGTAAAGCTGGAAGAATCTGTATGTAAGTGGTGAGTGTATTCTGAAACTGTTCTTGCTGAATATCTGTTGATTGGGTAAATTTACAGCTGAAAGCAATGGAAGAAGAAATCCTAATTAAGAATGGAGAAATTAAAATTTTGCGTGACTCGCTGCATCAGACAGAATCCGTTTTAGAAGAACAGAAAAGATCACATTTCCTTCTTGAGCAAGAAAAGACTCAAGCACTCAGTGAAAAGGAAAAGGAGTTCTCCAAAAAGGTGAGCTAGAACAGTGATCTTGCACGCTACGGACAGTAGTGTTGCCTGTTCACTGAATTACATTAGAAACAATAACCAAGGCTGGGCATGTTGGACACGCCTTTAGCCTCAGGGGGCAGGGGCAGGGGCAGGGGCAGGGGCAGGGGCAGGGGCAGGGGGATCTCTATGAGCTCTAGGCCAGCCTAGACTACACGATGAATTCCAAGCCAGTCAAGTGAGACACTGTCTCTATAAAATAAACAAAATAGAAGCAATAACCAATGTTGCCTGGAAATATTCAACCATTGTTTGTCTGAAGTACTCTCTGCCCTCAGTGAATGGCGTGTACCTTTCTTCCAGGGTCTGCATTTGTTTTGGACAAGGACTAAGATGAAACTCTACCTTGCTGTGGTTGTTATTCTTGGGAGGAACAAATCACTAGCTTAGAATTTCTAGGATAGGCTTGAATTAGGGCTCCTTGGTAGATAAGAAATTCAGTTGGCTCGGCTTAGCCAGAGGGAAATATATAAGCTGCCACATCCAAGTCTAGGAAGACGGGGACACAGTAGGGCTTCAGATGACGTAAACCAGAAACCTCAGATTCTCTGTTGTGAGACTGTTGCTCTAGCAAGCAGGGGTTCTGACTGGATGTACTCACACAGTTCAGAACTCCAGAGCACAGTTAAGATTTGGGCTTCCTCGGACGGGCAGAGGTGGTGCACACCTTTAATCCCAGCACTTGGGAGGCAGAGGCAGGCGGATCTCTGAGTTCGAGGCCAGCCTGGTCTACAGAGTGAGTTCCAGGACAGCCAGGGCTACACAGAGAAACCCTATCTCGAAAAAAACTTCCTCAGCTGGGCATAAATTGGGAGGCTGGTACAACAGGGTTACCATGGGTTCAAGGCCAGCCTGGGCTATACAGTGAGATCCTTTTTCAAAAAGCCAAATAAAAGGTTCTCTCATCTCAAACTTAAAATTTAAAAAAAAAAAAAAAAAGCAGCCTATTTTCAGACCAGTTCTGAAACAAAAGAGATGATAAGTATCATTTGAGTCTCAGTCAGAGGTAGGAAAGGGAGACCATGTTCAAAGAAAAATGGTAGGTACTCATCTTTTTTGTTTGTTTGTTTGTTTTTTTGTTTTTCGAGACAGGGTTTCTCTGTGTAGCCCTGTCTGTCCTGGAACTCACTCTGTAGACCAGGCTGGACTTGAACTCAGAAATCTGCCTGCCTCTGCCTCCCAAGTGCTGGGATTAAAGGCATGAGCCACCACTGCCTGGTGTAGGTACTCGTCTTTATCACCACTTTCCTTTAGAACAAACAAGTCGATGCTTCAGTCAGGGATCCGAGCTCCACCCCCTCACAGTATAAGGAGCAGTGGCCTGGACAGCAGCTTTATTGGCCGCCTCCATTACCTCTTCCAGCAAGTTTTATATGCACATATCCTTTGAACCCACCACAGAGGAAAGGTTGTTGGGAAGCCCAAACATTATTCTGATCTGGTAATGTAGCCCAGGCTGGCCTTAAAGTCACTTTGTAGCCAAGGATGCCCTTAAACTTCTGAACCTCTGCTTCTGCTCAGACTTCCAAGAAGACCTAGAATTCTGTACTGCTAAGTAACTAACAGATGATATTTGCAGCCAGTCCCTGTGAGAGCTGAAGAGGATGGAGTGTTTGACAGCAGTTTGGGGAGCAGAGCGTGGGGTGGGGTGGGATGGGGCCCACAAAGCATGTCACTGCTGAGATAAGGCGTCTCACCAGCTCTGTGCTGGGTACTGTACAGCCATCACTTTCTCTGATCCTCAGTCCAGCCAAGTATGCTAAGTATCTGTTAGAGTCAGTGACGCTGAACACACAGTGGGCTGGTTTTTGAACCCTCATAAACTGCTTCCACAGCAGAGTCTGACACATCTTTCTGGAGGGTTTTTTTTTTTTTTAAGGGAAAACAGGCTAATAATATCTGAGGACATTTATATCACAGCAGACTTTGATAATGTATTTTTCATCTTTTTTCTTTACTAGCTTGAAGTTTGGAAGCTAAGGGATTTGTTGATTTTTGTTTGTTTTTGAAACAGACTCACTCTGTAACCCTGGCAGCCTCAAAACTCAATCAATCTGTGGAATCACAGAGCTTCCCCACAGCTGCTGTTGCTTCCTGAGTGTTAAAGGTGTGCACCAGCACGCTCATGTTTCTGTGTGTGTATAGTGTAGTGCCACCACAGATATCTTTGACTTTTCAGCTCCAGTCACTGCAGTCGGAACTCCAGTTTAAAGATGCAGAAATGAATGAATTAAGGACAAAGCTTCAGAGCAACGAACGAACAAATAAACTAGCAGCTCCCTGCGTTTCCCAGCTCAGGTAAGGAGGACGCTGGACCCATAGTTTAGTTTGGCATTATTTTGCAAAAAGCCTGACAGCTGTCTGGGTTATTGGGATGAAGGGCTTGTTTTGAGGCCCTCTTTGCTGAAGGATGCACACAGGTGGCTCGGCTGAGGCTATGTGGTCTGAGCCATTGCAGTAGAGATGTCTTCATTCTACGTGTCTTCATTCTTCGTGTGCTTTCTCTTTGGCTCTCAGTGCAGGGAATGCAGTCCATGTCGGGGAAGACATGGCAGCAGGAACTTGCAGCTGAGTGGATCGGGAAACAGGGAGAGACAAAAGCTGGTGCTCAGCTAGTTTCCTCGTGTCCCCTTTGTAGCCCATCCTAGGCCCCAGGCTATGGTGTGGTACAACCCCACCTTCAGGGTAGGCCTTCCTTCAAATTTCTGAAAATAGACCAGCCTCCATTTTTATGTAATTTGTTTAATTAACATTGCCTCCCTTCCCTAAGCATGAATGTATTTTAGTCCTGGCTACTCAAAATATTTTTGCTCGTTTGCTATCTGGGACCTTTGTCTCACAGCCCCTCCTTTGCTGCTCAGCTTGTTAACAATCTGTGTCCTGCCCTCTGCCTCCCATAGCGTCTCTCAGTGTCTGTCAGCCTTGACATTTGAACTCTTTCTGGTATGCAACATTTTCCTGCCTTTGCTCCTGTTGGGTAGAGTGTGAGATTGAACTCTACTTGCCTTGCATGCTTCAGGTGAGACGGAGAGATGAGGAAGTTTACCCTCACTTCTTCACCCCTCAGCAATAGGAAGAAGGCCTGGATGTTGTGTGATCAGCACCAAGGAGCTTACTCAGTTTCCAATACACTTTCTGATAGACCCTCTTTGTTGTGAAGGTTCTTTTGAAAATTATATACATTTGTGTGTTTGTGCGTGCAATTACCTACAGAGCCCAGAAGAGGGCATTGGATTCCCTAGAGCTGGAGCTACAGACACTTATGAGCTCTCAGACAAGGGTCCTGGGAGCGGATCTTAGATCTGCAAGAGTAGTATTTACTCTTGATGCTGACCTATCTTTTGGGTCCAGGCACTGTTTACTAAAAATTGGGTGCTCAACATTTAAAACTTTGTTTTTGGATGCCTAAGAGATTATGAAAATAAATGCTACCTTTGACACAAACTGACATGCCCATAAAACCTCTAGTCAAAATGTCTAGCTATGAAAAATTTATGTTAGAAATTTAAGAACCAGGTATTTTAACAGAATCCTAACTATGCTCATAGTTAACTCTTTCCAGTCCTAGGAAAGGCTCTTCTGTGGTTCTAAAGTCAGAAGCATGTTCTCCACATGTTGGAAAGACAACTTTCCCTACAAAGGAGTCTTTTAGTGCTAACACGCCTCTGATCCACCCCTGTCAGACTGAGGCAGGACACAAATTTCTGGTGGGCCAAGAGGGTAAGTCAAATATTAGTACTTGGTTGCTGTATAATGGACTGCCCCAACTAGTACCTAAACAACAGGGTTTTTCTTAGTGTCTGGGCATCAACAGTTTGACATGTAGAGACACACTGAGGTTGCGAGTCCTTCAAGGGGCCTCTGAGACTCTCCTGTATCACTTTATAATTTGACATACTGCCTCTCTTCCCAGCACTGCCACTGTTCTCTTGAGAAACTGTAGCTACAAGTTTGGTGACCCCAATTAATGGGGCACTACATGGTAGGTTACAAGCAGGCAGAACAGTCTGGATATAAGTCTCAACCACACTACTTAACAGCTTCTGTGATCTGGGCAAGTGCACATTACTTCAGTGTTTCAGTTTCTTTATATGTGAAACTGCTAACGTGACCTTTAATCGTAGGGTTGCTCTGTGAAACAAATGACTGTGACTTAAAAAGAAAAATGGGTAAAGTGGTGATTACTGTTTTCACCGTATTGCGCCATTTTAAGTGAAGCAAACGGGTTCTCTTTTTAGGGATCTAGAGCTATTCCGGCTCTGTTTTGACTGAGTTTAAAGAGATTATCCAGTCTTTTGAACATTATACGTAGGAGTTTCTGGAACGCCTGTTCTTTTTGTTCAGCTTTAGATTCACATTTTTTTTTCTAGTTTCAGATAATAAAACCCATCTGGGAGGTAACCTCATGAAGCAAGATGTGCAGCAGAACATTCTTGCTGACAGTTGGGTGCAGAAAAAAAATACTCAAGGTACCAGCAGACCTGCTTTTCTGTGGGAGCCTGCGTGGCACCCGTTTTCTTCAGCGATGCACAGAACTGCCTGGGGGGATTGTCTGAGAACCCTGTCCCAAGCGTCCTTTAGAGTATTTGGGCACATTGGCATCTGTGACTGAGAAAGAAACAGTGTGGTCTGGTGAGGTGGCTTAGTGGGTAAAGGTGTCTGCCACCAAGTCTGACAACCTGAGTTCAATCCTTAGGACCCACATAATCAAAGGAGAGAACCAATCCCCAGTTGTCTTCTGATGGCCATATGTGCACTGGGGTACATCCCCTGTGCCCATAAAATAAGTAAATAAAATTCATTTTAGTTAGGTGTGGTGTTGTGTGATAGTTTTAACCCCAATGTTCCAGAGGCAGAGGTGGGGGATATCTATGAGAGAAATAGACAGATAGGTTTATAATTAATACATAGGTAGATAGATCAGTCAGTTGGTCGATAGATAAAAGGATGTTTTATTTTGTTATTAAAGGTAAGAACAGGTGTTTTCCAGAGCCTTCTGCCCCCAGAAGCATCATAACAGAGTTTAGTAGCTTAGACATGGTGAATCTAAGGGTCCCTCACTTCTTCCCTCTAAGGCCATAGAAAGGGTCTTCAGTAATCAGGCTTGTAATCCTAGCATCCTAGTTGCAGAGGCTGAGGCAGGAAGATCATGAATTCAAGGCAGAGGCGGCAACATAGACCCTGTCTCAGAAAAAATGAAGGGATGGAGGGAGGAAGAACTCTCCCATTTCAGAACATTCTAGAATCACCTTGTCTTTTGCAGGTTCTATTTTGATAAACTTGCTCCTGAAGCAACCTTTGGTGCCAGGGTCATCTCTAGGTCTCTGTCACCTTCTGAGCAGTTGTTCTGAGGTTCCTACTGGCACCCTCTTGCAGCCACCAGGGCTCAGGTAAGCATGAGGCTCCCAAACAGTTGGTTTGGGACTTTTCACAAAGCATACCCTTCACTGGTCACTGGTTCTGGCCGACAGAGGAGACTATGGCATGTTTGAGGTGGCTAAAGAACTTGGCAGATAGGTGATCTGGGGTCCCTGACCTAATCTGTTTTCTTTTGTTCTAGTACTTTGCCTGGGACTTCAGGCCTCAGGACCATCAGTTCTCCTGATGGGCCATTTTCCTCCTCTGCCCTGAGAGAAGCACAGAACTTGGCATTCACTGGATTGAATCTGGTTGCCAGGAGTGAGAGCTCACAAGATGGAGACGTAACAGGCAGAAGAGTCTTCCCACTTTGCCAGCTTCCTGGAGCTGTGCATCTCCTCCCTCTTGTACAGTTCTTCGTCGGCTTACATTGCCAGGCTCTGCAAGATTTAGCCCCTGCTAAGAAGAGTGGGGCGCCTGGGGACTCTCCGACACACACCTCCTGCGTGAGCTCTGGGGTAGAGGCTAGCCCAGAGGACTCCATGTATAGCTTGGAAAGCTTTTCTGTGGCTTCACTTAGTGTCCTTCAGCACCTGGTGTGCCACAGTGGGGCAGTTGTCTGCCTGTTACTGTCAGGCATGGGGACCGATGCTGCTGCCAGGGATGGAAACTTAATTCAGACTTGTGCAGATACAATCTCAGCCTCCAGGGCAGATGCTCATGACCAAAACCAGCATCCACTATTGAAGATGCTTCTCCAACTGATGGCTTTCTCTTCTACAACATCAGGTCATTTTCAAGCCAGTGTCCTGAGCCAATGCCTCAAAGTTTTGGTGAAATTAGCTGAAAACGCTTCCTCTGATTTCTTGCCCAGGTATAAAGAAGACTCACGGGAGGCATGATTCCATGGGCCTGCCTGACCTCTTGAGGTCTAACCTGTGGCTTTGTACTTTGTTCACACCTTGACTTAATCCTACTACTTAGCTATGGCTTCCTTCAGGGAATTCTGAAATAATGGGAAGGGGGCCAGGTAAGCAGAGGCACATGTAGCATGCCACTTTAGAAGAGTGGCTTGCCCTTGGACCTAGGCTGAATTAGGAGGCCTTTGAACCCAAGATGTGGATCAGGTAAAGAACTTATGACAGAGCATATTTCAATGAGGTAGCATCTTGTAAGGAAATAGAGATTGGGAGTGTAGCCAGGAACTGACCTTATGGGAAGTTGTCCACTTTGTGTCTGCTTTTATTCCCCACTAAGGACAAGGTTTCTTTGTATAACAGATTTTGCTGTCCTAGAACTCACTCTGTAGACCAGGCTGGCCTACAACTCACAGAGATCCACTTGTCTCTGCCTCTCAAGTGCTGGAATTAAAAGCATGTACCACCATGCCCAGCTGTGTTCACATCTATTATGAATCACAGGTCGCTTGCTGCTTAACAGTAGTTTGTAGTGATAGTAAAATGAATCTAGCTCATAAACAAAACAAAAATCCACTGTTACAAATGACTGACTTGGGGTGCTAGAGAGATGGCTCAGCAATTAAGAGTTCTTGTTTTTCTTGCATAAGACCCAAGTTTGATTCCCAGTAACCACATTGTAGCTCACAACCATGTTACCCCAGTTCCAGGGAATCCAGCAGGCATACATGTGCTGCATGTACATGCATATAGACAAAACATTCATACACAAACTATGTAAAAAATGAATCGTTAAAAAAAATTATAAGTTCCTAACTTAGGAGTTGAGAACATGATGAGCAAGATAGGAAGAATTATAAACACTGCCAGCCCGCCCTCCACCTAGCTGCCCATTTGTTTTTCTCACAGTGTGCTTATAAGGTCAGTTCTTGTGTTCGAATACTACCACTGATTAGATTTTGTCTCTGCCAGGCATTGTGGCCTCTACCGCTAATCCAGCACCTGGGAGGCAGAGACAGGTGGATCTCTGAGTTTGAAACTAGCCAGAGCTACACAGTGAAACCCTGTCTCAAAAAACAAAGTCTTATCTGAGCGTAACATTCCTTTTTGTTAAAAGTACTTCTGGATCATTTTTTCCACATGGTATTTTCTAGCTAGTTTTTCCTGTCCTAAAGTATGAAATTGAACACAGCACGTCAGTGCAATATAAACAGTACATGGGGAAGAACTGCCATTCACAGGTCCAACTCATACTAGCTAGTTGCCTATTTCTTACATGCTTAATGAATGAATCTCAGAAACCACACATTTCCCAATTCTGTTTGTAGAGCCCTCTTCCTGTTCTGACACACAGGATATTTAGAACTCCGCTATTTAACGGATGCTTCTACTAGCCAAGACCTTCAGTCGCTGGCTTACGTGACACTTCTGACTCTTTACTCCTTCACACAGAGCCTGAAGCAGGAAAACTTGTCTAAAAAAAATTCGACCATGTTAGGACAGTATCAAGGCAGTTACTGTGATAAGCCATTGCCCACTGCTTTCAGACACATGCAGATGGAATACTTCTCTGTAGATTCATGTTCATGTGCTCAAGATGGACTGCACAGCTTCCTTTTACCTTCTGGTGAAAGCCAGGACCGAAGCTGTCAGGGCTCTAAAGCAGAATATGATAAGTAGCCAGAAAACCTGCCGTCTGCCCACTGTCATTGTCCCCAGGCTTGAAACAAATCCCACCTTAGCAGAGAGCCTGTGATTTCTGTACTTTTTATAATGGTGCTATGTGTAACTTACCTTCTTTTTCCTTTTTGAGACAGTCTTACTATGTATCCCTACTGACCTGGGACTCACTCTGTAAACCAGTCTGGCTTAGAACTCAGATCCACCTGCCTTTGCTTCCAAAGTCCTGGGATTACAGGTGTGCACTCCCATGCCTGGCATAACATTTCATAAAAGAAGGCTTTACAGCTATGAAAAAAATAACTTGGAAACCAAAGGTAGAATCTTTCCAGCTATGTTCAAGAGTCTTAATGGGCTAGGTAGGACTAGTCAGGCCAGAAAGCAACCAAGTTCAACTTTTTTTTTTCTCCCAGAGATCCACAGTACCTGGCAACTAAAGAATGCCCAACTTCTTGCCTATTTGTAGAATGTGCTATAAAATGGGGGCTCAGTGGTTAAGTTGCTCTTCCAGAGGACCCAGGTTCAATTCTGAGCACCCACATGGCAGCTCACAACTCTCTAACTCCAGTTTTAAGGGATATGATACCCTCATACAGGCATACAAGCAAACAAAAGGGAAAAAAAGTCAGATTTAAAAGTGCTATAAAATGAGTTTATCCCAAATAGTAAGCCTTGACTTTCCAGTGACACACTGGTGGAGACTCCACCTCCATGCTCTATGTTGAAATGTCACATGTGTACATGTTGGTACATACCTACATGTTCACAGCCTCTCCCATACACCAGTTCGCCCTCATGCTGCTATAGGTAGTGTGGATAGAGCAAACCGAGCCCTTGGGACTGGGTTCCATCCTTTGTCTCTGTCTCATTCCTCAACGGGGAGATAGGAATATATATTTTTTTTTCTTTCATTCATACACACACACATCATAGTAGGTAGGTTTTCACACTGGTAACAGAACAGAAGCCAGTGTTTTCCAGCAAGTGGAGAAAAACTTTCTTTGCCTTGCTCTGTGACTGACCTCATAAGACAGCTGTAGCCAAGCCCACGCTTGTTCCTGTTAGAGCCTTGGCCAGGCCTCTGCTATTAGACAAGGAACATTTCTCATGCTGAAGGTATGCACTGTACCCCTGTGTGAGCACAGACACAGGAAGGAGCCTGGGGTATAGTCATGCAGCCCCGATCCAGGGAGTCTTGTTCCATTTACTTGGTATGCACTGTACCCCTGTGTGAGCACAGACACAGGAAGGAGCCTGGGGTATAGTCATGCAGCCCCGATCCAGGGAGTCTTGTCCCATTTACTTGGTAAAAGTCCACATGAAGGCCTGTCTTCTTTTTTAGGGTAAATGAGGGATTTTGATATGGTGGTGAGACTTGGCTGCTTATAGCCCAGGTTCATCTCCAACTCACTGTGTGGTAGGTCCTGCCTCCTAAGTGCTGAGGTTATACATGTCTACCACACATACACCCCACCAAAGGCCTGCCATCTTTAAATCACAGCATTCTTAATAGTAAATTTAGTACCTGTTTATTTGTGACAGTCTTGAATCAAGTAGACTACAGTCAGGCCACCAGCTTTTGAACCCACGTCTCACTACATTAAGTGTCCTTTTGGAGAGTGTCATAACTGTGCCCATTCTTTAGGTTCTCCTGTGTGTTCCCGGTGTTGCCACAGTGCCTAAGCTCAGAGCTGCCGCTGTCGTGTATGCTACTAGCTGTTGAGCTGCTCTCCGTTCTGGTGGACCACGACAGCCTTGCACAGCAGCTGTGCTCCCACTCAGGTAAGAGACCAGAACGGGTCTCAACTGTCCTATAGTGGGGGAGAGGGATTGTGGTGGGGACAGAGTCAGAGCCCCTCAAGGGCTTCTGTACTTGTACCCCAGGCTACAATGAAAAGGGGGACTCTGAATGAGACCTGGCATCCTTTTCAGAAGGCTGCCTTCTCCTGAGGCTGTACATGTACATTACATCAAGGCCTGACAAAATGGCCTCAGAGACACAGTGGCTTCAGCTGGAACAAGAGGTAAGACTCTCAGATGCTGCTCACCCTTCACCCCTTCCCAAGAGCCCAGGGTCCCCTTCCCTCTTGTGGGAAAATACAAGCTACAATTCATTTTGGCCAGTTTGTCAGACAGCAACAGGTAAAATGTAGCGGCTGCTCACGTGGATGCAATACAGAAGCATTCTGGGTTGGTGCTCAGCAGAGTTGCCTGATAATGCTGCCCAGGCTTTGGGGCCTGATCCTGGTCCTGGAAGCAGTAAGCTGTTGCTGAGATTCATGTCTGGAAGCCTGAGACTACCACTTGTACTCCACTTGTACAGCCAAACAGTTGTAGACATAGCTAGATCACCTCAGAAATGCCTGCGAAAGCCCTGTGACAACCGTCTACACAGGATGAATACCATCTCTTCTTGTTCCAGGTAGTATGGCTCTTGGCCAAGCTGAGTGTGCAGAGCCCTTCCCCACCTGGCATTGGGTCTGACTGTCAGTGCAACGTAGAGGTGAGGGGCCAGAGGCCAACATCATGGTCGCTCGGTTGGTTAAGGGCAATCCTGTTTCCCTTGAAGTGGTGAGGTGAGTAAGTCACTGGACCTCAGGCTGTGCCCTCTCTCTCTCTCACCCTAGGCAGTCAGAGCTCTCACGGTGATGTTGCACAGGCAATGGCTGACTGTGCGGCGGGCAGGGGGTCCAAGGACCCACCAGCAGAAGCAGACGGTACGCTGTCTGCGGGACACTGTGCTGCTGCTGCATAGCCTGTCTCAGAAGGACAAGCTCTTCACTGTGCATTGTGTCGAGGTCCTGCATCAGTACGACCAGGTGATGCCAGGAGTCAGCACGCTGATTCGAGCCCTTCCTGATGTGACTGACTGTGAAGGTAAGCTAGCAAAAGACTCTGTCCTAGCCTTCACGTGCCTCTGCCTGAGGCTCATGAAAAAGTCAAACTCCTTTGCTGGACTTCCGTGAGTCTTCTTCTCTTGCCTCCAGAGCCATTCCTGGCAACGTGGGCATTACCTTCCTGCTCTGGGTCTTTGAGTATGATAGGTTCCCATTTGATCATGTCCACTGAATTGGCCTAGCTGAGCCATGGTTTTTCCACAAAGATCTGTTGGAATTGCTTTTGTATCACTTTTGCTCACAGTAGCTGAGGGAGCAAAGCCTGAGCATGGAAGGGACTGGTTAGTTCCTGTGACGCTAGGGGAGCGTGGGGAGGCCTCCAGGCCCCAGCACCATCAGTTAACCTCAGAACGCTCTTCCTTTTGGCTTAGAGGCTGCCCTGGATGACCTCTGTGCTGCAGAGACTGATTTGGAAGACTCTGAGATGGACTGTAGCTGAGGGCCCGAGCATCCGGCCACAAGGTGGCACCAGCTCCCACTGCTGTCTGCCATATCCACTGATTAAAAGTGCACTTCCTGCTGAGAACACAAGCTTTGTTTCCCGAGTCCAGTTTGTGTGGCTGAGGGGGAGGGACAGAGCAGACTAGGAACTTGCTTGATTAGGTGACTCTCCCAGCTGGAGTTGAGATGGTCCCCATGGTAACTGCTCTGCCCTGAGGAAAACCCTGCCCCTCTTCGGGAATTACCCTGAGTCATAGCTTTGGGCTGGGGCCATGGTGGGGAAAAACTTGTGTAGCCGAGGAGACAGCCCTTTTTAGGAAGGCCTGGATCAGGGACTGGGGGAAAGGCAAGGAATGGCAGAGACACACAGGCATGTTTGAATCCTGGAGATAACCCAGTTTAAGTCAGCTGTCAGCGCGGGGCAGTAGTCCATTTTACCAGCCAGCAGGGTCACAGATATGGATCTTGGAAGGCCTTTGGGGTACTTAGGGAGGGAGGGAGGGAGGAGCTAGCGGGAGGGCCAGGCCTGGCAGGCTAACTAGCAGGGCGGGCCCTGTTCAGGAGGCAGGCCTATGGGTGGACCCAGGCAGTTTTACTTCCTGAGCCACTGCTGCCAGCAGCCAGAGCCACCGGAGTGTCTTGCTGCCTGTTTCTCAGTAAGTGTGGGTTAAGGGTATGGGGTAAGGCAGAAGAGGATAGGTTTCCCTCACCCAGAAGGTGGTCAGCACTAGGGGAAGGGCCTCCCTCAAAAGGACAGTAAGTAGTGTAGCCATCCCACTAGGAGAACAACCCTACGATCCAGCTTCTAGTGGCCCTGGATAGCACCTGCTGAAGGGAAGAGCTGAGCTGTGTTTCTGCCCATGCTACACCCCACCCCAGCCCACTTTAGACTTTCCTGCTGCTACTCATTACCCTATCTCGTCCCCAGGCTCAGCATGGGCTCAAAGGCCCTGCCCCACGGTCACATGCAGACCCTCATCTTCTTAGACCTGGAAGCCACTGGCCTGCCTTTGTCTCAGCCCAAAGTCACAGAGCTGTGCCTGCTGGCTGTCCACAGACATGCCCTGGAGAACAGCTCCATTTCTGGGGGGCAGCCATCTCCAGTGCCCAAGCCACCCCGTGTGGCGGACAAGCTCTCTCTCTGCATTGCTCCAGGGAAAGCTTGTAGCTCTGTAGCCAGTAAGATCACAGGTCTGAGCACAGCTGAGCTGGAAGCACACAGGCGTCAACGCTTCGATGACAATCTGGCCAACCTGCTCCGAGCCTTCCTACAGCGCCAGCCACAGCCCTGCTGCCTTGTGGCACACAACGGCGACCGCTATGACTTTCCTCTGCTCCAGGCAGAGTTTGCTTTGCTGAGCATTACCAGTCCTCTAGATGGCACCTTCTGTGTGGATAGCATGGCTGCCCTAAAGGCCTTGGAACAAGCTAGCAGCCCCTCAGAGCATGGTCCGAGGAAAAGCTACAGCCTGGGCAACCTCTACACCCGCCTGTATGGGCAAGCACCGACGGACTCACACACTGCTGAAGGCGACGTTCTAGCCCTGCTCAGCATCTGTCAGTGGAAGCCGCAGGCCCTACTACAGTGGGTGGACAAGCATGCCCGGCCCTTCAGCACCATCAAGCCCATGTATGGCACTAGAGGTACCACTGGAACAACCAACCTAAGGCCACATGCTGCCACAACCACTACACCCCTGGCCACAGCCAACGTAAGTCTCAGCAATGGCAGGAGCAGGCAACCTGAGAATCCTCCTCCAGAGGAGGTCCCAGAACCCCCATCACAGGAGGGGCTACTGGCCCCACTGGGCCTGCTGACCTCCCTGACCTTGGCAATAGCCATTCTGTATGGACTCTTCCTGGCCACACCTGGGCAGTAAGTCAAGAGGGAAAATGATTAATAAAGACTACCATAGCACGAACTGCTTGCCGCCTCTGCTTCTCAGCCTGGGCCTCTGGCCATAGTCAGGCCCTAGGGATGAGGTACAGTTCTCTCCAGCTCTTTTAGCAGGACAATCAAACCTGTTAGGCTAATTAACATAGGGAAGACACACAAGTTCAAGAGGTAGACAGAAATAGTTTTTGGTGCACAGCCAAGGCCAGCCGCCCAGGCTCTGAAGAAAGGGGAAGTGGGTCCAAATGTTGCCTTTATTTTTATTATAAACGAAGGTACAGAGTCTGAATGCTCAGAAACACCAATCAAAACAAAGCTAAAACAGCCAGTAGAACAAGAGCCAAAAGGGAATATGGAGGTATTCACATCTGGGCCAGAGCTACCATCCAGGCCCTCCACCCCCACTTTTGGTCCAGATAACCCCTTGGCCCCGGTACCCTGCCACTGGGACAAACTGGACTGTGGTACAGGAGTCAGGTATTCTATAAAGCTGGTGTCAAGGGAAACCGACTGTCAGAGGTCAGGTTATCTGTCCTCTGGGAACCAGGGATTTCAACCTCACACCAGTTATCACACATCTGGAGACAGAAAACAGGCAAAATGTTTGGCTAACAGTAAAAAGACAGTGCAAGGAGAAACCAGAGTGTGACAGAGTAGACAGAGGCCCCTGGCCCGTAGCAGGAGCCAGGCCAGCAAAGGCAGGAAAGCTTCCCCACTGGGGCCTGAATAGTGAATACATGTGGCCTCTACATAGTCCTGGGAAAGACAGTGGGACAGTCCAGACAGACAAGTGAAGGAGAACGGATGGGGCTCTGCCAGGTGTGCCTCAACATCAGTTGCTGCCACTGAGGCCCCTTGTTCTCTGCCCAGCTACCTGCCTCACTGCAAATGCAGCCAAGCCCCGGGAATAAGCCCCTAGCAGCAGCTAGCCGATTACTCCCCAAATCAGGACATGTACCCACAAAAAGCTTGCTCTCCTAAGTGTGACTGACAGGCCATGTCTGGTCACCTTGGGGTGACATGGGAAATACCTCCTTATTGTTTTTAATTTACTTGAAATTTCAGAAAGTACAATTTCAAGTGAGGAAGAAAACAGGTTAGTCCCGACCTGCACTGGTAAGATTTGTGCCTACCTGGTCAACAGCAGAGGAAGCCACATGTCTAGACAAGGCACACACACCACAGATAGCAGTAAAGAACTGTGCATATCACTCACACATGACAGAATGGCAGTCAAAGAGGACAGGGTCAGGCTCAGGCCTTTGGGGGATCCATGTAGGCTGGGTTGTATGGAGGCTGGCTGGCTCCTGAAAGGAGAGGGGACACAGGTTAGCTGTGGGGACACTGCAAGGTAAGCAGGCAGGCAAGCTAGGAGGAAAGGACCCTAGGAGCAGAGGCATGAGTCGGGGGACCATACAGGGTTCCTGAATCCACAATGATACTCACCAGCCAAGGACTCATGATAGGCTGGCGGCCCTGCGGGCTGAGCCAGGTAGGGTGGTGGGTACTGCGTCGGGTAAGGTGCTGCTGGCATTCCTGGCTGGGGGGGCATGGGATGGTAGCCCTGGTATGTTGGTCCAGGATAGCTGGGGGCCACAGGCTGAGGCTGAGGGTAAGGGGTGTGAACCACGGTAGTAGTTGTGGTGTTGGTCACGACAGCTGCAACGAGAATCCTGATTAGTCAAAACCTTATGGCTCCCTAGGTCAGAAGAGGCAAGGCCTACCCCTCCCGCTTAGTCAAAACAGGTTCCTGGTCATCAAACTGGAAGGGGCATGGGTGGACCAGGTGGGTAAGGGCAAGCTTACGGCGGCGTGAGGGGCAGCACATCTTATACAGACAGCAGCAGGAGCAGGTAAAACATATGATGATAGTAGCAATAAACACCACAAAGACGGTCACGCCGATGGCAACGGTCGCTCCGAACCTGCCAAAAAGCCAGTGTAACCACCTTTCACTTCTCCTTTGACCAGCCACCCGCATGTCACCTGTTCCCAGAGAACCCCTTTTGGCAAAAGACTCTTAAGAAACTCCCCAGTTGTTTGGTATGAGTCTGTTACAGCCCCAGATTCCTCATGAATACAACGGGGCTGCTCTTTGTGAATTTATGTAAAGGCACCCCCCCCCAGGCCGGCTCCCTGTACCCACCTACCTATATACCTGGTCTCTCCCTATCAAGCAACCATGTGGTTGTCAGGCATATGCCACAAGCCAGGCAGGATGGGATTCAAGTCAAGACAGGCTGCTATATGCTGAAGACGGGCAGCTCATACAGGCTGTGTGACATTCCAGGCTACCCCGTGGTTAACAAGCATGGCTCCGTCCAGGGAGGCTAGATGGGAAGCCTCTCTGCCCAACCTGGGCACCCACAGAATAGAAGGTCTGCCCTTTGACAGCACACAGCATAGGCTGGAAATTCACCCAACTTGCTGCCAGTAGCAGACGGAGCCCCCAGCTGTCTTCCCACAGTCCCAGGGCCCGGCTGCATTCTAATAAAAGGCAACTGCAACAGGCGCATTCAAAACCTAACGAAGTTAAAACTCCGGGGCATCTGCCCCTCTGAGATCACAAGGAAGGATGCAAGTGCCACCCCATCCTACCATGAGGCTTTCAGCTCATAACCCAGGGGAGCCCCAAAGCCTTAGCAGGGCCTCTTGGCCAAGGGACAGACTCCCCCACGCTTCAGGCTTCCAAAAGGAGCCTTCACCAAGACAAAACCGTGAGACCATAGGTGCCTCTCCAGCAGTCAGAGGCAGGAAAGGACAAAACACATTCACGAGGTCCGTGCCATGCAGTGGAAGGTTCAGTATCTCTTTGCCTCTATAGAATGTGCCCGCTCACCCCATGTTAGCCTCCGCCTTCACTCAAGGGGCTCCTGCAGCCCGGGACTTCCCCTCTCTTCATCAGGGGCTACTCAGTTTCAATCTCCTCCCTTTTCAAAGAAAAGGAAAGCGAATCTTCTCAGTCTTCCCCGTTCCTGACGTCAGCAGCAGGAAGAAGAGACTCACAGGCCCTGTAGCCACCCTCTTAAAGACACAGCATGATCAAACACCATGGCCAGCACCAGGCCACTGAGAAGGGGCTGGAAGGGGAAGCAGAGGTGACACTTTCCCAACCCTGGGTTCCCAGGCCTCTAAATGCAGCCCAGCCCCAGCCTCTAGGCCTACTCTGCTCACCTGACCCACCCTTCAGAAGCCTGCCTAGGCGGGGCAGGACCCCTGGTTCTGGCTGACACATAAGCAGTTGACTGCCATGGTTCCTCCTCTGCTCCCAAGCCAAGACATAACCCTGCCAGGTCTGATCATGTTTCCCAGTGTTGCTTCTAATGCCTGAGGCTCCCCCAGCCCCTGGAACCACAGGAAGCTGTTTCACAGACTCTAGTGACAGTGTGTGTCCTTACCTTTCTGTGGGTATAGAGTAAGTATAGTTAACAATTAAAATCTAGGGTTTGCCTAACCAGAGAGTAAAACTTTTAAAAAGAATAATAATAAATTAAAAAAATTTAAAAGCCAATTCCAAGCTTTAATTAAAAATTTAGCAGGGTATGCTACCACAAGAGTAATGCCAGAAATCAGGAGGCTGTTGAGGCAGGAGGATTAAGAGTTCTGGGCCAGCCTGAGCAACACAGTGACTTCCAGGCAAGCCTGGACTATACTGAGAAACCCTGTCCCCCAAAAACTCAACAAAAAAATTAGATACTCTTTGCAGGACCCACAAAGCCAGATGGGGCCAAGGATTCACTTCTCCCTTTCTGTCTAGCTAGATCACCAAGCACCACTGCCTCAGGTCTTTGCACACCCAGGTCCTCCTGCTTAGAAGGCCCTCTTCCCCACAGTCCTCACTTTTTTGTTTTGTTTTTGGTTTGGTTTTTTTGGCAAGGTTTCTCTGTGTAACCCTGGCTGTCCTGGAACTCACTCTGTAGACCAGGCTGGCCTCGAACTCAGAAATCCACCTGCCTCTGCCTCCCAAGTGCTGGGATTAAAGGTGTGTGCCACAACTGCCCGGCGAGTCCTCACTTCTACTTAGTAATATCTGTTCTTCTCTCAGACCCCAGCTCAAAGCACCAGTTCAAGGCAACACATTTCTTAACCATGAAAACACCAGACTCTCTGGCTAATGCTATGACAGAATTAAAGTCCTTCCCAGCCTTGTCTACGTTTGAGTTCCATGCCAGCCAGAGCTACATATGAGACCCTGTCTCAAAAACAACAACAAAAACCAAAGTTAAGTACACTGGGGGAAGACATATCCTATGCACAGTATGACACTTGGGGCTTCGCTTTTCCAGACCACTGTTCTGACCTGTGACTCAGAGGGTAAGAACCAGAGAGAAAGGTCAATGGTGGGATATGGGAGCAGAGCTGCTGCACACCTCAGGGCCCAGTATCTTTCCTCTGGGGGCTTCTCTGGGGTCCCAAGCCACTGTCAGGCATCAGGGACTAAGCCCCTACCATGAAATCCACTCTGTAGACAACAGTGCCCTCAGCAGAAAAGCCAGCACATAGGTGTCCAGTGGAGTGTCTCTTTAAGAACGTTTCCTAGAGAAAGGTCGTGGACAACCCTGCCCTCAACCGCCTCCTCTGTGCACAATTCTGAGGCTCTGTAGAATAGGAGAAAAAGAAATCCCAGAAACTCGTTCTTCCTCCTAGCAGCCACCCCTCCCCACTACTTCCAGCTGTCTCCACCCATGGCCAAAGCAGCCTTTCCACACACTGTCAGGCCCCCTGAGAGCTCTCCACGGGGCAGTCCACACACATCACACACTTCCGATTCACTCTTTGATGTGCTATACTGAGTGGCTCGTGCGGAGTATGTCACGCCAGTGTGGGGATACCAACCCCACTTCAGTGTGCTCCACTGCTTCAGACCAGCTGCCTCCTTGCCCTCAACCCCAGCCTTCATCTTGGCCCTCCCTGCCACTGTTCCCCAAATGCTCCTGTCCATCCTCTATAAGTTCTTCCCACCGAAACCTCAAGGCAAGGCCCCTGCACCCCAATCCCCACAATGGCTGTTGTCTACCTGGCATCCCCCTGCAGGGCTGGGTCAAGGAAGTCTGTCTGGCTGTCCATTCTCTCCTTTGTTCCTTAATGGCAGGCAGCTGCTGAACACCACCAACCCATCTCCACCCTACCCTCCCAACACCTCTGGCCAGGAAGCCACAGTCTGAACATCACCAACCCAACTCCACCCTTCCCTCCCAATACCTCTGGCCAGGAAGCCACAGTCTGAACATCACCAACCCACCTCCACCCTTCCCTCTCAACAACACCTCTGGTCAGGAAGTCACAGTCATGCCCAATGGCTGCCTGCCATGCTGACCCATGTGTTCTTTTCCTCTGCGACTTGCTCCGTGGCCATGGATGGTAACAAGACGCCAGTGTAGGAAGGTAACATGGGAGCTCACACCTGTAATTCCAGCAATCAGGAAGCAGAGGCAAGAGGACAACAAATTCTGGACCAGCCCAAAGAACAGAATGAGATCCAGGCTAGCCTGAGCTACAGAGCAAAAGCCTGTTTCACAACAAACAACAAAAACACTTGAGACACAGCTCAGTTAATAGTGCTTGCCTAGGTAAGAGCTAAGTTATTCTGGTCTGTTTTCAGTGTGTTGTGTTCTTAGAGTGCTAAGAGTCACAGAAGACCGGGGCACTAGGCCTTTCCCCCCAGGCTGGCAATCATACCAGTCTTGGCCTTTCCTCTATGCCAGGGCCCTGCCTTGCAGAATCATATATTTAAAGCTGTTTTACTTTCTCTAGTCTCTTGAATTTGTTATTATAGAATGAGGGTCTTGTTTCTTACACCTACAACACAGGAGGCCCCAGGCTCAACCTCCAGGACTGTATGAACTTGGTGACTCACACCTGTAATTCAGTCACTGGGGAGGATCAGATGTCAGCTACATACCAAGTTCAAGGCTAGCCTGGGCTACAAAAGACTTTGTCTCAGGAAGGAAGAGAGGGAGAAAAGGAAGAAAGAAAAGCAGAGCAGGAGCCTGGCCAGTAAGTTTAGGGCTACGAGAGAGAGAGTGTGGGCCTCTGTGAGTAAGGGCAGGAAGACTCACAGGTGCAGTCCCCCTTTATGAAGGTATCATCCTGATCCTGAGACAGAGGCACCAGCCAGCACAGTGACCGAGACCCACAAACCTTCACATGGCAACTGAGGAACTTCTGGCCTCTCAGCACCTTGACTCAACATAACCACCACCTCACTCCCATGACTACAGCAGCACCTCACACTGTTTCCCCATTAGCATAGCCATCATTCTGCCACAGACATTGAACACCCCACTCCCACCATCACCTCACAACGCTGCAGCCTCTACCAACTGTCACTTCCTCTGCAGTTACCTCTACCTATCAGGTACCTACCATGCCACCCCATGCCCCAGGTCAATATGGACGTCACCCCTGGACCTTCAACTATCAGCTCTCTCTCTCCATCATACAGAGGAAACCTGGCTCCCAGGAGGGTCAAAGGTGCCAGCGGGTAAACATGGTCACTACTTCACTGGGACACCATCCCGATGATTCTGTGCCTTCTTAGTACACAGAGGCCACACACACAACCCAAGCCCTCCTGAGCCCTTGTCACTTCTGCCAGGAAAACAGACACAGCCCACAGACTTTATTTACCCTGACATAGGGTCGTCACTGTCAATACTGGATCGAAACCTCAGTGCTGAACCTGGATGTTCCGGTGTCTCCTCCGGGTGGCTGGAAAGTCTGCTAATAGAAAAGAGAAAGCCCGTGAGGAACACCCTCAATCCTCACCCGCACCCCACAGCACACGGCCTCGAGGTACACAGGACATTCCAAGAATGGATAATGTACACACTGGGATGCCACACTTCTTAGGCACACTAAAGCCAATCTATAGGACACAGCACATCTGAGGCCAAGAAACAGCAGATTTCAAACTCTGAGATCTGGAAAGTACCTGCTCTGACCACAACAGGATGAGGGTGGAAACCAAGAGTGAGCGCTACGTTAAAAAAAGTTAAAAACAAAAGAAATACAGGGGGGAGAAAAGACAGCACTTCTTCTGAAAACAACAGTCTGAGTTGAAATCTGTCAAATGCCTGTAATTTCAGCTCTGGAGACTGGCAGAAGGACTGCAAGATCTAAGCCAGCCTGGACCCCATGGCAAGATGCTTTCTGAGGAGGGAAGAGAAGGGAGGAAAAGAAGAAGAGAGACAGAGACACCTTATGGGTTACACAGAACAGAATAAAATAAGGTCAAAGTTTACAAAAAAAAAAAAAAAGAGAGAGAGAGAGAGCCTTGGTAATGCACACCTGCAATTCCAGCCCTCAGGAAGTAGAGGCAGGGGAGTCAGGAGTTAGGGAAAGCCTGGGTCGCAGGAGACCCCGTCCCGAATAAAACAGACAATAGTCAGGACATGGCTTAACTAGTTCTTAGAAAGGAATGGATTTCATTACTAGAATTTATCAAGAAGGACAAAAAATAAGCAAGATACAGTTGGATATGGTAGCTCAGAATCCTAGCACCCAGGAGGCCGAGGCAAAGGACTGTCTAGAATTCAAGCTCCTCTTAGGCTACAGAGTATGTCCCTATATGGGTGTGTGTGTGTATATGTGTGTGTGTGTGTATGTGTGTGTGTATGTGTGTGTGTGTGTGTGTGTGTGTGTGTGTGTGTGTGTGTGTGTGTAAAGCTAGGCACAGTAATACATGGCAGCAAACAGAGGCAGGAAAATCAGAATTCAAGGTTATTCTTGGTTACTTAGCAAGTTCAAAGCCAGCTTCAACTAAACTATAGAAGACTCTTGTAGGGGTGGGTCTGATGCTAAGGTCCTGTTCCCCAATTGGTTCTTGATCTGTCAGTAAAGAGGCCATGGGCCAATTGCTGGGCAGAAGGAATAGGTGAGACTTCTGGGTCCCTGGAGAAAAGGAGAGACACAAGGAGATGGAGACAGAGTTCGCCATGCTTCTGATGGAAAAAAGGAGACCAGCCATGTGAGATCTCGAAACGGAGTGGCCACATAGGCTGCTCCTACAGTTAGGTGGTCACATGTTTAGCAGGGACTAGATGTAACCGGGCAACTAAAGTTTAGGGCAGGTGGGAGATGTGGAGATAAGATTATTGATGAGGGCACAACTTTCCAGGTGGGAGATATGTATCACCCAGCAATTGTGTCAAAAGGCAAGTTGAAATTGAACAACTATGTGTCTGTGTCTTTTATCCGTGGATTCAAGGGAAGCTAGGTGGGAGCTGGTAACGAGCCTGTTCCCAGAGTTAAGGTGGGGTACCAAAAGCTACACGCAACAGAGCCTGTTTCAAAAAAACAAAAATAAAACAAAAACCTACAAACAAACAAACAAAAAATAACAGCAATAAAACTAAAGAAAAGCCGGGCATGGTGATACCTGCACTGGGGCCTGGGGATGACTTTGAGTTCAAGGCCATTCTGGACTACATAACAGTGCATGTTGTGCCTGCAGAGGTCACAAGGGGCACTGGATCCCATAGGACTGGAGCTACAGACAGTTGAGCTGCCAGGTAAGTGCTGGGAACTGAACTGACTCGAAGTCCTCTGGAAGAAGGGTCAGTGCTAACAACTGAGCCATTCCTCCAGCCCCACTTTCTTTCTTAAAAGCAAAGCAAATAAAAATTTATTTTAAAAAACTCTCAAGAGTGGGAAGGGTTCGAAGAAAGGAATATCCCAGACCCTATTTTTTGGTTTGAGGTAGGGTCTCCCTGTTATGTAGTTTTGGCTGTCCTGGAACTTTCTATATAGACCCAAGTTAGCCTTGAACTCATGAGATCCAACTGCCTTTACATCCTCCTGTGTACTGGGATTAAAGGTGTGCACTACCATGCTTGACCCCAGACCCTATCTTAAAAAAAAAAAAAAAATCCAGTGCAAAGTCTTCAGAGAGCAGGGAATAAATGGAGCCGGGGCCCAGTGTGGCTAAGAAGAGATGGTGGAGATAAGCCTGCTACCCAAGTCCTCCTAGTGGCCTTCCTAGTTTCATGGCCGGTCATCTGGGAAGGTGGGCATCATTTCTGGAAGCTTTGGGAGGCCACGGTGGAAATATTAGATCCATAGCCCTCAAAATAAGGAGACCATGATGATTCTATACACTTGGACAGGACCTGAGACATCGTGTCTCACAAGGAAGGGAGAAAAGAATAGAATTCCCTTCTAACCATGAGTCTGCGTACTCAAGCTAACATCCTCTTGGAAATAACATGAATATGAATAGAAATAACAGTGGTATGAATAGAAAACAAGAGTAGTTGACAATAAAAACATCCCCCAGGGTGGGCATAGTGGCACATTAATCCCCATCGGGAGGCAGAGGCAGGAGGATCTCTATGAGTTTAACGATGACCTGGTCTATTATTTGGGTTCTTTTTGCTTTTTTCTGCTGGTCCCTGGCCCTCAAATAGGTGGACTAACTCTGTGATACAACAGATAAATAATTTGGTAGCAAAACCTACTCAGATACATTATCATAAGTTAGCTATGGAGGACCACGAGACTCAAGATGAGGTTGTTACTTTATACAGGGTGTTTCCAAAACCCATCTCCACCCTACCTAAAAGGGGGGACTTCTGCCCCTAGACCAAGCAGAGAGGGGCCACCCAGAACCCCCTCTGACAGGCGATCTGAATTCTTGCTTAGGCTGCGAGGCTAAGCACTGCAAGGGAATATCAATAAAAGATAAAAATATCTATCTGGGTTCCCTGAGGGACAAGCCTGACTGCATAGGGGTTGATGTCAAAAGTATCCCCTCTCCAGGAAAAAGACATCGGGACGGGTATGGCCCTCATGCCTCACTGGACAACGACAGGGGGACTGGAGCCATTACAAGGTCCCCTTCAAATACTGGAGGTCAGGCCTCTATCCCCGCCTTCACAAGTTTAGAATTGCCACAGCCCTTCTATACTTAAAGAAGGGAGGAAATGTCAGGGGCAGCCCTGCTTATACACTGAAGGCCTAAAATCAGCCATAGGCCTAAAATCAGCAATAGGCCTGTCATACATGTATACTAACACCAAGTCTTGAGTCTCAGTGGAAAAACATTGAAACCAATGGCTATAAGCTAATGTCAACAGGCAGCTTTTGTGGAAATTTATAAGCCTGAGTAGTCATAGACCTTGTAAATAGGTAGCCTTGGCAGACAATACCAACTTAAATAAGGACAAGTGAGTCATAGGCAGAGTCATAGTGACCTGTCCCCCTGAACCTTCACCTAACCGATACCCAGTTCTGAAGATATCTGTATTCCCCCTGAACACCCACACTCCAGTGTCATTCCCTTCCCTACATCCTGCCTTTCTGTGTTCATAACCCCTGTGTGAATGAATTACGATTTGAGAAAAAATAAAAAATAAAAAATAAATAGAACAATCGAGGCTAGAAAAAAAAAAAAAAGATAACCTGGTCTACCTAGTGAGCTCCCAGATGGACAGAGTTATAAAAACCCTGCCTCAAAAAGCAAAATAAAACAAATAATGCCCACAAGGTCTGAACATGAGATTAGCAGGCACTGTT
This sequence comes from Grammomys surdaster, assembly GCF_004785775.1. Classification (NCBI taxonomy): domain Eukaryota; kingdom Metazoa; phylum Chordata; class Mammalia; order Rodentia; family Muridae; genus Grammomys; species Grammomys surdaster. Next base: position 7,270,832 of record NW_021620939.1, on the reverse strand, counting down.
GAAAGAACACACAGGCCAGTGAGAGAACTCTTGCCCCTAAGCCTCACTTGAGTTCGTAACCTGGGTGGAGACTCAGTATCACAATGCAGGGAGAGTGCTGGCTCCTGACAGTTGTCCTTTGATGTTGACATGGGCACCAGGCATCTGTGTGCCCGTGCACATAAAAATAATGTAATTCTAAAATTGGTGTTTAAAGAATAAGCACAGTACTGACCGAAGCCATGGTTGGACCAATGACATGACTCAGAGTGTAGAGATCCTTGCTGACAAACCTGAGGACCTGTGTTTGATCTCAGAGTCTACATGGTGAGAGAAAACTAACTTGTGAAAGTCAACATCGGCCATTCACATGGAAGGCACAACATACATGCACACACATCCACACTAAACATGATAAAAAAGTAAACAATGAGGTTACCAGGAAGAACTTAGACACTAAAGACAGAGTAACTCTGAGAACTTGAAGTTCCCTAGAAATACACTGAAGAAATTTCTAAGCAAATGTGGGAATACTGTGACTTCTCTGGTTGTACATGGGGAATTCGAGAGAGAGCAGAATCAAAGGGAAGAAATCAAAACTTCAAGATTTGGAAACGGGAGGCAGGGAGTGGAGGTTTGATCTCCAGCACAAAAGTAAACAAAACACAAACAACGCCCCCTTCCCCCCAAAAAAAGCAAAACCTGGAAGATATGGAGAATTCTCAGCCTATTTATACTGCAGGCAATGAGACTGCAGTCCAAAAGCCAGCTGACATGGAGATTAGAACAGGTGTACACCAGGTTAGCCCAGCAGAAATGCTTCCAGTTGGAATTGAAGGAGGCAGAGACAGGATCTGAAAGGATGCTACAGGACTCAGCTCCCACGGGACCCAACCACAGTGCTATGCCATTGTGTACCACTAACCAAGACAAAGGAAGGACCTCCAGGACAGTCTAGGTCCTTGGAAGCTGCATGGTCATCCTTCACAGCTTGGACAGCACCAGTAAGAAGGTGTGATGCTCGGGCTTGTTGCTGCAAATTTGTTTCTGCCTTGCTTTTTCAAATTAGAGATCATTCTGAAGCCTTATCGCCTCCTGGTGGCCCAGGTATGTCAGTGCACATCTTCAATCCCAACACTTGGGAGGCAGAGGCAGGCAGATCTCTGTGAGTTTGAGGTCATTCTGGTCTACATAGAGAGTTCCAGGACAGCCAGGACTACATAGCGAGACACTGCATAAAAAAAATCAAAATAGCCGGGAGGTGGTGGCACACACCTTTAATTCCAGCACTTGGGAGGCAGAGGCAGGCGGATTTCTGAGTTGAGTTATGAGGCCAGCCTGGTCTACAGAGTGAGTTCCAGGACAGCCAGGACTACACAGAGAAACCCTGTCTCAAAAAAAAAAAAATCAAAATAAATAAGTGCAGGAACTGGAGAAATGGCTCAGTGGTGAAGAGCACTTTGCTGTTCTTATACAAACCTAGCTTTGGTTCCCAGGCCCCACATGGTGGCTCACAACAATTTAACTCCAGTTCCAAGGGACCTGATGCCCTCTTCTGGCCATTTTGATCATAGTATGTATATGGAACACATACATACATGCAGGCAAATACATACATGGGCTAAAACACCCATGCACACAAAATAAAAATAAATAAATCTTTAAAGCCAAAGACTTATTTATTTATTTATTTATTATGTATACAGTGGTCTACCTGGATGTATGTCTGCAGGTCAGAAGAGGTCATCGGACCCCGTTACAGATGGTTGTGAACCACCATGTGGTTGCTGGGAATTGAACTCAGTGCTGGAAGAGCAGTCAGTGCTCTTAACTCCTGAGCCATCCCTCCATCCCCAATAAATAAAACTTAAATAAATAAAACGGACAGTACCTATGGCCTCCAGTCTCTACATAGACTTGAGCCATGTGTGTACTCGTGCTCGCTCCCCCGACACACACTCTGTCTGTCTGTCTGTCTGTCTATCTATCTATCTATCTATCTATCTATCTATCTATCTATCTAAAGGAGTTTGCCTTGCTAAGTCTGGGGCTTTCTTGGTAGGAACTCTACTGAACTTCATCCCAGGTGACCTATTACATCTAAATGGAATGAGAACGGTTTGTTTGTTTGTTTGTTTTTGGCTTTGGGTTTGTTTTTTTTGTTTTTTGTTTTTGGTTTTTCGAGACAGGGTTTCTCTGTGTAGTTCTGGCTGTCCTGGAACTCACTCTGTAGACCAGGCTGGCCTCAAACTCAGAAATCCACCTGCCTCTGCCTTCCAAGTGCTGGGATTAAAGGTATGCGCCACCACCGCCCAGAAAGAATCTGGTTTTTAAAAATTACTTAAAGTTGGGTATAATGTATGCACTCATAGTTCCAACTATTTAGTAATCAGAGATAGGAAGGTTATTTGAGACCAACCTGGGCAACCCAGCAACATCCTGTATCAAAAAAAGTAAAAAGAGAGTTGGAAAGACGGCTCAGTGGTTAAGAGCACCAGCTGCTCTTCCAGAGGTCCAGAGGACCTAGGTTCCAATCCCAGCATCCATGTGGCAGATCACAAATATCTATAACTCCAATTCCAGGGGATTCTGGCTCTTGAGGGCACTGCTGGTATCCAATGCATAGAAATACACGCAGGTAAAACACCCATATACATAATATAAAAATAGGTAATTTCTTAAATGTCAAAAGGGACAGCTAAATTGGTAGAATACCTGCCTACCATGCACAAGGCCATGGGTTTAATCCTCAACCCTGCATAAAACCAGACGTAGTGGTACACACCTGCAATCCCAGCACTTGGGAGGTGGAGGCAAAGGAATCTGAGGTCCTTGTATGTATACTATGTTCAAAACTAGCTTGGGCTATACGAGACCCTGTCTTAAAATAAGGTTTTAAGCTGGGCAGTGGTGGCGCTCACCTTTAATCCCAGCACTTAGTAGGCAGAGACAGGCAGATCTCTGAGTTTGAAGCTAGCCTAGTCTACAGAGCAAGTCCAGAACAGCCATAGCTACACGGAAACTGGTCTTGAAAGAACAAAAATATAATAATAATAACTATAATAAGAAGGGTTTTTAAGTAATAAAAATTAACATAATGAAAAATTTAAATACAGTATCTATAAGCCAAGCACAGTGATGCAAACCTTTAATCCCAGCACTTAACAAACAGAGGCAGGCAGATCACTGTGAATTTGAGGCCAGCCAGAGCTATAGTTAGACCTTCTCTAGGTGTGTATGGGGTTGGGGGTGGGGGGAAAGACATCTGTAAAATATAAGGACAACCAACAATTATTCTTAGTGATGATGCAGCATCACTGGGACCTGGCAGTTCCATGCATATCAAGAACTTCTTACAGACTCATGCAAAGCAGGAGGAAGGGGTACCAAGACGCCCACTGCTGCAGCTCTGTGGTAACAGCTTTGGACAGAGAATGACAAAGCTCACACAGCTGCCTTACAAATGCTGCGTCGAGGTCAAACAGTAAGGGCATTCGTTGGAACACCCCCAAAAATGTACCCATAGAACAATACAGACTTTTAAAGGATGCAAACAAAAATGTAAACCTTGAACACAGTAGACTGGGGTGCCCATGGGATGGAAGGGAACAGCCTGGCCATGAGAGACTGAAGCAGATGCAGACGGTGTGGTCTTGAGCCTTTGAGGATGGGGGTGGTTGGGGGGACAGTGGAGTAGCTCTAGGTAGGAAGTCTTGTCTAGAATAGGAGCCCTCAAACACTCTGGCTCAATGCACAGCCCACTATCTTATGAGACCAGAGGGGCCAGGCACTCTCCAGGGAATAGACCAAGGTTGCTCCCCTTCCCCCTCCCCTCCACACACCTACCTGGACTCTGGCTCAGGACACATTTCCTCATTCCACTGGATTTTCTTCAGCATGTCAGAGCAGCAGTATTGGTTGGAACAGGAACCACAACAGAAATCAGGACAGGACTCTGGGATCAAATTGTCTTCACCGAAGGGCCTGCATAGCTCACCATAGGCTGAAGCACAGAGACAAGTTTGTTCTCCTCTATCCCATAGGCCAGATCTCAATCATATCCCAGATGATGGCAGGGATTTCCCCCTGTCCAGCCACCAGGCACAAGCATGCTTTAGGCCACCTCAGTGGCCCACGCTCCTACCAAGCCTTTGCCCTATCCTCTGGGCCACAGGAAGGTACCCTGCGTCCCTTGGCAGTCTGTCGGTTTCCTGGCAGAAGACTGACTAAGTGTAGATCTGACTGTGCTACTTGCTGCTCTCAGAACCTCCTACTTTTACATCAAGACCCCAAGGCAGGGTGTCCATTACCAAGGCCCTCAGCGATTACCCTTTCTGCCTCACCTCTCTTGCCTGTCCCTCACCTGAGACGCCACTCTTCCTTCAAGGACCTAGTCCCGGCCACCTCCCAGAAGCTGCCAAGCCTAGAAGGTGTACCGCTGAACACACACCTGAGCAACTGTAGGCACAGGACTATTCAATAGTTAATCCTCGTTCCCTCCAGAGCAGCCTCACCTGTCGGGCACACACGCCTGAACCTCAGCCCCTACCAACGGGCTGAATCCTAACCAATTCACAGTGACACTCAACACATGAGACTCCATAAAGCACTTATCACTAGGCTAGGCGTGTGCTGGGCATCAGAAAATGTGACACTGTATGAGACCCTTGCATGTAGGCTCTCAGTCCAAGAGCAAGCAAGCAAATCCCAATAAGCAAGGTCACGTTGAGAAGGGCACAGGTACCAACAAGCTTCACCACACTCTGGGAAGGTGCCACACACCATGTCCCTGTGTCCTTAGGCTACATTAGCAAACCTGAAGCTTACACACAGAACCCTCCCATGAAAACCCTCATCAAGGCTAATCGGACTACATCTGTGGACAGTTCCTTAAGTATGAGCCTGGAAGCAGTCCTGAGCCAGCACATAAGCCCTGGTCAGAAGGCATAGCATGCGCCTTGGGAATGCCAGAATGAGGCCCAGGGGAAGAGGCACTGTATGACAGACTGAGAAAAGTTAACTTGGAGGTAAAGAGGACTATGTTTTTGTTGTTTTTGGCAGAACCTTGCTCTGGGCAAAACCATGAAATGGGTCTATCTGACCACTGCAGGCCCTGTTCAGCCAGCTCACCATCTGAAAGTGAGCCAGGCTGCGATTCTGAGGCAGAACAGCCCACCCCAGCGAGACTTCTTGCTTTCTTTTTAGGGCAGGGTCTCACTATGTAGCCCTAGTATGCATGCCTGGAAACTCACAACCTAGACCAGACTGACCTCAGACTCACAGGGATCTTCCTGCCTTTGGAGTGTTGAGATTAGAGACAAGTGACATCTTCCAATGCCCACACCAGTGGGTCTTTCAGGCTGAGACCCTCCAGACACAGAACAAAACTCTCTAGTCTGGAGGCCATTCTCCCAGAACTACACTCCCAGGCTGACTCCCTTCTCATCTCCAAATTCATGTCAGCCCTCAGGAAACAGCCCTTTTCCTCCAGGAAGCCACCCATCACAACAGTCAGCTTCCCAATGGCCAGCCAGGGGACTGTTCCACTATACACCCAAACAGGCCCCCAGCCCGCCCTTCCAAGCTCAAGTGAGTCATCCCTCTAGGATGAAAAGGGAAAGAGGTGTCTCCTCCCCAAGCCAGCCTTAGGGCCCAGCTTCTCCAGGAACTCAGGGCTGTAGAGGCAGTAGATGCCGGGCTCCCAGCCAGGAAACAAGCTGAGAGGCATAACCTTTGCTGAAGGGGCCAGGCTGCCTTGCTCCAGCCCCTGGAACAGGTAGGGCCTACACACCATGAAGACCACAACAAAGGTGGGCAGTATCAGTCAGTTCAGGAGGGGAAGAGGTAACAAGATGGGTGGTGAGGTTCGCAGAGGCTCCTTGGTTACCAGGGGGTCAAGTGGAAGCACTCCAAGACTGGTACTGTCTGGCTCACTCCAGAGACAGCTAGGGGAAGTGTCTGACCCGACCCGGTCCCTGGGGAGCACACACCGCCCCCTCCTCCCAGGCTCACCACCCGGAGGCGGCAGCAGCAACAGCAGCAGCAATTGGGTCCACGGAGAGGGCGCCGGCGCAGCCATGGCGGGACAGACCGACAGACGAACAGACGGACCAAGCCAAGGACCACGGTGCAGCCACAACCTCCGCGACCAGCGCGGCCCTAGCCTCCTTGCCCCGCCCCGGCCGGTTTCCGGAACCCCCGCCCGAGATGGGAGGAGATGGGAGGGAGGGGGAAGAGGTGGGAGGGAAGGGAAGCCACCCCTCCCAGTCTGGCCCTGGGAGTCTCTCCCGCACCGTCCGCGACAATTTGAGACAGGTTTCCCAGATGCAGGAGGAGGGGCTGGTGCACCCAAGTTGCTCTCTGCTCACGGGATACTTTTGCGGGGAGACCCCCTTGTGGCTGACTTAGGTGCTAGGAAAGGATCTCTGTGGCAACGTTATCCTAACACTTGAGCACCAGCTGTGTACAGTTGGTCCGCGCCTCCAACTTTGCCCTCAGGGAAGCTGCGATTTTCTTGCTGGCTCATTAGATCCTCACACAGATTCACCAGAGGAGGACCATGTGGAGCAAAGCAGGGAATGGTGTTCAACAAATTCAAGTTCCTTTTAGCAGATTTCCAGGACCTCAGTCTGAGGAATGTCATCCGCAGTGACCAAGACCACCTCCAGGCAGCTCCTCACCCTAACTCAGGGGCACCTCCAGGTTGCTGCTCACCCTAACTCAGGGGATAGATCCAGAGGTAAGAACTAACAGCTCCCAGAGTACACACAGGCCACCTCCTAACAACTCTAATAGGCTGCCCCTTCCCCTCAATGTAGGGCAAAGTTCCTAACAAGGCCAGGAAATGGAGGTATGGCGTTCTTATACTGCTCAGCACCTGGCACAGATAATATTTTCTTCTCACGACTGATCCCATGACATGTCTGCTGGGGACCACTTGAGTCAGTATGTGCTCTGCGCTGTACCTTTATACACTCCTCATCTGAGACATTGCTGTAGACAAAGATCAAGCCCTAAGGAGATGGTCCGGAAGGCCTCCAGCAGTTACTCAGCCTGTAGGATTATAGGGAGCCAGGAAGGAAAGCGAAACAACTGGTTCCTTCTGGTCAAGAGGATGAAATCTCTAAACTATCATATGTTAATCTAGTGCCCAGGCCAAAGGATTACCCTGTCTGCAAGACAGGGCCACTCCTAGGAAGACATGCTCACTTTAAGCTGGGCTATGGAATAATGATCCCTTTAATGAGATACTGTATTTTTCCTTCCCAGAATTCCTGGCCCCCAAGCACAGTTCCTACAAGGTGCCATGAGGTTCTGTTGAATCTGCTTTTCTCTTTTTCCCTTTTCTGACTTTTGAATGCTTGTCAGAACATAAATTTGCTTTTTGCTAATACTTTGGGCTTCCTCTAAAGCTCTACTCTGCCCTCCTTGCTGGTTTAACACAAAGAGAATGACATTTTTTTCCTTTTCTTCCTCCTTTTTCAGACACAGAAGGAGTTTTTGTTTTGTCTTTGACAAGGGTCTCACTACATAGATCTGGCTTCTACCTCCCTGAAAGGTGTGTGCCACTATACCCAGCCAGGCTTTGCTTTTAAACTATAATACAGTTGTCCTCTTTGCTAGACTTTCCAACTTTTCCTGCCTTTTAAATCCTATATTGGCGAAGAACACAGCCCATTCTTGTATGCCTGGATAGCATCACCAGCTCAGTTAGGGTGACTGTCCAGGGGCTCAGCACAGTAAAGCACTAGTTGCTCTTGTGGAGAGGCTGAGTCGGTTCCCAGCACCCATGTGATGGCTCACAACCATCTGTAGCTCCATTGCCAGAGGGTCCCATGCCCTCTTCTGACCTCTGTGGTCACCTGGCACACACATGGAGTACACACATACATGAGTGGAGGCAAGCAGTCATACACAGAAATACAAAAAAATTTCTGTGCAGGGACCTGGCAAGCCAGAATGAAAGGACAACATAAACCCCATTTGTCCCCATTTAAGGACCCCATCTGTCTCCATTTAAGGACCAGGCCTTTTTTTAAAAAAAGGCCTTAAGTCACCAGCTACAGGAACAGACCATAAATCCCAGAAACTAGGCCATAAGACACCAGCTCCAGGGCAGACCATAAAATCTAGAAACAAGATCATAAAAACCCCTCCCAATGAACAGCCTGGGAGTAATCACAAAAATGGGGAAATATCTCAGAATGGGCCATCTGTGCTGGGCAGCCCTATCTCATCCTATGGTTAAACATTCATGACATAGGAATGCAGACCACTGACCACCTGTGACCTCCTAACACCCACCGATAAAATTCTAGATTACCGAATCCCTCTAGAGAGTTGCCCCATTCCCTATAAGAAGGCCTGCGTGCCTTTGTCTGGGGGGTCACCATTTCAAAGAAGGATTGACTCCCACATGCTGGTTGCTTCTGCAAAATAAAAGCTCTTTCTCTTTGCTTACTATCTGAGTCTGAGGTCTTCCTTCAGCAAATTTCAGACCCTTACAAGCACAGCAGTGATGCTCAGGAGGCCTGACAGGATGGAGGTGGCTGGGTGTGGGTGTAGCCCAGGACTGGGCTGGGAGGGGCAAGTGCTAGTATAGCTAGCCCAAGGGACCTCGTTTTTTCTCAGCCAGTACCTGGGCTCCTTTCATCTGTTTTGGATGTTGGTCATCAGAGACTTCTTCTTCAGCATCCATTGCAGCTAGAGCAAGGGCTTTTACTGCAGGCCCAGCAGGTGATCTGTACCCTCAGACGCATCAGTGTTGCTAGCAGGGTTGGCTAGCTAGCCAGATACCAGTAGGCATGGAGGTCATCAGGACTAGAGCCCTCTTCATTGGACCCCACCTCCTTTGTCCCGAATAACACTAATTTTGAGGAAAGAGGAAATATTATATTTGCTCCTCCTTGGAATTTGAATCCCAGTGGTTAATCCCTGTGCTACAAATTGTTCTGTTGACAAGACCCTTTGATGAAAACAGCAAGAAGTTCCCTTGGCCAGCCCTCCCAGGATAAGGAGAAAATCCTGTTTTCACAAGCTCATGGGGACTGCTAAAGACAGACACCAGACATCTGACACCATATTCTAAGGCCCAGTGGGTGAAGACACTTACAGCCAGCCTCAGCCTGACCGACCACCTGCTCCTTCCCCAGGACCCACATGGTGGAGGCAAGAAGCAGCATCAGCAAGTGGTCTACATGAACACCATGACACCTGTGGCCCCCTGCACCCCATAAATGCAAAAAGGAAAACTGTTAAAGATGGGAGAGATACCTGTCCACTAGATGAGTTACTTCTGTGCCTCAGCCCTCCCCTTGACACCAATGTTGAAGGTACTCGAGGGACCCCTTTCTAGCTTCTCAGAAGTTGCTCTTTCCTCTGTCCCCCCTTTCAGATTCCAGCGAACATCCTAAGCCTGCCCGCCCAGACATCTGACATTCTCACCCTTTCTCTGAGGACACCCCATGTGCCCAACCATGCACTGCTCCAGCACTGCCCTCACTACGCCTGCCTGCTTTCTTGACATCTAACTCAAAAGAGCATGGCTTTCTGCCTCCTCTTGCCCATCTCCCTCCTCCTGGAAGCTGCTGAAATTCCTCTACATAAACTCAAAAGTAAAAAATAAGAAATCTGCTTACCTTCTCAGTCTTTTTATTTATTTATTTATTTATTTTTTGGTTTGGTTTTTCGAGACAGGGTTTCTCTGTGTAGCCCTGGCTGTCCTGGACTCACTCTGTAGACCAGGCTGACCTCGAACTCAGAGATCTGCTTGCCTCTGCCTCCCAAGTGCTGGGATTAAAGGCGTGTGCCGCCACCACCACACAGCCAATTATTTTATTTTTAATTATGTACACAGTGTGTACGCCTCCTGTAGGGGTGAGCTACATTTACAGGCATCATGACACATCATGGGTGCTGGGAACTGAACTCAGGTCCTCTGCACGAAAAGTATGTGCTCTCCATCGCTGAACCATCTCTCCAGTCCCTCAATTATTTTCAAGTGGTAACAGCTCTGGCTGCAACTCACAGACTTTAATGAGATACCGGACAGTCCCGTGGAGCCTGACGATAGTCTAGGTGGGGGCAACTACTGTAGCGATTTTTGTTTGTTTGCGATGTCCAGTTTCAATCCCAGACCTCATGCTAGGCAAGTACTTCATTTTGCAAGGCAGAGCCAAGGTGGACTGGAATTTTGGAGGCGAGCATGTAAGAAAGGCAGTGAGTACCAAGGGGTGGCCATTTCCTGTGTTCAAAGGGACATCTAGGTGTGAAAGTTGGGGGATGGGGATTAGGAGTCGGCAGTTTAGCTGAAGTTTAGTGTAAGGTAAACTTGAGGTGGACCATGTATATGTAAACAAAGAAGGAATGAAATCTCACAAGAGCCCTTAGCACTCCACCTTTAGATGAAAGACTCAGAAAACCAGGCTTGGTTAAGAGATCCTGGGCTGGAGAGAGATAGCTTAGTGGGTTAAGAGCCCTAGCTGCTCTTCCAGAGGACCTGGGTTCAATTCCCAGCACCCAAATGACAGCTCACAACCAACTGTAACTCTAATTCCAGAGAATCCAATGCCTTCTCCTAGCCTCTGTGGGCACTGGGCATGCACATGGTGAATAGACATACGGGCAGCCAAATGCCCATACATAAAATAAAAGTAATTAAACTTTAAAAATTGAGGGCCAGCAATTGAGACAGATAAGATTGTGGAGTTTGAATAAGAATGGCCCCAGAGGCTCATATAATTGAATGCTTTGTCATGAAGGAGTGGCTCTACAAGAGAGATCAGGAGGTGTGGCTTTGTTGAAGGAAGTGTGTTACTAAGAGTGTGGTTTTGGGTTTCAAAAAGCCTATTCCAAGCCCAGAGTCTTTCTCTTCCTCCTGCCTGTGGATCCAGATGTAGAACTCTTGGTTATGTCTCCAGCACTGTGTCTGCCTGTGTCCCACCATGTTCCTGTCATGATGAGAACGGACTAAACCTCTGAAACTAAGCAAGCTCCAGCTAAATGAGGCATGGTATCTCTTCACAGCAATAGAATACTAAGAAAGAGATTCTCCTGCCTCTGCCTCCAGAATGCTGAGATTGTAGATGTGTGCCACCACACCTGGCTGTGTTCTTCAAGGGCCAACTGGGCAGAAGCTGACTGAAGGATTCCAACACATACACCTATGAGAAGCCTACAATATCACATGACAACAGAGTTGGTAGAGACCACTCAAGTGTGCACACACACACACACACACACAGAACTAGTTATAAAATACCACCTCAGATTACTGGGTTGTTTTTTTTTTAAAAAAGTATTTATTGCAAAGAATGCTGGACACAGTGCGATGCACAACTGAAAACCAGTATCATACATTCTAGGGAAAGCAGGAAATGTCGGCAGTTCTTCCCATGAACCATCTCAGCTAAAACCTGGTGGCCAGCCTGGCTTGCAGAAGCCACTTCAGGTGCTAGAGGGAGGGGCTGTTCAGGCACAACGCCTCCTCCACTGATATCCCTCCGCCCTCAACCCTAGACTCTTAACACCTCTGGGTCCAGCAATTCTGGCCTTCCCGGGGCACAGAGAAAAAAGGCTTTGGTGGTCTTTGCCTCAAGCTGCATCCAGGCATTATTCACAGCTGCCAACCGCAGGGATCTGCTATGGCTAACACCTGTCCAGATAATATGACAAACATCACTCAGACTCTGAGAGACAAGGGAGCAGAAGCTGCAGGGCCTGTGTCCCGAAGGCAGTGGTGTGGTCCTCCAGCTCCAAGCTAGGGCTTGTAGGTCTGATGAAATGAGCCCAGGAGTCCCTCCCCAAGCCCACACAGACAACAGTTTGGAATAATGGCACTGACTTCTCAGGGGCAGATGGATGGCATCTGCAAGTTACACAGCCCAGGGCTGGCAGGGCTGGCAGGGCTGGCAGGGCTGAGAAAGGTGGACTATTCTGCCAGATTTGGGCTTGGAAAGGTTCTTGGGTGCAGGGCCTGGCTTCCCCATGGCTGCTCTGTGGATACTAGAGCAACCAGTTACTGATATAGAAAGTATCTTACCCTGTTCCACAGCCTGCCTGTCGCCCTGTTGGTCAGCTGACACATGGAGCCTGAATCTGCTCCGTGGACCCACCAGGACTCAGGGCAGGAGAGGCACCAGGCTTCATAAGGCTGTTTGCACTAGGGTTTAATTTGTATTTGAATCAAAACTAGGGTGGGGTCAGGGACTCCTCCCATGGCCAGGGCTGCCTCTGTGCTTTGTTGTCTCCTTCCTCAGACCTACAGGTGGAGGTCAACGAACAGAAGGACAGTTTGGCAGGACCACCAGTTCTGAGCCATTTATGACAAAGGCATGTCCCTGTTTCCAGTGTACAGTTCTGTGTGGACAGTGACAGCGACAGCCAGGTAGGGGAGACCAGTTTCCATAAGCACTTTGGTGTGTGCACCAAGAAGGTACTTCATAAAGCTGCCCTGCCTTCAGAGGATCCCCTGTGAGAGAATTTAGGACAAGGCACCTGGCCGCAGCTCTTCCATGTTCCAGTGGAAAACTTGGTAGACATTAGGAACCAGCGCCACAAATGATGCTCTCTTCACTCACTCTTGTGAGCACCCACAGATGCAGACAGATGTGGGCAGAAGCTCCCCTGCTCCATCTTCTGCTCCAGGTGAGGAAGAAAAAGGCTTTCCACTTTGCCTGGGGCAGCGTCCACTTAAGGCCCCATGAAGATCTAACCTCTGGCTCCAAGAGCAGCTACGGAGAGGGCAGTAGGGCTCTTCCAAGGCTGCCTGGCCCACTTCAGGCAGCTGGGCCACAGTAGGGATGTCCTAGTGACACTTGTTGTCTCAGTGTCTTATTTAAGGTTGCAAACGTCATGAAGCAGCCAGCCTGGTGAGTGAACTGCTTGAGAGCTGTAGCAGAGGGGCAAGCAGCAGAGCACATAGCCCCGGGATTCTCAGCAGCAGGTCAGCAGCCATACCCAACCTGTCACTGGTTGTCAACAGGGAGGTGAGTGGGCCAGGCTGAGGGTTCTGAGTGTTGCTAGCCACCCATGGCTTCAGGAGTGTACCATCAGTACAGTAAACACGAGGTGGCCTGGAGTGACCCCTCCACAGAGGTCAGGGCCTGCCATGGATCATTGGTGAGCAGGGACTGTGACAAGGGCTTCTTCTGAAGGCCTGGATATGTCTACATTCTGCACAACAATAAAGACAAAGAATGTTCATCCTGCACAGGGATAGACGGGGCACCACCTCACTTCTGCTGCCCTGATCACTATGGCAACACAGACACACGGACTTACCTCAGTAGCTACAGCTGAAAGCCCCTAACCTGCCCTAAGCATCAAATACCACTTGATGGGTGCTCAGACTTCAGAACAAGTGTGTGGTGAGGGTACTCCCCACTCCCTGCTCCACTGCAAGCAGCTCGAGTGCTACCCAAAGCAAGCCCACTCAACCTCCCACCAGAGGACAGGCCCACTGGGGAAGGAGAGAAGGCAGGGAGGGGGCTTAGTCTCTGAGTGCACCTCCTTCCTGGCTCTAACAGCCTATAGACATCTGCTAGGCTGGAATATGGTTTATCTCCCCAGGACTGAAACACGGGGCCCCATGATACCCCTGAAGTTCTCACTGTGAATGACCCTCCAAGAGCTATAAAGCCCAGTTCCAGCTTTGGCCTGCTAAGCTTTGGGTATCTCAGGTCTGAGAAACGGGGGTTTGAGACTTCCCTCAGCCCCATGGGCCTGTCCCTTGATCCCTCCGTGGCTTCCCTTAACTCCAACACCTGTAGGAATGTGTCAGGAGTTATAGCCCTGTGCAGTATGACAGAGCCAGACCTTCAGGGACAGAGACATGCTCCTCTTGGCCTACACTGAGCTCACAGACCAGCCCTAGGAACTGAAGGAGTGGGCAGAATCCTTACTTTGAGGCAGGGTTGGTTTGTTATTGGTTTGTTTTTTTGAGAGGAGTCTCATTGTAGTCCATGTAGCCTCAAACTCACTATGTAACTGAGGACGACCTTAACTTCAGATAAGGTCCTCCTGCCTCCATGGAATTACAGGCAGGTGTCACTAAACTCTGCTGTGGACCGAATCCACAGCTTTGCATATGATAGGCAAGCGTCCTGCCAGGTCAGCCATGGCCAGGCTCATGGTCCTTTGTAAAGTTCAAAGGTGCCCCGTTTATAAAGGTGTTCATGAAGCCTGGACTGACTGACAAGGGAGTTGAGAATCACCACCTGCCATGGGTGGGTAGCTGGCCTCTCCCTCCCCTGGGACCAGCTCTGGTCCAGATCCATGGCAGGGCTGCCTAGGAGCTGTGAGGCCTCGAGAACAGGGAGCCAAACACACCTGGCTCCGGTTGCTTCCTGCTGGTGGCCCAGCTCTAGGCACCTCCCCAGGGCCAACCTCGGGAAGAACCTAACCAAGCCACAGCCCCACCCTGGCTGGCCACAGGAGACAGGCCCAAACAGAAAACAGCCCCCACCCTAACCTGCCCCTGACCCAACTAGGACACCCCAGGGAATGTGCCCACCACCCCGGCAGGGAGCCCAGTGCTACCTGAGGTCTTTCTCGGTGCGTGTTCACAGCTGCCACGTTCAGGAATATGGACTCCATTTTACAACCTGCCAAAGGAAGAGGCCAGTGCAGTCCCCACACACGCAGTCAGAGCCACAGCAAACCTACTCTAGGGAGGAGACTGGAACACACAGAGCTCAGCTCTATCCTCCTCCTTCCCAGACAGCACCAGGGACCACCAGGAAGCACAGAAGTCTTGTCAGACTCCTGCGTATCCATGTGACTGCCCATGTGTGGCACATGGGGGACACGGGCTGCTTACACAGACTAGGGGTGGTTGGGGCAGCAACAGGTCAATGATCAACATGGGATCCCTTACTCTTGGTGCCCCCTAAACCAGTGACATCATCTATTCTGCCAAAAACAGTCCAGTCAGCCTGAGAGGAGGGAGGGACAACCCAGCTCTCCTGAAGTTTGTTCTCCTCAGGCGTGACCCAGGAGAGCAGGCTGTGTCCTGAGCATCTACAGTTAGAAGCATGGAGGAATGTAAATGTCCCCCATCCAGAATATTCTAAAGTTAAGGAAATATCAAAGATCACTGAGGAGACTTCCTGTAGTCACAGAAACTTTGAGACAAAGTCTCATTGTGTATCTCAGGCTGGCCTTGAACTCACTATGTACACAAGGGTGGCCTCGAACTCTTGACAATCTTCCTATCTCAGTCTCCTAATTACAAATATAAGCTACCATAACTGAACACACCAAGTTTTTTTTTTTTTTTTTTTTTTTTTTTTTTGTTTTGTTTTGTTTTCCAGACAGGGTTTCTCTGTGTAGCCCTGGCTGTCCTGGAACTCACTCTGTAGACCAGGCTAGCCTCGAACTCAGAAATCCGCCTGTCTCTGCCTCCCAAGTGCTGGGACACCAAGTTTTCTATAAACTAAAAAACAAACTAGGTGTACAATTAGACTTCCAGCCCCGGGGAGTGAGGGGAGCTGAGACAGGGAGTTCCTGAACAAAACCCCACCTCAAGACAATGAAAGAAGAAAACCAGGAAAGGGGAATTGGGAAAGGCAAGGAGTGATGAGTCCCTACAGCCTGCCAAGGTCTACATGCTGGACGCTCCCTTACCATAAGCCACAGGCGTGAGCTTCAGGACTGTGTGCAAGGGGCATTTGAGGTAGGGCAGCTCTTCTGTGGACAAAAGAGAACAGGGCTAGCATGACATACATGCCTGGGGGTCCCCCTGCCATGCACACAGCCCACCTGCCCGAGACAAGACCCCTCACCAGCTGCTTTGTCAAGAAAGTAGGCCAGGAGGCAACGCATCACAGCCTGGTGGCAAATGACCAGCACATTCTCCTGTCTCTCCAGTTCCATGATCACGGGCTCCAGTCGCTGCACCAGGTCTTCATAGGACTAAAAGGCAAGCAGGGAAGGTGTCCTTCAGGCCTGGCTCCAAGGTGGGAATGGAATCAGAGGTGCTGTTCTGTCTGGTCTTACCTCAACCTGACACACAAACTAGGCTCATCAGAGCCATAGAAACCCTAACTGAGGCAGGTGTGCTCAGCAGTGGGCGCCTGCCAACACCTGAAGCTGCTCACCATGCTAGAGATTGTGTCTAAGCTCCCTTCAGCCTAGTTCCTGAGGGAGTGGAGTGGACAGATGCCCTTAGAAAGCTGGTCTAGTGAGATGTCCAACCCTTCTCCATCCAGGGCTGGATTCTGGTAGGACTGAGAGAGCTAGGCCTCAGACACGTCCCAAGAGGCTACTGTGAGGCCCCATTCTTTTGGACCAATGGTGCATTCTGGTCTCCAGCCTCCCTCAGTATCAACAGTAACCTGGCTTTTCTTTTCTTTTCTTTTTTTTTTTTTTTGGTTTTTTGAGACAGGGTTTCTCTTTATAGTCCGGGCTGTCCTGGAACTCACTCTGTAGACCAGGCTGGCCTTGAACTCAGAAATCTGCCTGCCTCTGCCTCCCAAGTGCTGGGATTAAAGGCGTGCACCACTACCGCCCAGCTCAACCTGGCTTTTCTTACCCACCCCTACCCTACACTTCTCCAGCTCACAGGCCTCCCTCCCAGCTTCCCTCATGGCCGAGTCCCATCAGCTGCCATGTTCAGCCCACTGCTTTCTCTCTCTGCTCTGGACTCTTCCAGATGGCTCTCACTCATATCCACAGAAAGAACCATACTTAGGATTGGTCACGTCCTCAGTTTATATAGCTACCTCATGCCATCAATGGGGCCCTCTGCAGCCTTCCACTACAGGGTTCAGTCACTCAAAGCCGTGATGGGTGTAAAGTCGCCACCCTCCCCTAGTCCACAGCACTGAAGCACACAGAGCACAGTGGGTGGGTGTGGTGGGACAAAGGCCCTAGAACCTCCTAGAGTATGACAACTGTCAAGATTCTGAGGTCCTCAGGAACAACCATGTGCTTGTCTGCTTGCCTGTTCCCTTCTCCACTGTTATAGTGATAGGGACCTTGGACCCCTGCTGTCCCCTGGGGCAACCCCTAGCTCCATTTTTACCTGAGAATTAGGCCTGAGGATGGGGCAGTTCCATTTCTCTGCATAGATATCCATCTTTCAAAATAAATCCCTCCATGTAGAGCCTGACCCATGCTATGACTGACCAGGGGCACCAACACCCTGGCCTGTGCTGACCTCTAGCAGTTCTGGGGTATTCTTGATTAATTCTTTTTATAATTAATACCATAATGAATTCCCCATACATTCTCAAGTCTGAGAAGCTGCCTTCACTGTTTCTTTTTATTTATTATTTTTATGTGTGGGTGGAAGGGTAGATGTTCAGTGATTATGTGTGTGCGCACACACATATGGAGGCTGTGAGGTCAACCTTGGATGTCTTTTGTCAGGTGCTCTCCACATTATGTTTTGAAATAAGGTTTCTCCTTGGCCTAGAGCTGAGTAGGCTAGGCTGACTGGCCAGCAAGCTCCAAGGATTGACCTGCCCCTGCCTCCTCAGTTACCGGGATCACAGGCATGCATGCTACAGCAGGTGTTTTTGTTTTGTTTTTAACCTGGGTTCTGGGGATCACACTTAGGTCCTGTTTGCAAGGCAAGCAACTGACTGCACTACCTCCCAGCCTTGTGCTGTTTTTCCTCACCACTATATGGATTGGTTCTGAGCCTGAGCTCTGCCTTATAGCCAGCCCAATGTGAGAATTGTCCACATCACCCAGAGCTGCATGATTTCACGCATGTGTCTCTGGGCATATTTAGGCAACAGCCCAGAGCACCTCCTTGAAGCTGGAGGAGATTCCTCAGCCAAAGTGATTCTTACTTTCTGACCAGGTACTCTCTTGGAGAAGGTGATATGAGATTACTTTGCCAGATCTCTCTGGGGAAGGTCTCCATGGATCTGGAGACCCCCTGAGCAAGTTGGGGGCTGATATATGGAGTTGCATGGAGGATAGAATCTCCTTATGACAAGGGGAAACATCCAGTGAAAGGATAAAGGTCCAGGGCCAAGACAAGAGTGGAGAGCATGTTGGGGTGAGGCCTAGCCATATGAGGCCTGAGTCTATGGCCACATAGAGCTGTCTGGGAAATGGCTGATGACTCCCTGAGAAAGAACCTGGCCTGGGCACCCCAGGAGACGATGAGTTAACCACAGAAGTCCTAGGAAAACCAGACTCAACAGAGCCAGGGACACTCCGCTCAGCCTCTGCCCTTGCCAGATCTCCCTTAGATCATGTTCTCCGTAGCACTGCCCCCCTACAACCCAAGGAAGAGCAAACATCCAGGAGACAGAGCTGGGAACTGATGGAGAGAAGAAACCCACACCTAGGCTGCCTGCCTCAAGGCCGAGCCTCTAAGCCCCAGCCACACGCAGCACTGCCAGGCAGGCGACACTGGGACTAAGATCCCAAATCCCACCTACCTCACCCTTCGGGTACCGGTACCGGTACTTGTCCTGATCCCTCAGGGCAAACTCCAGCGGATAGTGATCCTGGATTTCTTCGTAAGTCATCTCCTCACAGACACCCTAGGAAGACACAGCATTCGTCATAGCATCCACGCCAGGCTGACAAGACTAACCTTTGAGTGGAGGAGCAGAGACCAGCATTTCCTGGGCCAATGGAACCCTGTTAGCACAAAGGTGACACGATGTGGAAAAGCAGACCCTGTCTGGACAGTAAGTTTTATGGTAGCCATTTGTAGGGAGCTATAGGAATAGAGCTCACCTGTCCATCACACATCTACCCAGTGGATGGCATTGGATTTAGCACTAATGTGCATGTTTTCCTAAGTCTTTACAATTATTTTTTGTTTGCTTTTGTTTTGTTTTTTGTTTTGTTTTGTTTTTTTGAGACAGGTCTCTTTATATAGCCATGTCTACCCTGGAACTCACTGTGCAGACTAGGCTGGCCTCAAACGCAGAGATTCACCTGCCCCTGCCTCCCCAGACCTGGGATAGAAGGCCCACACCGCTTGTCCAGCTTACAAAATTGTTATTGCTTTTACTTATTTGTCTGTTAGTTTGTTGTGTGTGTGCCCTTGTGCTCATGACAAGGCATGGTTGTGGACAGAGGACAACCTGCAGAAGTCAGGTGTCTCCTTCCATTGTGGGAACTCCAGCAGTGGAACTCAGATTCTTGGGCTTGTCAGCAAGTGCCTTTACCCACTGAGCTGTCTTGCTAGCCATTTATTTACTTATCTTTCTGGTTTTCAGGGGTCTGTTTCTTTGTGTAGCTCTGGCTGTTCTGGAACTGGTTCTTTAGACCGGGTTGACCTTGAACTCTGTCCCCCCAGGTGCTGGGATCAAAGGTGTGTGTTTCCACGCCTTTGCTGGACCTTCTCTTGTCTGTTATGAAAGTATTAAATATGAGTAGAAGCTGCTGTGTAAACTGTATTTAAAAAGATTCATTTGTGTCCTGGAGAAAGAGAACATGCCAGAATGAAAGAGAGACAGAGAGGAAGAAAGAGACAGAGACAGGACCTGAGTTTAATTCCTGACACTCATGTCAGGAATCTTACAATTGTGTGTAAACTCTAGAGGATTCAATGCCCTCTTCTGGTCTCTGCAGGCAACACACACACACACACACACACACACACACCCCAAACCATCAGCCACCAGCAGAGAAGAAAAGGTGATGGAAAATACCTTAGTGTTATTTAAGGCCCTGAGAGGCGCTGAAGAGATTGAACTATCTCATGACCTGCCAGCCTTAAAAAACTGTATATGTTTTGATGTCAGGAAGTGGAACAGTGTTGTAATAAGTCCCTAAGAATGTGGAAGTGGTCACAGAGGAAGGAAGAATGTTTTAGGTTGCCTCCAAGAGCCTGTTGGTAACAGTGTAGATGTTAAAGGGGATTGTGGGAAGGCTTAGAGGGAAGCAGGGGATGGTAAAGAAAGCCCTGGTCAGGCTGGGAGGATGGCGCAGTCAGGAAAGTGCTTGCTGACTCATGGGAACCTGAGTTTAGATCCCTAACACTCGTGTAAAAAGCTAGTATGGCAGCAGGCATTTGTCTCTCTAGCACTGGGGAAGCAGAGACAGGAGAATCCTTGGAGCTCAGATTCTGAGAAAGATCCTGTCTCAAAAAGTCAGACAGAGAGTGACTGAAAAACCTCTGGCTCGTGAACACCCATAGGTGCCTGTGCACAATACTCAGGAACACGGACACAAAACACACACAGAGCCTCTGTTACTAACACCACCATAGCCAGGCTGCTGATGTAAATTTGAGTTTAGCCCATCATGGCAGCAAACACTTGCAATCTCAATAGTCAGGAGGCTGAGGACGGAGCAGCATGAAATCCCAGGCCAGCCTGAGTGACAGAGCAAGATCCTGCTTCCACAGAAGAAATGTGAGTGTTGGGGTGTTTCTGTGAGCCCCAGAAAGAAGCAAGATGCCAGTTACAAAAAAATTAGACAAAAGATGACCATTGTTCCAAAGTGGCAGAGAGCCTGGCTCAATATGTTGTAGTGTTGTAGTGTTGGGAGCGATGATCCGTAGCGCTCTTCTGCAGATGAACATGGTACAGGTACAGACAAGCAGACATACACATACACACAAAGAAATATACATAAAACGTTGGCTCGGCGGGTAAAGCACTTGCTGGACAGGAATGAGGACTGGAGTTCAGATCCCAGGAATCCACTTAATGACAGGGGGGCATGGTGCTCTGCCTGTAGTCCCAGCACACGGGAGGCAGAGACAGAAGGATCCCCGAGTACTCTGGCTGGCTAGACCAGGCTAGGGAGCTTTGGATGCAGTGAGAGACTCTGTCTCAAAAACTAACTAAGGTAGACAGTGGCTGGGAAAACACTCAAGCACATGCACCCACACATGTGAACATGCAAACACACATGGATGATAGAGATGACCACAGCCCTGAGAGGAGCTGGGAGCCTGGGACCACGGGCAGCTCACTGCTCAGAGCATAACAGTGAAGAGACAGAAAACAGAAAGGAGAAAAATTCAAACCCCTAGAGCTTCAAAGGGCTCCCTCTGGAATATATGTTCCCTGCCACCTCCTGCCTGTCTTTCAGTCTGAAGAAGGCCCAGCCTATCTGCACTTCTGTAGTGGATGAAGATTTGGAATGCATCAATTCTCATCAGAGCCCAGTGACCTGAGGCTCCAAGTCCTTCTGCTGTGCAGAGGTGACTGATGGGGTTGCAGCCTAAGGCTGGGCAAAAGAGGCCAGCACCAATAGAGTCACACCAGAAGTGTGGAGGTGGGGGAGGGGGCAAGTCCCACACTGAGGGCTCCAGCCACAAAGCTGGAGTCAGTCTGCTTTCACAAAGTAAGACTTTCCAAAGCTGAAGTAAAAACCAACTTTAAATACAAACAGCAATAGAAAGTATCCATAGAGAAGCTCAGTAAGAAAACACGGAAGCCTCACTACACCCTCAAATGAGTCAGTCGGGGGAACGGGGCGATGGTCAGTGAGGCAGAGCATCTGCTACACATGAAGGACAGCCCGAGTCCAGTCCTCAGCACCAGTGTAAAAAGCTAGGCAAGGCTACACACCCCTGTGACCCCAGTGCTGTGGGGTGCCAACTGGAGGACCACTGGGGCTTGCTGGCTGTCTATGTACTCAGTCAAATACCATCTCAAGGGAAGAAGGCAGACAGCTATGGAGTAGGACACCCAACTTCCTCCTCTAGCTTCTGGACACACCCATGTGCACACATATACCACACACAAACAAACACCACCACCCCACACATCACACTATACATACACCACATACACCCTGAAACAGAGCCCCCACATACATCACATACCATACACACACACACACACACACACACACACACAACTCACATCACACACCACATGTACACACCTCCCCCACACACATATTCGACATGAACACCCACCCGAACACACATATACCCACCTCCTACACACACACCTCCCACACACAGAAGAAAGATTAAAAAACAAAACAAATTCCAGGCAGTGTTGGCACACACCTTTAATCCTTGCACTTGGGAGGCAGAGACAGGCAGATCAAACTCCAGGCCACCTGGTCTATGTGTTTCATGGAGTTCCAAGCCGGCTAGGGCTTCATAGAGAGACCCTGTCTCAAACAAAAACAAACAACAACCACAAACCCTTAAAGTTAGGTTGAGTGGTAGGATAATGCCCCTGAGCAGGCTAACAGGTTACTGGATTCCAGGACGGGAAAAGGTGTTGCAGAAAATATGTATGAGGAAACAGAAAACAGGTAAAATATTTTTAAGACCCAGGAATATGTCTATAAACCCAGCCTACAAGTTCTAGGTCAGCCAAGGCTACATAGCAAGTAAGCTATGTATTACTTAAAACAAACAAAAGAAAAGCTTTCAAATTTTCTAGTTACAAACACTCAAATCAAAAATCTCATGTTTCCACTCTGGAAAGACTCTTCATACAACTCCAGACCTATTCGGATAATCACTGCTTACAGTCATTTGGTTAGCTACTTGAATTCTACCTGAAAACTAAATTCTCATGGTCCATGGAATTTAACACATGGCTCCCAAGAATTATTAGGCGAGGGTGTATGTGTGCATGCGCGCCTAAGTGTCAACCCTCATTTGAGAGTTTGCACACAGGTGGTGGGGTGTGGCAACAAGTGGAGGGAAGGCTTTTTGAAGTTATAAATTATAAATTCAGGCTGGAGAGATGGCTCTGACTGCTCTTCCAGAGGTCCCTAGTTCAATTCCCAACAACTACATGGTGGCTTACAACCATCTATAATGGGATCCAATGCTCTCTTCTGGCATGCAGGCATACATGCAGACAGATATATATAAAAAATACCTAAATAAAAAAGAAAAAATTATAAGAATTCTCTGCTCTGCCCTAAGTGTGAGAGCAGCAAATCCAGGGCCAGCCTGGGCTACATAATGAATTCAGTGCTGTTGTGTTCTGTGTTACAGAGGGGATATAGACTGCCTTAAACAACAGCAGTAAAAAGCAACAAAAATATCAAATGACTGTTGTGTAGCAGCTTTTTCCAATATTAAAACATTTCATCCAAAACAAAAAATAAACAAAAAACAAAAACCAAAAATATTCCCAGCCGGGCAGTGGTGGCACACACCTTTAATCCCAGCACTTGAGAGGCAGAGGCAGGCAGATTTCTGACTTTGAGGCCAGCCTGGTCTACAGAGTGAGTTCCAGGACAGCCAGGGCTATACAGAGAAACCCTGTCTCGAAAAACCAACAAAACAAAACGAAACAAAACAAAACAAAACAAACCCAACAACCAAACCATTCCCATTCCATCCTTCAGAGAAGAGGAAGGTAAATAAAATAGCTTCAGGAAGTCCCTGAAACCAACAAGATTCACTAGGCCTCTTCCTGCTGAAGTAAACAAAGCAGCAAAGACTCAAACAAGCCAATCTGAAAACAAGACTCTCAGGCAAGCAGAGACGAAGAGTCTCATGCAGAGTCTCAGACCAGACCAGCTGCCAGGAGAAACAGAAACCAGCTGAGATGCTTAGAAGAGGCAGAGAATAGCTAACCTCACTTCTCAGTGTATTTCAGGTTTCCCAGATTTTGTGAGAAGTCACCCATGCTGATGATGCAGCTGCCTTTGAGTCATTTCAGCTCCTGTAGGTAACCCCAATAAAACTCATGGTTCACCAAGTTGGGCTTTGGTGGTATCCATACTTTGGTCAGTCTAGGGGTGAACAGGGGTGTGTGTGTGTGTGTGTGTGTGTGTGTGTGTGTGTGTGTGTGTGTAGTACCTTCCTAGGAAGCTTTGCCACGCAGCAGTAACTGCCAAGTAAGATGATAAATCATGACCAAGTCCATATGAAGGCAAATCATAATCAAATGCCGAAAACCACAATCTGAGAATTCTGAAAGCGTTCAGAGAAGGGAGGAGCGAGCTTCTCAAACATGCAACCAGGGCACCAAAACAGCAACATAATAGGTCTATTGTTGTTGTGTTATTATTATTGATAAGGTTATTATTTCAGATAGTGCTTTTCTCTCTGTGTAGCCCTGGTTGGCCTGGAACTCACCCTGTACACCAGGGTGGTCTTGAACTCACAGACCTCTGCCTGCCTCTGCCTCCTGAGTCTACGTAGAGAATTCCAGGACATCCTGAGCTCCACAGAGAAACCCTGTCTTAGGGGTGGGGTGGGGTGGAATGTCAGGTTTATCTGCACCACCAGATTCCTCTCCCCTTCCCTACCACTCTCACTGCAGGAAGCTGACCACTCTGGACTGTACCTACAAGGCCATGAGGGAATGAGGCCACAGGAAGGGATGTGAGCTGGTCACTCCAGGATGGGTCTTCACTGGGGCCATGCTATCTCACAGGCTGGCCTTTCCTCCTTCTCTCCTCTGGACAGTGACAGCAAGGATCACGGTCCCTACTGTTGGGGATCATCCTCTCACAATATACTTCATGACTTCCATATCACCTGTCCATTTCTTCATGAGCAGTCCATTTATCCTCCTCTGGATTACTGTCACTGTGAAGAAGGGACCAGTTGTCGGCCTAACTAACTCTGTGGTTCTGTTTTGCTTCCTCGATATTTTCCCTCCTCTCTTCTGCCCCTTTCCTCTTACTTTGAATTCCAGAGGCAAGAAGACTCTGAACATCCTCCTGACATGGTAACAACTACTGCAGACCGGAAAGCTTTGCAAACAGCCCATCCCACAGCGAGATCACTTGCCCCCTGAGGGCAGCCAGTGACCCAAGCTGGTGAGGTGCACCCTGCAGCTGCAGTAATTATCTCTTGAGAACCAGGCTGCTCATCTCCACTGCTTCTCCTGAATCTCTTGCAGAACTAGAGAGGAGCCAGTGACCAGACCACTGCTAACCAACCAAGACTTCCTGCCAAACCCCAAACCCTTCCCTTCTTTGCTTCCCCTTTATACAAAATCTCGGAGTTCCTCTCAGTCCCTCGAAGATGGACTTGGGGTCAGAGGAACTGTATCTGCCCATCTCAAGAGCCTTATGCTGACTGTGTCTCCTCTCTCTGCCTCTCCCCCCCCCCTCTCTCTCTCTCTCTCGCCTTATCTCTGAATGTCATATTGGAGTGGGTGAGGAAACCCAGTCTGCTGAGACTCCTAGAGCCAGGGCGTTTGTCCTAAAACTCCACAAACAAGTAGAAACGAGAATCGATTTCTGGGACTGGAGTGATGACTCAGCATTTAAGAGCACTGGCTGACCTTCCAGAGGTCCTGAGTTCAATTCCCAGCAACCACATGGTGGTTCACAACCATCTGTAATGGGATCTGATGTCCTCTTCTGGTGTGTCTGAAGACAGCTACAGTGTGCTAATATACATAAAATAAATCAATCTTTAAAAAAAAGAAAAAAAAAGAATCTGTTTCTTTTTATGGACCACAAATTCATGTTACCAAGTTGTCCTTTTTAGTCCAAGGTCTCAGGTAGCCCGAGATGGCCTCAAGCTGTAGCCAATGGTGACTTTGGACTTCCTCGCTTCTTGTCTTTACCCTCCTAAGTACAGAGGTTAAAGGTACATGCCACCAGGACCACTTTATGAACTTCTAGGAAGTCTGCCCAGGGCTCTCTGTGCTAACTAAGCTATCCCCAACCCACAAGCTGTAAGACTCACATTATATTATATTTTTTTAAAAAAATCAAAACATGCACAGCAAACAGTAAAATATAGAGAGCAAAAAAGAAATTTGAGAAAAATAATCATGATCTAAGACCTCTTAACTATTTATGATGACCAAATTCACAAAAAAAAAAAAAAAAAAAACACCACCAACCAAACAAGAAAAACTCAAAAAAACAAAAACAAAACCAAAACAAAAAAGGCCAGGCGGTGGTGGCGCACGCCTTTAATCCTAGCACTTGGGAGGCAGAGGCAGGCAGATCTCTGAGTTCGAGAGTTCAAGGCTAGCCTGGTCTACAGAGTGAGTTCCAGGACAGCCAGGGCTACACAGAGAAACCCTGTCTCGAAAAAAAAACAAAAACAAAACAAAACAAAAACAAACAAACAAACAAAAACAAAGAAAAACTCTACGGATGCAGAGAATTTGAAGGGTATAATTACAGAAGCTGAAATTGATATTATACATATAAACTTTTCTTATGAAAAGTTCACCACACAGAAAATGAAGAGTCAACAGTAAGCTAGCACCTCGCCTGTACCTCGTAGCCATGAACAGAAACACAGAACAAATGTGCTTCGACTGAAGTTGCAACTGCTTCCTTCCCACTGCCTACACAGCTGGATGGTGTGAGGGAAACGGTGCTTGACTTGGGGAGGCAGAGAGGAACAGAAAGTGAGAACAGGGACAAGATCAGAGCTTGATGGTAGAGTCCCACAGTCCCTTGTCCCTCGGGCCTCCCCCCCATCTCCCTCCCCGAGGTGCAAGATCTGAGACCTGTTTCTAAGACAACAGATCACAGCAAAGGTGACAAGCTGTGACCCGGTCACTCTGTATTATAAAATTTCATTTTAGTAACTAAAGAGACAGAGGTTCATTCTTACTGACTTTGAAGAAATAAATTGCCAAATTCTAAAAGGTCCACACGGCAAGGAACTGTGGCTGGCCTGTCCCTACGGCCTGTCCCTATGGCCTGTCCCTACGGCCTGTCCCTATGGCCTGTATGGAGCCCAGATCCTGGCAAAGGGCAGCTAGGAGGTCAGCAGGCTTACTCCTATAGCCTTAAGGAGATGAATCCTGATAACAAGCATGGGCTTGAAGGAGACCCCAAGCCTCAGAAGAGACAGACTTCCTGGCTGATGCTCTAATTGCACACTGATAAACTGGGCAGCGAGCCCAACCACACCCAGCCAGGCTCCAAACCACGGCAGCAGTGAGGTCATTAATCTGTGCTGCTTGAAGGGACCTAGTGTGTGACAGTGCTTTGGAAGACTTTCTTCTGGCCTCCGTGGACAGCTAAGTGCACACAAGTGGCAGATACTCACACAGGCCCACCAGTGCACATGAGTGCAAATAAAAACTCTTAAAAATGCAAGAAAGAATACAGAGATCTAGCTAGCTGTAATCTCAGAAAAGATGGAAAATCCACCAAATTCCTATTCTAGTATCAGAAAATTCAGGCGTCTGCACCCTGCCTGTCCAGATTTAGGACACCCCATCCCCAGTCTCTGGTGCTCTCAGTCCCTCTCTTTCCCACAGCAGTGAGGCCCAGCACCGTTTGTCTTTCTGTGCCCACCCACCTATCTCACTGAACTTACTGTCCTCCAGGCTCACTCAAGCTGCTGCAAAGAACAGAATCCCTGGTTTTATTCTGTTTTTGTTTTTGTTTTTGAGACAGGGTTTCTCTGTATAGCCTTGGCTGTCCTGGAGCTCACTTTATAGACCAGGCTGGCTTCGAACTCAGAAATCCGCCTGCCTCTGCCTCCCAAGTGCTGAGATTAAAGGCGTGCACCACCACTGCTCTGGTTTTATTCTGATTTAAACAAAATAACTATGAAAAGACTTATAAGACAATTAGTACACTGTGAACATGGACTAGATAGTTAATGACCCCCACTTTCTCTCCTTTTAGTTTTAATTAATTAATTTTTCAGATAGGGTCTCATACTGTAGCTTTAGCTGGCCTAGAACTTGCTATGCAGAGCAGTTTGTCCGTGTCCTCACAAAGACCCATATGCCTCTGCCTCCTGGGTGCTTGGATTAAAGGTATGTGCCACCACATTTATTTAATGTGCATCAATGCTTTGCCTATGTGTATGTCTATATGAGCATGTCAGATACCCTGGAACTGGAGGTACAGACACGTGTGAGCTGCCAAAGAGTGCTGGGAATTGAACCCAGGTCCTCTGGAAGAACAGCCAGTGCTCCTGACTGCTGAGCCCTCTCTCCAACCCCCACTTTTATTTTTTACATAGTGAGACCCACAGGGGGTCTCACTATGTAGCCCAGGCTAGCTTAGAACTTACTGGATCCACCTGCCTCTGTCCCCAGAGTGCTAAGATTAAGGGCATATACCACCACCTGGCATAATATTCTTTACTGTCATACATAAATGAGATTCTGTATAATAACCTTTAGAAACAAGCCAGGGATGGGATCAGCCCAGTGCTATCACCATCCTGGAGGACAGAAGCCTGAGAGATAAGGGCCTGTCAATTAACAAAAGAAGGACACCCTTCTGCCCATCCTGTGTCCTGCCAGAGCAGATGTAGACACAAGAAACACAGGGCAAAGGTTGGGAATTAGGACCAGGTCATCCTCATTACAAAGACTGGGGCCTTAGAAACTTCTAGAGATAGACTGAAAGCTATATAGGTTCCCGGCGCTGGTGAGGTACAGCTGGGCACCGCCAGGCTCGTGCCAAGAACTCCGGTGACACCTTGGTGACATTCCAATGGTCAATTTGGGGTCTGGCTTTAGTCCCCACCCTGAAACCAATGTGCCCCTTTGACTACAGCCTCCTTCTGTGCCAGAACTTCCAGGTTTCTCTTCCACCTTAGCAGAAGGACATCTAAAGCTGCCTACAGAACCCTTCAACGCTGGGGCTCCCCAGGGTTTGGACCTTGTCCCTGCTTCCCTGAACCCATTTGGCAGGCTCCAGAACCTCACCTGTGCGGGCTGCCCAAGCTCTGCCTTCTCCTTAGAGATCAGACTATACCTGGGCCTCCACTGCTGAACACCCACCAGGAATTTTCCCTCTTACTCAGCACGTTTCCTGAGCAGCTACCATGTGGCGAACAAGGTGGACACAGTTCCCGTACTCAGGTGACACAAGACAGGCACAGTTCCAGTCCTCAGGTGACTCATCTCCTCTACCAGAGCCCCGCCCAGTGACTGGAAACCTGGCGCTATCCTGAATGCCACCAACCTTTTGTCTCCATGGCTCTCCACCAGGATCCTGGCCCTCAGGACCTAGTCCTAGGTCCTGGCAAAGGATGGATAAATAGTGAAATGGACAAATCCCCTACCCCTTCCTCTCCTCCCGGCACTGGCCAGGTTCCGGCTTTCATGATCTCACTGTGAATGCCTGTTTCTCTCCTACAGCCCATCCCTACATCACCCAACAACATCGTTCAACCTGGCATAGGGTGATTGATTATTCTGAGGTTCACATCCATTAAAGACTTCTGCTTCTGGCACTGAAAACCAGAGCGCTTCAATCAACAACCTAGTAGACAGTCAGTCCACAACTAGCCAAAGGTTACCCATCATTAGCTACCCAACAAAAGCAAAAACAGTTCTCTAACATGTCTGACTCTTGCTGAAAAGTTACCAGGTCCGCATTGGATCTAGAATAATGCTTCCTATACATACATCAGCAATAGAAAGGCGATAATCCAATTTGAGGGGACACAAAGCAAAAGACCACAAGTAAGATAGGAAGAAGGAAAAGAGCTGAGTGGTAGTCCATGCCTGCAATCCTGGCACTCAGGAGGCTGAGACAGGAAGCGCTCCACGATCCAAGGGCAGTGGAGCCATGTGCAATGAGTTCCAAGCTAGTCTGGGTCACAGAGTAAGAGCTATGCTCCCAAAACAAACATAAGAAAATGACTGATCAATAGACAGACAGATCCAATGACTAATAAACAGAGTGAAAACTTCTATAACTAAATTAACATGATACTGGTATGTAAACAGATACACATGTCATATATGAATGTAATATAAAAAGAAAACAGATCCACAGGAAAAATATGGACAGATGTTTATGTTAACTAGCCGATGGATGGTGATCAGATATTGAAAGCTTTGTCATAGTATCAAATATAATTTTGATGGTCCAGAGAGTGGACCTATGGAACCAGGGACACAGCACAGCTGGCAGAGAGTGTCCTGTGGGACCAGGGACACAGCACAGCTGGCAGAGAGTGGACCTATGGGACCAGGGACACAGCACAGCTGGCAGAGTGTCCTGTGGGACCAGGGACACAGCACAGCTGGCAGAGAGTGTCCTGTGGGACCAGGGACACAGCACAGCTGGCAGAGAACGTCCTGTTGGACTAGGGACACAGCATAGAGTGTACCTGTGGGACCAGGGATACAGCACAGCTGGCAGTGAGCTTGCCTGACAAGTATGAAGTCTGGTCTTCAGTACTGTCAAAAAAATAGGGAGAGAGAAGAAAAGAACAGCCTAGATAGTTTAAATGCAAGATAGGAGAGCGTGAGGGCTAAGGAACAGTGAGAAACCGTAACACAGACTGGTAACTGTCATGTGCTGCTTGAGGTCACCCCACTCCCCCTCCTTTCAGCAAGTCTGTCTTCAAGTGTCCTCCACAGTCTGTGGGTGGCCTGGCCCTTGACTCTGTGACAGGGTGGGAAGAGAACTGCACACAAGCCCCAGGGTGAAAACACTGTGTCCTTGAGAACAGCTTGAAGGTCAACCATTTCTTTTTTTTTTTTTTTTAAAGATTTATTTATTTTATGTATATGAATACACTGTAGCTGTCTTCGGACACACCAGAAGAGGGCATCAGATCTCATTACAGATGGTTGTGAGCCACCATGTGGTTGCTGGGAATTGAACTCAGGACCTCTGGAAGTGCAGTCGGTGCTCTTAACCACTGAGCCATCTCTCCAGCCCAGGTCAACCATTTCTAAGTCATGTTAATTTTTTTGTTGTGTTTTTGAGACAAGGTCTCTTTACATAACCCCGGCTACCTATGTAGACCAGGCTGGCCTCAGTGTGTGTGTGTGTGTGTGTGTATGTGTGTGTGTGTGTGTGTGTGTGTGTGTGTGTATGGGTACCTGAAGAGAGCAGAAGAGAGTGTCAAGTTCTGTGGAACCAGAGTTATATGTAGTTACAAGCTGAGATCTGAACTCTGGACAGGCTTAAATTAACCATCACAAGAGGACAAGTCACTGTTGTTAATCCTGTGATATTGATACTTCTGGGAACAAGCAGGAGAAACTTGTTCTAAATCCTGCTGATTTATTTTCAGACTCCAGCTAATCAGAGTTCAGGGTCCCAGGCCCTAGGGGACCTGGGGACTTCCTAACAGCTGTACGGCTTCTGTTTTAAGGAGACAGTTGTCTGAGTCCAGCCTTCCCAAGGACAATGTCTCCATCTTGCTGGCAGGGTCAACCTAAGTTCATGTTCCCAGACCAAGGGACCAACTCCTACCCTGGTTGGCAATAACTTGGCACAGATGTTGCAAGCTTAAAAATTCTGTGGCAAAAAAAAAAAAAATTCTGTGGCATTCTGGCTTACTGGAGTCTGTTCTGTAGCCCTGATCGATCAGTAACAGCTTAATTATAGTAAATTTTTGTCATCTGCACTGACCTGGTACTTGAGTTACGTTGCATTTAAACAGACCCCATAATAGTATAAAAATGTCTACAGTGGGAAAGAAAATTCCAACATCTGGCTGTGGGAAGTTCATTCACAGAGAGAAAACTCAATGGGCAACTCTAGCTGTTGGCTCAACATTCCCAGTCAGTTTCTCACAGGTGTCGCGAATGCTTAATCTGGTGATGTCATCCCTACCTGTTGCTATTTTTCTTGTGTTGTTTATCCAGACAGGGTTTCTCTGTGTAGCCCTGGCTGTCCTGGAACTCACTCTGTAGACCAGGCTGGCCTCGAACTCAGAGATCCACCTGCCTCTGTCTCCTGAGTGCTGAGATTAAAGGCGTGCGCCACCACTGCCCGGCTTGCTATTCTTTTACATAAGGAGCTTCACCTGAGAAGACACTTGCTCTGCCCAGGGCTCTGTAGGAAAGTGCAGCTGACAGCTGGAGCTTGGGCATCCCATTTGATGATGACAGAGCACTGAGCTTCTTTCATCTGCCTACCACTTACTGTTTATCCTGTTGCGTAGGACCAGCGAGAGGCTCAGTGGGTAAAGGTGCTTGCTGCCAGAGACCCACACAGAGGGAAGAAAGAACCAATTCCCAAACGTTGCCCTCTGACCGCCACAAGAGCAACCAGCATCACAAAATAAGTCATTTTTTAAAAGCTCAAAAGCATGACTACCCTACATTATTCTCCAGACCAGACTGAGCACAGATCAGGGAAGGACAGTGCCCGGGAGGCAGACGGGGGAGGGAGGGACAGTAATTACCGCGTCGATCTCATTGAGGACCTTCCACTGCTCATAAGGGACACTCAGTGCCTCGGCTGTCTGGATTGTCCTCTTCATCTGGCTCGTCCAGACCTTCAGATCCTTGATGTTCTGGTCACTGATGAACTGAGCCAGATGCTTGGAAAACTGAAACACATTATTACAGCATACTCAGCCCCACAGGTCCAGGGCTGCCTCAAACAACCCCAAAGGTCCACAGAGGCCTGCCCAAACTCAGGAAATAGGTTTAGTTTAAAAAAATCACACTAACTTCCCAATGATGCAGACATCCAAGGACTGTTCTATGCATTCTCCCAGGCCCCTAGAGGAATCCCAGACTTGTCATGCTCCTCCATGTTGATCAACAGTCCCAAGGCCATGTGACCTCTTCTGAGTCCTTGATATCTCCCTAAACTGTGTCAAACCCATAGCCGTTCAGTTGGGACTCTTGGCCCCTCTAAGGGAAGTGTGATCCTCTAAGGGAAGTGTGATCCTCTAAGG